>NW_028277035.1:65510312-65846875 GCF_059951505.1 Python bivittatus
GCACAGGCAGCGACCAGCATGCCAAATGCTGTAGCCAATTGGAGCTGGGCTGTCCCTAGATCAGAAAGATGATTCACTTGGAAGGACTTACTGTAGCTTCGTAGTTGGAGGCTGCATTTGAGATGGGGCAGGAACAAGTGGAGCAAGACATCTGCTCCTGCAGTGAAGTAATAGTGAGTAGCCAGCAGAAAGGCAAGCAGAGAGTGCAAATCTGCACTTAATCCCATCCATTGTATCTAATACAATGTTGTGGGCTGACTTCAGACTGATTGGGTATATTTTGGTTTTTACTAGGACGTCAAGAACCATATGCAAAAGACATGAACTTAGTACTGAAAAGCACATTCTAAGTTGTAGGATTTGTCTTCAGCTGAAGAACTGAACTGAGCTCACATTTCTTTCACTTAAAAATAATATTCTGGTTACTCCAAGCTTCTCTTGGATTCAGCAACCTAATTTGGGAAGAAGCTAGAAACCTCCTTCTTCTTTTTTATTGCTATATGGATGTAGATTGAGCATTCTTGATCTAATGTTTAGGTTTCATCCTTTAAATATTATGAAAATAATTATAACTTTAAGGTGATTAAACAGTCATCTTTTTCCAGACTTTAGAGAATATGTAGAGGTTTCCAGTTCCAAGAGTAGGAGGATACACATCAATCAGAGGTAGACATATTTTGGTGGAAAGGAGTTCACTTTTTAAAACTACGATTTTTTCAAAAGCTGAAAGTTCAGTGCAGTGATGTAGAGATATAATCTTTTTTTGCATTTTCATTTTTTTTAACCAGTAAAGGTATGTTAAACCTATTGGAATTTAAACAAAACTTTTTTGGTTTACTTTGCAGCCAAAACTCATGCTATCATTTTTCAGCAACTGGCCATAGAACATAGGGGGACATCCAGATCTGCAAAAACTGCTCCAGGGACCAGTGCAGTTTTCAGACATGGGTTGTCCACCCATGTTCCACACAATGTGTAAATTAACCCCAGATAAATGAACTAACTTGGCTTTGCCCTCATTCTATAGCTTATTTTGCATGACAATAAATCCAGCCCTTTGCAGGAGCATCTAACATACATCATTGTCTTTCCATGTGTGTAGAGCTATAGAGCCAGGAGGTTAACCCCCATGAATAAAAAATTCATTGCTGAAAAATGTGAGAGATTTAGCTTGAAACCTCAGGAACTGAGTGCTGATTTCACTTCTGATGTTCTGTTGTTTGAGCAGAGGATATGAGAGGAAGGCTGTTCCATGTGAAATTAGCAGCTGCCCTAAATGTACACTCTGGGGTATTCATGAGGACTATGAACAAGGCTATAGTTGGACTATTCCACACCATCAGCAATTAGACCAAACAGCTAAACCAATCCTGGAATTCAGGCAGGGGGAGGGGGGAGGGTAATCAACCCTTCCTGATTAAGACACATAGGCCTTCCCTTTTCACAGATAAATAAATAACAAAAAAAAAAAAAATCTATATCCAGGCATTGGGAAAGGCACGTAGGCTGTTTGATAGAGGACAGCCCTCTGTTTAAGAGTATCATCTTTCCATTTTCTCCAATCTGGAGCCTCCTGAGATGTTGAATTTCAGTGCCCATATTCTGGGAACTGAAGTCTAATCTACCTGAGGGTACCAGCAGGGAAAGGCTGTTCTATATGAAGGATCACCCATTCTGAATCTGATCTAAAGAGCCATAAATAGGGAGCCTTGCACTTGTCCATCAGCTGGTCCTGGACATAGCTACGGCGTCACTTGGGTAGAATATTCTCCATTATGATGAGGATAGCTATTGTATCAGTTTTCAAATTTGCAGCTATATGTATATATTTGTATATATTCAATTATCATATTATGTTTTATCTAAAGGTATGTCTCTTCCTTTGCAGTGCCATTCTATTAACATAAATCTTATATAAACTGATCTAGATCATCTATATCATGTACTTTCTATTGTCTGTTCTAACAAATGGAGGCTTTTACACAGAGGCTTTCCCATCAGTGCAGCCTCATACTTCAACTGGAGATGTACAAAAGCTGAATGTTGAACTTCTATATGCAAATCAGATGCTTTAAGTCTTTCAAAAGATTTATTCCAGGAAAATTGAGCTAAATATGTGGGATCATATGCACCAAATTGTTTGAACTGTTCCCACTGAACTCAGGATCAGCTTTTCTCTTGATTTTAATGGGTAATAAGTTCAGTGAACTTAAGCCTGGATTCATGTTTGTTTATTGAGATTTTATTTATGGTCTATCCTGTATACAGTCAGAAAAAAACTTAAACTAGTGTCCTTTGGGGGTTGTGTACAGAGTAGGAACTACAAGATCCAGCGCTGCCCAGTGTCAAAAATATCTCAGTACTGTGTGAAAAGTTGTAACATAGACATATTTCTTGATCTATTAATTTCCTTGAATGGAGGTTAAGACTTTTCTGCACTGCAGGCTTAAGCTGCTTGACTCCTGCAGGTAAGCTGGATGGAAATGAAGCTGGTTTAAGATATCCCTTCCTAGATTTTAACCCCTTTCTCTGCATTCTGTCTAGACCAGGCCTACCACAGCCCTGGATTGGTGGATTCCCTGCTGCTTTGTCTCTCTCACCTATGCCAGAAAACAATAGCTAGTTGCTTTCCTTTATATGGACCAGCCTTTGAGGACATGTTGTTTCCGTTGATAGGTTTTTTTATGATCCTGTCTCCACTGACTCACGCAGGACACTTTTCCTTCTGATGTGTCTACCATGGACCAGTAAAGAAAAAGAAATGAATAGAAAAACACCACCACAGTTTTACCATTGGTCCTGTCATTATTCCTGTCATTTGGGCTAGAAAGGTAAGCTACAGAAAGAAAGAAAGAAAGAAAGAAAGAAAGAAAGAAAGAAAGAAAGAAAGAAAGAAAGAAAGAAAGAAAGAAAGAAAGAAAGAAAAGCCAGCCACCATTTCACTGTTCCATCAGTGAACTTCTAAGGAAGAAATAAGACATTAAGATTGACTGTTATTCTTGTCACTTAAGCTAAAAGTAGAAACTGAAAGAACTCTAGTCAGTTCTACCTAATTAAAGAAAAAAAGGCCCACCATTTCACCTCTTGTTAAAAAAAATAAATAAATAGTATAGTGTTTCAACAGTCCAGGATGAAATCACCTTGGAGGGCTTTGACCACTTCCTGGAGTGGAAGTGATCGCCTACAATGAGATGAAGCACAGCAGATGAACCAGACTGCCTAACGTGAACCAGCAAAAGTCCAAAAATTCTACTTTGAATGCACAAAAGAAGTTGGGGTTCCCTGTCTTAATGTCTTATTTCTTCCTTAGAAGTTCACTGATGGAACACTGAAATGGTGGCTGGCTTGGTTTGGGTGTGAGTAGAGGATGATAATGTATTGTGTTGTATATTCTAACTCTTGAAGAAAGGTTAACGGCCTGTGCTTGCAGCCCGGCATCCTGGTTATGTAGATGAGCCCTGAATTAATGTGTGCTCCTTCCAGTTTCCATCTCATAACCTTTGCAACAGTACAATCATACTGTAGCATTTTTCTCTCTAAACGTTGTATACTTGATAAAAGAGGCAAAGAAGGCACATTAATAGAAATCTCTTCACTGGTTTTAAAAATCATTTTCAGAAATACTGGAACAGCAACATCCATTGACTTTCAATTTTATTTTGAACAAATGAATAGGAAATTTCATTTTAAATTACAAACTGCAGGACCTAAATTCATTTCACAATGCTTTAATGCAGCCATTCTTTATTCTTCCAATTTTATAGATATCCAATATCTGAAAGAAGTTTTGTTCAAAGCTAGTTCTAATATTAATTTCTGATTCATCCCTTCCCCTGATATCTTGCGGCTTTTGAGCCAAGACCAAGGGAAAGAGGTGAATAAGTGATTTGGGCTGCAATGCTATACCCATCTATCTGGGACTTAATTTTCTGTAGGCCTATATTGAATTACATTTTTTGTCAATATGTCTGAGGGCCAGTTTATACCTTTAGTACATTCAAATGGGAAAATCTATTCCCTACATTTGGTTTTGGAGGTACTTTCAGTAGGATTTTAAGCATATATTCTGAAGCCTTTCCCACTGATTAAAATGTGGAGCCATTGAAGTCTATAGGAGAAGGCAAGGGAGACAGTTTTCCCCTCTCCATGTGGCCTACTCTGTAAGGATTAGAAGGCCAGATGTAAAACTTTATATGAATAAAGGACAATAAAGCAATTCCTGGAGATCCAACTTTATTTATGTTTAAGTGCAGGTTTCTACCTTTGCAGAACCAAAGACAAGAGATACGATTTACAGGAAACATCCTGCCCAACCCATTTAATCAAAAACCAGCCTGTTTTTTAGTCACAGTTCAATGTTCTGAACCAATGAACAAAGTCATAGCAATTATTTGAACAGCCACTTTACCTTCTCCTGGTGATGAAGCCTTTTCCTTCTGGAGAAGAAGTTATTGCTCTTCTCTAGATAATAATTTCCATGATGTTTGCAACCATGTTGATTGGCAGTTCGTAAGAAACAAAAAACAAGTGTTTAGGTTCTTTCTACAGTTTTTTTTTCTTTTAGTTTGCAAACTGTTATAAAATCACAATGCTGTTGTGGATAGACAAACCCTGTTATTGTTATCCCATTGTAAAGTGAGTGGTATGGAGGGCTTACTCATTTGGAGTGGAGTTAAAGTGGCATACGCCAGTATTCATATTCAGCCTCCTGATACCATTGATTAATCTTAGAATACATGGTGGCGGCGTGTGATTGCCAAGTGACCAGGAGAGCAAAATGGCTCCCTTCCTTCCTTCCTTCCTTCCTTCCTTCCTTCCTTCCTTCCTTCCTTCCTTCCTTCCTTCCTTCCTTCCTTCCTTCCTTCCTTCCTTCCCAGCAATCCAGCACTGTGGACTTTGGTACCCTGGGAGGTGAAGATAAAGGAGTTTTGCTTTGCAGCAGCCCCTAATTTAAAAAGAAAAGGGGAGAAAATAGAATCCTTCTGGGAGAGATCAGTGCTGCTAAGGCTTGGACCTAGATCTTTAAAGTCCAAGGAAAGTGAAGGGTGCTAGGGAAATGATGGAGAACTTCACCACAAATATTATCCAGGCACCATGTCCTCCCACTGGGGATCAAAGGAAGGGTAGATTTTGTTTAGGGTTTCAGAGGGCACATCTATCCATCATGGTGGACAGGGGTATTCCCTAGATGTACCAGAGTTGTTAAATCTGTGTTGTTTCAATATATGTGCCATTTGCCACTCCTCCTCCTTGGAATAATTCCTGTAGCTTTTATGTGTGAAGCTTATTCTCTAAATATCTTTTTGAACTGCTGTTACATCTATCTGGTGTGCTGCTGGGGGCCATGGTTAAGTTATATAGCATCATGCATTTAATTGCAGGACAGGAGAAAAAATTCTAATCAGATTTAGCAAGTGTCTTGTGTCTTATTCTTGTGCATTTTTAAAATCTGCTGTCAAGGCAGGGCAAGCTAGAAATGCAAATTAAGTGAAGTCACATGGAAGATAATATGGTGCTTTTTAAAAAGCTGATGTGAGGGCTGATCTGAGTGGGCAGGAAAATGGAAGTACAATGAGTAAACTTTTTATTTATCGATAAGAGATGAAACTACAAGATAAGATTATTCTGATTTCTGATCGAGACAGGCCAAACCACAAGCTTATGATCCACATCTCAATGCTTTACCCTAGCTTCTTAGGTCTGGAATTGGTCCTGAATATACAAGATATGTTTAGTACATATCTTATTGCTCAGAAATCCATGGGTAAAATGAGAGAGACAAACAGCCGTCCACTAACATTGAGATGATTGACAGTTCCCTGGTTTCAGATATATAGCTTGTTATGGGAATATTAAAGCTGCTGAGGAAGAGGAAACCCTAGAAGCTGCGATATGCCTGCCCATTTTGCTGCATGGATTATGCATCTAAAGGACATTCCCCTACGAGTTGCCTCAGGCTCTGACTGGTTGCATTCTGTTGGATGCCTTTGCAGATCAATGCTGGCCCGTCTGCTTTAAGCATGCTCTGGTTAGGGGAAAGGACCTTGAAGGCTGAATGCTTTCCAAACTGTCCGTTTCTTTCCTAGAAGAGATAGCTGTCCATGAAAACCAGGAGATTGCCTGTGTGTCTCTTGGGCTTCCTGGTCGTAAGAATAGCAGGCAGGTCAGAGGTCCAGCAAGCGCCCTGAACGTACTCAGCTTCTTGCTTCTTTTGGACCTGTACAATACAGTCCATCGGGAGCAGGTGTGACCAGAGGGGCAGATGAGAATGTTTATAATTTTATGTAGAGGAAGGAGCATACAGCAGAAATCCAAAGCAGCCATCGATGTCTCATTTGGGTCTGAAGTTATAGCTGCTGGCCCGAGTTTCGTATCCATCTTGGGAAAACTGCTCATGTCTAAGGACTGTGCTTGCTTTTCCTGCACTTTTGACCCAGCAGGCAGGAACAGCAACGAAATGTTCAAAAAGACACAAGCAAGCTTTGTTTACAGCAAGACCATAAAGCTTCAGTGGGAAGAAAAAAATGGACGTTCTGCTATAGCTTGAGGATTAATTTGCACCTGAACTGCTCAAAACACACGTGCAAATTAATCTTGACTCAGAGATGAGTATTGCCCAAAACATTTTCAGCACATACGCTTGAGTATTCATAGCTAAGCAGTTCCTTGATAATATTCCACATTCAAACCAGAGCCCTAATTTATTCCAGTCTAAGAGATAATGCAAAGTAATAATACAGTTGATTAAGGTATCAAAAGGCACTGGGAAATTCAGCAAAAGTGGGCATATTTTTTTTAATTAATAAAACTATCAGACGTAAGGCTTGAATTTAATGCCTAATTTTGAATATACTGCCACATTCTGCAACATGTTCTATCACAGCCATATAGATTTCTAACTTCTGCCTTTTCTTTACTTCCTTTCTTTTTTTTATCCTGTTCTTTACCACTTCATGCTTAGTAGTAAGCATTTCTTACAATGTGTTGTTTGTTTTCCAAAATAAACCCTTTGTGCTGAAGCTTTAGTTCTGATAGAGGTCAGCGAGTTTGGTCCAGCACTGAAGACTGACCCTGGGATAACCACTAATTGTGTGGAGACCAACAGCCTTTACCAACATCATGATTCATGGAAAACTGTCAGAACAGACAAGTTGTTTTGAACAGCCTCGCAATCTCTCTTCCCTTTTATTTAATTTATGGCTTGCTCATCAATAGGATGACCTCCCCTGTGCAGGGGAGATGAAAGCGAGAGAGAATCTATTAACATTCTGCCTCCCTCTAGCACATTAGAACAAAGTGCTTAAAACAGGTGAGAGAGGAGATGAAGCAGGACACGATATCAGATGCCTAAGCCTTTGATATACCCATAGATACTGGTTGATTCAAGTAATCACAAGCATCATGACAATACACTTTGCTGGAAAGACGTGCAAGTTTTAAAATAGCACAGGATTCATCTTCAGAAATATGAGTGTATTTAGAGTCTGCTTTGAACAAGGTCTGTCCTAAAAAGTGATCAGGGGTGCTTACAAAATGTGTGTAAGCACAATGGCAGAGCCTATGATAGCCAGACAGTCAGGCTGGGTATGGACTCTTTCATCAATGCTCACAGCATCTGCCAATGCAGATACGGGAAAGGAGAAAAGCTGTCCCTTGTTATCACTCACCCATTCTGAACATTATCGCAGTTATGGGCTTACTCCGCACCCTCACTGCAATCAAGCTGTGGACTGAAATGGTCCAGTCTTCATGGAGGCAGAGGGGAAACATTTTCTTTATTCAAAACTTTGAAGGACAACACTATCTTCCTAGCCTATGTTAAATTCATTGGATTGTCAGAATACAATTTTTCAGGTCCAGTTAATGTTTCTGAGCAATTCAGAGCAATAAATGCTGTTGTTGCCATGTATCCTTATTTCTGTTTCAGAGCTGAAGTATATACAAGTTGCTTCCATAAAAGTCCTTTTCTTGGGATTTCCTTCCTTCCTTCCTTCCTTTTCAGGCAAGATTGCTTAATTTTGTTAACTAGTGGTTTCTGTATTCTCCTCTTGAAATTTTTCCACTTCTATATTGTGGCACATGTTTGCATTAAAATGCAGTGCCATGCCAAGCACCCAGCAAATGCTTTCCAGCCTTTTTAGTATTTCTGAACTGCTAATCCTGTTTGCAAGTCCTACTTGTTTTATTGCTCCCTGTTGCACAGTTGAGGGATTAGTGATGAATACTCATTTAGTTACCCCTTGAATAGCATCTCTTAATTTCCCCCATGTCAGTTTTTGTTCCACAGTGGGAGGGGACTTTAATTACAAGTTTCCTCTTGTTCGTTCTTTACTGTCATCTGAAATAGGATTTGTTTGCTGTTGCTTTCCTCTTTCATACAGTGGGAGTGAAAAATGATCTTGAGTTGATTAAGTCTGAATTCCTTTCCACACTATGTGGGGGAAAGTTCCATGGTATTCAGTGGGTTGGATTCAGATCTAGTGAAATCAGTGGGACTTAGGTTACTCTATTCCACCTTTTCTCAGGCAGGGATCTTCCAGAGGAAAACGCTGAGTGAGGATTCTGAGAAATGGAGCACATCACCTTTGGAGCAAGTTAGCATAGTCTGATTAGGTCTAGATTAGGTCCAGCCAATGGAGAATTTCTTCCAGGTAGATAGCATTGCACCATAAGAGCTTCTCTTCACTGATGAGTTATAGTGCTATCCATGGCAGAAAATTATATTGGCATGAGAAGATTTCCAGGACATATTTGTATCAAGGTTAGGTGCAAGTGGGGACATGGCTTAAGATGAAGAGTCAGTTAAGACTCCTTTGATCACTAGTCCTCTAGCTGTGACCTAGAAAAAGAATACTAAAACATCTAGCACCTGCAAAGATAAAAGTCTGATTTATTAATGTTTTGCTTGAAAACATTTACTTGTAAGTAAACATTATAGGAAGATTTGGATCTTAGTGAAGGGCTTTGCTAATAATATGCTGATTTATTATTTGATATGGAACCTCATTTTTAATTCTGTTGCTACTTAGGTGCAGAAAAGTTCATGATTTGCTGGTATGGTTAAAGGAAAGCCATCCTGTAATTCATTTATTCCTCTCTGGGACATGCTTCAGACATGTCTGAAGCTCCTTCTTGTTAAACATGCTTAAAAGGAGAAATTGTAGAAATACAACTTGCATGGTTATAATCATGTCAGGAAGAAAGGTCTACCCATCTTTGTCCCAAGGCCCATGTGAAGGCTGTTTGATATTCTTTTAGATAGCAGCTGCCATCTTGTGGTGAGCCACTGGGGTCTTGTTCCAACGCCCACCCTTTTCTTGACTGCTTGTAGGGATACGGAGCCTGTGGTGACCAGTCGGCCATTTAAAGCCCAGCATTAAAACCTTTATCACCAATGGTGTGTAATCTTGTGTGTAAAACCCTGAGCTAAGATAGTATTTGATATGTTAATAGTTACCACTCTTTTAAGTTTGTTCAAACTTTGATATTTTCATAATGGATTAAATAATAAAAAAGAGTTTCTATTGAAAAATGGGTCTTAAAGTTTGAGGAATGAAAACTTTGGATAAGATTGAGACATGAAAAACCTGGGCAATCACGAAATATAGCCACCCTGCTTTCATCTAAGTACTTATTTTCTATTTTAATAATAAATGCACAACCCTCCCTATCAAGCCATCAGATATGGATGGCTCCAGCCAATACCCACGTCAGCCACTGATTTTAATAACTGTAATCCCTTTGATTACAGAGAAGATGAATTGGCTTCAGTCTGAGTTTCTCAGTTAACTGGATTGTGGGTTAACCAGGGAAGAAACAGATGCATCAATAAAAGCACTTATGTTTAAGCACCAAGTCAAGTCCAGGGAAATTACCTCTAAAGTGTACAGCCCAACAAATGCATGTACTTACATTTTTCCTAATGGTGTCACATGCTAAACAGCAGAATTAAAATATATATTATAACTGAATAAGCTATAGGTTGGCAGTGATTCTTCAGTAAATGTCAATCAGTTTTTCTCCACATATTGCTATGATATCTAACCTTTAGGAGCATGGAAGTCTCATGAATAAATCAGCTGAGAAAATCAATTTTCTTTCTCTGTGAATGGTTAAACCATTACAAGGAATAAGAGAGTACTTTAAAAAAATCTTTTAGTTTTGGTTACCTGCAGGTTCAACTTGGAAGATGCCCAGTCATTTTAGCATATCTCCTGCAGAGTGTACCATTGCTACAATCCAATGTGTTTAGGGAATAATAACACTTGATTAATGGTGTTCAGTGTGGTAGAAGGAAAAATAATTAGAAAATGTTTTGTAAGCACCTCAAGAATATAATCCTTTGGCAGAAAATATCAAACAGCCTGTCAACATCAGCAATATCACAAGCTGACTCATGTGTTGATGAGATAAAGGGAAAGAAAATCACACCCATGCTGGGCCTTGGTTGCCAAAATTAAATGATTGTTGCAATTTTGTTAATAAATGTAATCTTCAGAGTTGAATTGCTTCAGCTTTGGACCCATCAGAAGAGCAGAGTTAATAATGGGGTTCCTTTCCAGGTCCTTTCTCAATAAATAATGCTGATAATTCCAATTAATTCCTGGCTAGCATCCCCCAAAGACTCCTGCCTAAAAGCTAGAGAGACACTGCTGGTGACTACAGTAGATCAAGAGGAAGGAACTTACGGGCCTTCCAATGTTGCTGAAGTACAGCTTCCAGCAGCTCCAGGCAAGATGATCCATAATTAAAGCTACAGGGCTTTGTAGTACAGACTAGCAAGAGGGTTTCCAGGCTGACTGACTCAGGATTTTGGAAATTGTAGTCCAATAGATCTGGAAGCTGAGCTAGGTGGACCAATGCCTACTTCCTGTGCTTATAGCCATTTTTATTGGGTAATTGGTACATCTAATGCAAACAGCTCTTGATTGCAACCCCCTATTAAATTTTTTCTTTCTCTCCCATGCACCAAGTCTTAACATATTAATTGCATTTTGGAGTGCTGTTGTTGTTATTGAAAGTGACCAACAAACTGAATCTACTAATGATAGTTTCCTGTAATTGGCATTCCATAAAGATTGGGTTATAGTTTGGATTCATTTTACTGGTGACTTTTAAATTTTTTTTAAAATGAAAAACTCTTTCTCTTGAAGAAGATAATATCTAGAAAGTTCCTCACATGCACTGGTAAAGATTCAATGGAGCTATGAATAAAGCTGATGTTTCCTAGCATGCCTTAGAGGTTTTAAAGGTAAGAGTCAGGAACTAGGGAGCCCTACTCCATATTTGGTCCTTTGGGGAGTTGGCTCCCCTATTTGTCCAACCAGGGGCAAGACAAATCATTAGTCACCAATGCAACCCTATGTAGGCTATGCATTGGTGACTGATGGCAGCTTGTGAGATAGGAAAGAGACTTAGCTTTTCCATAAAATCAAGTGCTACGGTGGAAGAGAAGAGTAGCTTTGCCGTAAAATTCTGGAGTTTCAAAGCTTCAATAGACAGCTTTATTATCTCACTTAAACCTCCATATCAAATTATATTTTTCCATGGTCTTGACTACCACAAGATTATTTTAATGGGTTATTTTAATCTCCTTCCAAAGACATCAGATTTCCCCAGACTTCACTGATAGGATGTCTGTCTATACTTGCTCCTTCAGGCAAGAACACTGTTGTTTGTTTTCCCACTGGGAGTAAAGTTGCTGTGAGTGGGCGTATTAGTCAAGGGAATATGCTGACGGCACACCACTGAGCAGCTGCCAAAGCATTCTCCTGTATGGTAACTTTCCTTTAGTCAACAGCCCTGGCTGCAAAGCAAAAAGCTAACTGGCTGGAAAATTCAAGGAGTGGGAGGCTAAGGAAACAGTCATTGGGTACCTTGTGTCTTGAGTAGACCTAGCCCACCTCTCCTGATAAGAGGCCTTTTCCTGGGATCACTGGAACTCTTGGCTGAGGGCACGTAAGGAGAGATCTTACTCTCTCTGGGAGCTGGTTTTGTCCTACTTGCATACTTGAGTCATTTGTCACATGAACTTTTACATGGGACCCACAAAGCATCTGCTTTATGATATCAGGGAGGGGGTTACCATGGGTTACCAATCCTTTAATAGCTAATCATTCCTGTGGCAGCTCAGTATGACAAGAGTCACTGAGGAGAGAAAACAGGTAGAGTGTGGCACTTTGAAAAGATTCTGGTACCACCTTCTGGAACATCAAGAATTCCATTCATGTTCTGTAGACATCAGAACTCATTTGTGGAGAACAGACCAATACTGCAGAAGAAAGCTTTCTATGGCACTTCTCACTGTTTCCATGAGGCTGAGGGGTCAGTGGAAAAATGGGAGCAAACCCATCACACTCCAGTCCCCTTGAAGTCAATATGAAAAAGGGTGATCATATCTGTACTATAAAGATCCAAAAGACTATTAGAAGAAAGCAGAAGATTAACATTTTCTGTTTCTCTTTCCTGCCTTCTAGTGTTAATCCTGACTTTTCAACCTAGATATGGTAGCCATACTATGAAGGGTTTTTCATAACTAATATAGTTTTTACTGATTTCAGCTGGGATGAAAAGTTCAGTAAATCTGCTGATTATTGAAGGAGTGGTATTTAATTCAGTCTAGCTTTTAAATGACTTCAATCCATAACTCTTGAATTGTGAGCCAGGTTACCCTACAAAGTGTTTGCTAGGTTGGCAGTTGTTGCTTTATAAAGCATACATTTCCACTCTGGTTCCTTTGTGAGAGAGCTTAGGCCAACTTATAGAAGGGTGATAACATTATGCAGTCCTATGGGGAACACATGAAAGAGCTGAACTTGCTTAGCTTGGTAAAAGAATTATTTACTAGAGGTATGGTATCAGCTTCCAAATAAGGAAGGGCTCTCACATTTGCTGTGGCTGAAGGGGAGCAGGAGTAAGAAGCTGAAATTGTAGAGAAACAGATGTTAGCTAAACATTGGAAGAAATGTTTGAATAGTATGAGTTATTTAACACTGCTTCAAGTGGTAATTAGCTCTTGGGAAGTGATGGGTTCTTCTTCTCTGAAGACATAGGCTAGGGGTCAGTCCAGAGAGGCATAAATGTCTCCTTCATTGTGAGTTCTTCATTGAGTAGAAGGTTGGAGGAAAAGACTCACATCATTTCTTTCCAGTTCCTGTGCTTAAACGAGCTACAGTAAGTAGAGATTTGAAATCAAGCCTCTCATAGTCTTGAACTCAATTCTTCCAGATGCTCCAAAGTAGGACAGTCCTGCTTCCAAGGTCCCAGTTAAAAAAAAAAACCAAAAAAAAAAAAACCCCACACACATAATAAAAAGCAGCACAACATGATCTCTGACATCATCAGTTTTGGAATCCATTGCACTTTCTCCCTGTTTTTGAACTTTTCTTTCCAACTCAGGACTTGGAAAGGGTTTAGTTTGAGTTTTTTTGGTTTTTTAAAAGAATGATCAATATGTTCCTTTTCTATTTATATCACTTCCTGAAAAAAACAAACTCATTTCAGCATCCTACTTAGATTCTGTTTTTCTTCTCCTTATTTTTAAACAATAAAGCTTTCTTTCCTTTCTCCACTTCATTTATAATGCAGAAAGAAAACTAAGCAGGGAGCATCAGTGCTCTGAGAAAGAAAGACTACATATTTTTAATAAAGTTTTAAACGATAATTTTGAGACCTAATTTTGTGGCTTCTTCATTTTAAGCTACTTTTGCAATCATGGATGGGAAGGTAGGAAGTGTGGGATATGTTCTTACCGGTGCTCACAGCATCAGGCAGACTTGTTTTCCTCCATTACCAGGTGCAGCAATGCAAGGCACTTCAGTAAATTTCAGAATTCAGGCCAGTTTCAGCATCTGACCATCCATTTCAGGTGCCAAATTTGTCACTGACACAATCACAGGAGCGCTTACAAACTTTGGATAGAAAAGATCCTCCTCCATTAGCCTTCCAACAGAGGACTGCCCTTTGGAAAATGGAGCACAAGGTCATCTTAATACTAATGAAAGAAGAAAGGAGGAAAAAAATGAGATCATATGACAATGAGCCCTGTTTTTCTACCCTTCAGAGCCCTCAAATATTGCACTGCTGAAATGTTACCTTAAAACCATAGTACTCCCAAAGAACCCAACATTGGGGGGGGATCTTTGTTAAAGTCATCATGTTATCATCATTCCCATTGTGGCTCTTGAAGGCCATTTAAAAAAAATAGAAAGAAAGAACTTGCTGTTATCTGCCCATCTCTGCTGTAGAACAGCAATGGAGAAAATGGAGAAGATGTTTGTGGATGACTTCTATAAGAAGTTGGCAACAAGTTGCAATATTGGCATCGGAAGTGGCCACATATAAACTGGGTTCCTAACTAGTTCAGACAGTAAAAATCCAGTCACAATATGGAGGGATACAAGAATCCATCACTTCCTCGTGAGATGGCCGGTGTCTAAATCTGAAATATAAATAAATATAAATAAATAAATTTGAAAAGTGTTCCATGGAGAGCAGGTGGGGGCAAGTGGAGGGGATAAATTATGATTCCTGTCTGATGATGTAATCATGCATATGCTGCAATTTTTATACTTGCATCAGATATTCTGAAGGAAATACATCATCATTTACATATATGATTACATCATTATGCATGTGTCATCATTTTGGTACCATCAAAGTTTGCTACAGGCCCTGATGCATGTCTACTTGATTTTATGAATTTATTTATTTATATCTATATAAAGGAATAAAGGAAAGAATAAGACAGGCACAAGTTTAAAAGAATACAAAAATATATAATACAGACTAAAAAAACCAAATATAAATAATAAAATCCAGGTAGACAGACAACAAATCTAAAATATCATTTGACCAATATACTCTAGTATATCATTAAAAGTTTATAATACCGTAAGACATTCCATACCCATTTTCTAATCAAAACATGTCTCTATTAAACTTTGAGGGTACTGTATCTGTTTAACACAATTGAAGTCATTAAAAAAAATAGGAGCAAGAAAGAGAAACTATAGGAGACAACCAATACATTAAGACAATACTGTGAATTATTTGTAAATTATATATCAAGTTAGACTATAAGCTCTAAAACCCACATTTTGGATGTGGCATAATTCCATGTATATAATTGTAGTCTAAAAATGGTTTCCAAATAGAATTGAATTCTGCAACAGATTTTTAAATATGAACTTATTCTAGACATCAAAGTGTACTCCCATAATTCGGTTAGCCATTCTTCCATAGAGAGAATAAAAAATGTTTTCTAATAAAAAGCATATGAAATCCTTGCCGCTGTTAACATATACCATGCCAATTCAGTATATTTTGAAGGACTGTATGGTTTAGTGAAGTTTAATCTCAGGATGAAATGAGATTACAACTTTTAGAATTTTTTCCATTGTACAATAGATTGTTTCCCAGTATTGGTGAGCTTTACAACATCGCCACCACATATGGAAAAAGGATCCAATCTGTTCATTACATTTCCAACATTTTTTAGAAAAAGAATTACTCTTTTTAGCAATCAAGACTGGAGCAATGTGCCAGGGATAAAACATCTTGTACCAGTTCTCTCTGCACATAACATTCGAGGTGAACTGAATGCTCTTTTTCCAATGAAATTCCCATTGTTCCATCTTTATATATTCAGATTGTGCATCCATTTAAGATTTTATGAATATCAGTTGTAATTTGGACATGCCATTCACATCTTTATTTTTTTTATTATTATTTGTTAGATTTGCTTTCCTCCAGCAGCTCATTGTAGCATATGTAGCACTTCTTCCAATTTTCCTCACTGCATTAATAGAGTTTCCATATCAGGCATGCAAAAATCCAGATGATCACTAGATGACAGCAAAGAAATAGAGAAAACTCTACATTTTTACTGTGAGGCAGTTGGGCTTAAAGTCACCCAACAAGCTTCCATGGATGAAGGTGGGACTTGAACCTGGGTCTCCCTTATCCTTAACTGCTATACTTTGGGCAGGTAAGGATGGGAGAAGTGGGGATGGTGTATTTAGCCTTATACAGAGGACATAATCTGGTACCCTTCAAACTGACCCAGTAATTGTTGAGAATTCTGAAAGTCTCCTAGATTGGAAAAATGGAGAAATCATCACTCTAGAGAAGGAGGAAGGTATCAACTAGGTGCATTTCTTTGTCCATTTGCTATTCTTTCCTATTTATCTTACATTACTTCGCCTCTCCATAAGCAACAGAGATCCCTAAAGGAGATCAAGAACAATCTCCAGACAGCCAAGAACAGCTCCTCCTTCAACTCTAGCTTGTGAGTACAGATAATGCCTTCTGAAAAGGAGGCCACATTTCTTACATGGAGACATTATAAAGGGTAGGCTGCTTGCTACGTTAGAGTCCTTCTCCTAATTGGCTGGTATCTGTCTGGTATCTTCCACAGCTAAGTCTGGAAATCTCTGGTGCTTAATCTGAGAAAAAGCGACTCTGGATGAACAGGGCAGGCTAATAGATGGGGAAAAGATTGTTTTGTCACCCCATTGGCCATATTGGCCATGAGACAAGGTGGGGGAGCTGTTGCCAGGAAAAATAGATGGTTCCAATAGAAGAGAAGAGGGTTGAACTGTGGAGCTTTTATGCTCTCTGAGCTTGGTTGTTTGTTTGCAGATGTTTCATTAGCCAACTAGTTACCTACAAAATAAATGGTGTTGAACTTCATATAAATCAGTTTAACCTGTTCCATGCCAATGAAGCTACTGAAGCCCGTGAAGTTTGGCCTCTCCCTTCTTTTGCTTTTCCTTGCATGTCCTATTGGTTGCACCGGTGTACATTCCAGTGGGTTGGACCCAGAATTCCAATCACATGATAATCCCAAGGGAGGGAAAGTGATTTGCATCAATTCCCATTTCTCCCTTATACCTTCTGAGAATCTGCTTTGAAGGACTGATAGACCCTTCGGAGCACTGTGGAAGATGAAATTGGGAGGAGCTACAGTACACCGGGAGACAGAACTGGTAAAACCAGATTCCTCTTTTTTTGTTTTTTTCCTGATAGGAGTCTCTGCCAGATATACGCCTTTCTAAATCAGTTCCATTAGGGAACAGATATTTTGATAATTTTTTATTGCCTTAGCATATTTCCTTATAATTTTATATTGCTATAGTAAGCCAAACCAAATAGTTATCCCCATCTTGACTTCGGGCAGTGCAGAGCATGATACAATTAAAAATAGAATAATACTGAGATCCTACAAAAGAAACACCTGGAAAAAGAACACCAATATCACCAAAACAAACATACCAAAAGGGATTCATCAACCACTCTAGGCCAAGGCCAATTATTCTGGTAAGAAGTTAATTAAGCTTTTCCCCATGACTAAAGTAAGAAGATTTATATAATCTGAAAGGAAAACAGGGTTCTTGGCCTTTTGGCTAAGCTCAGGTGTTGTGTCAAGTGCTATCCAGGTAAAGTCAAGTGCTATCCATCATTCCTTGAGCTGGCACAAAACAATGCTGGCTTAAAATGTGCTGCCCCCCATTGCTAATGCCTATCCTGCCTCCATTCATCTGAGCCACTGCTGAATGGTGTTGTTCTGATTTGTGATTGCGCCCCTCCTGAGAAGCAAGGGGACTGGTTTGCTCCTCCCATTTTGCTCCCCATTAAACATGACATGTATGGTACCAGAAAAAGAGGAAAACGTCCAACAGTCAGGGCACTGAACCAGGAATGGGATGGACCTCGCTTTGAGATTCTATCCATCTTCTGTAGGCTAGCTTGTCTGTGCCCCCTTGGAGCATCGAGAAGCTAAAATACTGTGAAACAAACAAAGACAGGGGAACGTGTCTGAGCAGAAATAACCCCAGAGACAGGAGGCAGATAATGCACATGTAGTTAATGAACACCTGTGGAGCCTTCTAAGGAAGAAGTCTCTTACTTCAAATATAGGTAAATGGGCCAATAAGCACAAGCCCCCCCAACCCCACCCTGCTTCTGCCCCAAATGGAAGAGTGGAGGTTTGCTCTCCTCTACCTTGTTGGAAAACTGAAGAGAAGTTGATGTCAAAAACACCTGAAGATGGGAGGTGGCAGAGGTGAAAGGCATGGGGGGAGAGGGGTTCGTGCCAATGGGGAGGACTAACGCTGGGGGAGAAATTAGGCTGGCCAATGATCAGAAGGGAGGGGCATGTTTGCAGCTTCCAACCCCCCCCCCCAAATGTACCTCTGATCACATCCTCTGGTCATCATCTGACTTTGCGTTCACAGTAATTGAACAGATTTTGCACATCTTAAAGCTGTTGCTGGACAATGTTGTAATAAGAGGCTATATTTATACAGGTACTGCTAGCGATGACTGAAGCCCGTCTCCTTCATGGGCTGGGGATGACACAAGGGCAATAGCACGGGCTCAAGAGGACCAGTAGGAGTGGTCAGGGTGTGATTGGGCTGTGGCTGAAGTGGGGACCGGATGCAAGAATAAAGACAAGCTATTGAGAAGCCACCATTGGGAGCAAATGACTAAGCTAAGCTGACAAGCCTCTCCAAAGGAGGTCCTTCTCCCTTTTTCAAACTAGGAAATGTTTACATTTGGGCAGTTCCTATAAATATATTCTCGGCCACAGGCAGTAATATGAAAAGCCTGATCCAATTTCACAGAAAGTAGCAAAGGGATGAAATTTAATATATTCAGTTTGGAAAGGTTAAATATCAACAACACTTTTTGCATGAAATTATCCATTTGCTTTATAGGTTTAGATCTTATCCTGTTTTATGATAGGAATCTGCCCCCCCCCCCCAATATGGATCCCCTGCTTCCTATTTCTGATCCCTTTTACTTTCAGGTGTCTTTACTCGTAATCTTTTCTGGCCTCTTTTCACATTAAATTGCCAAGTTTTTAAAATTCACATTAAAAAATTATGTATTTTGAACAAAAACGTACTTCCTTAATTGTGTGAGAGATGCTTTTTTTGCATAGAGAACTGTGGTAGAACATTTGAGAGACGCAAAAGCCAGTGGATATGCACATTAATTCTGGAAGTGCAAAGTCAGATCAGTCTGCCTTGGAATTCACTAAACTGAGATCCCTTAAATCTCCCTTACGCTGCCTGGTCCAGGGGCCTCTCGTTACCTGCTACCTAATCCCTTTTTCAAAACTGGAGAAGCCCCGGCTGAGCATTCTGCATGTGAAGCATTCTGGGGTCTCTCCCTGATCATATGAACAGCTTAATAGTTGCCTCCTCCTGGCATGCAAAATACTTTCTATAACAATTTATCACAGACTTCAGTAAGATTATCTTACAAAAGCATCTTCTACTCTTGCCAAAGACCATTAACTTGATCTTATGAAAATTTATCCAGAGTTTTGTATTCATACACTCTTTGATAGAATGGTCCCAGCTATTTAATATAGAGGTCACATGTTCCACTTCTTGTTTCTTCCATGTTTTATATTAGCGGCATGTGGTTATGATATATAGGTTTGTACCAATTTTTTTCAGCATATTGTTTACATAAATTTTCTTTAAACTGTGCATAGTTTTATTGAACCCTATGATTAATTCACAATTGACCTGAACTTGGTAGGCACACTTCTAAAATAACAAAGGGGATTTCTTAGGTCCTAATGGAAGACTCCTGTTGTTGTCATTTCTAGATTTCAAGAGTTGGGATGGGCTTGAATCCAATGATCCTGTGATTAAATTCATTTGGAGGAATTCCACTGATGTGCTATGTTTTGTCTCAGAAGCAGCGTGAGTTAGCATTCGATCTAAAGTCTTCTCACCCTATTGGACTATAAACCAAGATTAACAGAAAAAAATTAAAGTTAATTGTCCAAATATTGCTTCTTATTTTCTAGAATAGGCATTGAATATTTGTTGGTACTGTATCTGTATCTGAACTTATTTCTATGTCTCATACAGTATATTTTGCATGGTAATAGTAATGCAGTTACTTTGTTGGAACAAATGTTGGATAACAAAAAACTCTTAATATGTCAGATGACCAGTCCAATATTTTGATATTCTATATAATCATGTGGATTCTAGATCAACACTCCTTCCTGTCTTGCTACCTGCATTCCTTTTGCTGAAGGCAACATCTGCTAAAGTGTTCTGTTACTGAGTAATGCTTTTACCCCCAGTGTGTGCAAAAGCCAGCAAACACAGTGACTGCATTCTGCATCATAACTGTAAAAAGTGAGTGAGACCAGTGTCGGATCTTATATTAAATGTAGAAATGTTTATACTGTGGCTAAAAAGAATGTGTCAAATATACCAATAACAAACCACAATGTTCCATAACAGACAGCGTATTTTCTCTTTCTTCTTTTGCTGGTTATTTTCTCTAAGTGCACTCAAAGTATATTTGGGAATACTTCAGATTGTAGTGAGAAAGAACATGTGGTAGTTATTTAGTTTTTTAAGCCCTTCTCTGGGAATTATGTATGCATGAAAATTCTGCTTTCCTCTGATTCTCTAAAGTATCTAAAGAAGATAAGGTAAATTAGGATTAATTTTTTTAAACAAATCCCACAAAATTCACCTGAATATATGGAGTCCTTGGTGCCCTCTGAGCTTGGCTGTTTGCTTGCCGATGTTTCGTTACCCAACTAGGTAACATCATCATTGCACTGTTGATGTTACCTAGTTGGGTAACGAAACATCAGCAAGCAAACAACCGAGCTCAGAGGGCACCAAGGACTCCACCGTTCAACCCTGAGTTACATATATCCTCTTCTACTGCCATCTGAATATATTGGTTTGATGGATTGAAAGTTACAGAATTCTTCTCTCTAGAGTCTTTCCCAATGTTTTCCCACAGCATGTGAGGCCCCACAGCCTCCAGGGTCTCCAGCACCATGGGCAATTATTAATTATTATTGATCACTGGACTTGTAGTCTAATAATGTCAAACAGCTGAAGTCTGGGACTGTTCTGTAACCAGGGTCATTCAACTTCCTAAATAGATTAGACTGCCAAAAGGCCCAAGGCTTTGCAGAGGATTCTTAATTTTACCCATAGTATTGTTGAACTAAATTTTTCTTTGTATAAAATCTGATGGTGTATTTTAGAATAAGCCCAACAGCTCCTTAAGGCTAATCATTTAAAGAGTTGAAAGCTTAGAAGAAGTTAGTCTGAACATTCTGTTAACGAACCACAAACATCTAAGGAACCCAACTGTCTCTAAAATTGTGCACTTCAGGAAAAAAAGGATAAAAGTGATAAGTTACTGAAATTGTTTGTACTTGTCTTGATGAAGGAGGAAGTCATTTCTTTATATATTTTTTCTTTTTTTCTTTATATTTTTTCCCATTCCGCCTTTTTTCTCTCTGCACTTTATATATTTTTTATCTTTTTATTTTTATCTTTTTCTTAGTTTGTATTAGTTTTTTATCTTTGCATTTTAAAACTTTAATAAAATTATTGTTAAAAAAGGGGAATAAAAGGATAACAAAGATACAACAACTGCCTGCAGTTTCTTCACAGTTCAGTAAGCAAGACCCCTCCACTGATTATTTTATCATCTTGCTTTTGTATAATTAATAGAGCAGGAGCTGGATGGAATTTTTATGTGATATAAATATAGATATGTGTGTGTGTACGTATGCGTGTATATATATATATATATATATATATATAAAGAGAGAGAGAGAGCGCAATATGAAATTAGCACATCTTTTAAAATAATACTTTTCATGCATTGCTTGTTTGCTTACATTTTATATGAGGCAATCAAGTACTGTAAATGTCACCCTAGGAATCCTGGGCTTAAATCATTTCTGCATCCGCATTACTGGGTTATTGGAAGCTTTCATCCATCCAGCAGGGACTATATTCCCATAGCCTTTTACTGGCAAAGGTTGGTTCAGGATTCCCTTCCCTCCAGGGGCAGCTGCAGGCAGGGCATCTAAATCTGCAAAAGAACAGGCCCAGCAACATGTTTCAAGCCCTTTTGTGCCTGCATGTAATGTTAATACATGCATCAAAAGGTGGATCTTGGATGGCACTATCACAACCTCACCTTGCAGATCTGGACATCACACATACCCTACCATGTTTCTCCTTCTTTCGTTACCCCAGAGAAGTTCAGCATCCTCTCCTCTTCCTGGGCCCCTTCACACTCCTTCCCAACCCAGCAGTGGTAGCAACATATATCCATGTTCAGAGCTATTTGGAAAAGTGCCATCTTGCAAAGTTGCTGATCTGCTATCATTCCACCTTCACAATTCACAGGTAGCCTATTTTTTCAAGCCACCTCCCCATCATCTCCCCTCAAAGCATTGCTTCCCTTCATAGCTACCACTCTTTTTTCCCCCAAACCACCCAACCACTGAGCACAAATATAGGTCCTGAGAAATATGTGTGAGAGTTGGAGGGCAGTGGGCAGTTAGCTATTCATTTTATTTCCTTCTTTCGTGCATTGGGGATGACAGGGTTCTTCCGGGACCAGTAGCAGCGCTGAGGGCTGCAGAAATGAAGATGGGTGCAAACCACAAACTGCTGGATGGAAACCAGGTGGCATGGAGGTGGCCTTATCCAATGTTTTTTTCTCCAACTGTTCCCAGATTTTGAACTATCCCTTTCATTACTGAGCATTTAATATATGGGTGAATGTATGTTGTGTGTTTCTGGGTGAGAGTGTGTATGTATGTCTCACTTGTTCACTGATATTGTCAACAAAATTTTCTGAGGCTGGATTTTCAATGGGAGGTTGCCCTTGCCCATCCTTCTGCTTTTTAACAAGAGTAGGACTGAAAGTGATGTGTCTGAGATAATATGACAGCTTTCAAAGTAGGCCAATATTATTATCAATCTGCTGCAGAAGAGAGAGAGTGGGTTGCTTAACCCCACTGCCACCCCAATCAGGTTTTGTGGTTAAGTTGAGACAGATATTACCAATGCTAAGTTGTTGCACATCACATTATGGCAGATTTCATGCCTAGTATTTCCAGAGGTCTGGCTTTCTCATCTTAATTGTCCCTCTTCCAAATATGTCACTTTCATACAGCACAAAAGGATCTCAGCCAAACCACCTCCAAGCCAGATTAATTCTAAGTCTTTGTACTACCTGATTGAGAACTGGAGTCACTCCTTCCTTATTCAGGAACAAATTCAGGTTTGGTCGCTTTGTATTTCTGTAGCCAATCCTACTTTATATTGGATGCTTTGCTGCCACAATTCAACCTTATGCTGCCATTTTACTGACTATAACAAATCTAAGCATTTTGCTGCCTGGAGGTCAAGGGACACATTTGTACTTCTGTGCAAAGAAATGGCTTGCTCTCTGGAACTGATCCTACAGTGGTGTCAGACTGTGTACTAATCTTTATTGCAGGAATCCAAGCTGAAGGCTCTTGTACAGCAGAAAGCTTTAGAGAAATCTGTTATCACATTGATTGCACACATTGTGCCCTTGAAGGACTTAATTAACTGCTTTCTCTTTCCCACGTATTCCTTTTCTGTAAATCAGTAACTAGGCAGATCTCTTTGAAAATACCCTAAGCCTCAAGAATAATATGTTTGCAAGCCAACCTTTCGAGTATCCCCGTATTGCCTGGAAAAAGCAAGTGCAAACCTTTCACTTGAGAGTTCAATAGAATTTACAACTTGTTTTAACTGAGGGCTTTTCACCTCAGAGATGAGAAAAGGCCAGAGAAAAGCACTGTGTAGTCTAGATAGGCCTTTTCCTTATGATTTACCCTTAAGAAATTATTGTTAAATATTCACAGGGCAGGGATAGAAATCGGAGAAAAAAGAGAAATGGGGTCAACTCCTCCATAGCACCTTGAGGCATCCGCCTAGCTTTGATGGGGGAGCCATAGAAGTGAACAGCCGTGGAACTCAAGGGGAACAGCAGAGAGGCTACCACAATGACCTCCGAGTACATGCCTCATTGTGTGCAATGACAAGGCCTGAAAGGATGCTGTGTCTGAGTTCAGAAGAAACAAGCCATCATTTCACGTTTTTCTTTTGCTTTCACCGTTCCTTTGGGACCAAGAACCATTCCTGTCTCTGGGGACTAGAGCAAAAAAAGTATAATGAAATATGAAACACATTGCAATCATTAACCAACATTCAGTGACCTTTGATACTGTCCTGCCTAGATGGCTATATTCTTGTTGGTTGCAGGCAACAGGTATTCTTCCCCCCCCCCCTCCTTCCCCAATCAGCTACCTGTCTGCTGGCAATATCTTTGCCTGAAGCGTTTCAAGCGAGCTTTTCTGAATTCTCAGCCAATAATGAACCCTAGCCTAGTAAGAGATTCTGGGCACAATCCACCAAAGGCTAGTCATAATGTTAATCATAATGAGCATGCCTGCTTCAGCTTAGTGCAATTTACTTGCCAGTAAAAATTCATAAGGCTAGCTTCAAATCTCATTGAAACAAAGGCCATATAAGTGTGTTGTGATAATTGCACAATCCTTTGCCTATTTGTTAGAAAGAAAGACCCATTGTGTTCAGACACTATTATTCTGAGGAAATCAGGCATAGCTCTGCTTCTTTGCTTGCTACCTGTGTGATTTCACCAGGAGTTCAGTGTGACTGATATCTGCTGAATTGTGCCAAAGTCCACATTACTCCCATAAGTTTTCCAGTAGCACATAAAGCCAGAGTATTGTGCATCAGACTATGGTCTGTGTACTCCATTTTTTGGAGTTGGGAGGTCTGCATCAGTATCTCACTTTCTTTTATGCTTCAAAGGAGAGGAGTGAGAAATGATTTGGCAAAGGGTGGAAAGAAAGAATGTGGCAAAGCAAGAAGAAAAGTATCTGGAACCCTTTGATTTGTTTGTTCTGTTCTTTCTTTCTTCCCTTAGAAGTGCTTTTGGTGGTGCTACAGAATAATCAATTCCAGCATTCACTCCAGCCATTAGAAAAAGTCCTCATGACCTTTGATATGATTGGGCTTTGAAACCAAATATTGTCTTGCTAGGCTATTTAAGTTCTCTTTCTCTCTCTGTCTTTTACTCTCACACTCTCTCTCTCTCTCTCACACACACACACTTGGATGGCATCTCTTGTCCATTACACTTCTGTCATCACTGTCAGAAATGCAGTAGATTGACTTCAAGAGTTGCATTGTGTTAGGCTATTGTGCTGCTGTTCATGGAGTAAATGCTAGCATCTCAGCTCTGTGGATGAACTGGGGCAGAAGGACAAGCAAATGACTTTGGCTCTGGGTTATCAGTAGAGCAAGATGTCCAACAAATTTTAGGCCAGACTCAGCCTAGCAACAGGGAGGCCACTTTCACATGTCACATAAGGCCAGTCTTGTAACCTGCAAAGCAGAAGAGGAAGGGAGATAGAGAAAGAAAAAGCACATAAGGACTGGATATAATGCAGGGAGGGGAACTAGTTCTGAAAAATAACAAAAAACAAATATTTATGTAATCCTTCTCCATGCAATGCCAATGTCGTGGAATAGCCTCTCTTTGGCGATTAGGCCAGTCCCCTCCTTGCTGATTCTTTCTAAAACTTCTGAAAACCAAGCTGTTTGAAAGAGCCGCCTCCTGTTACCATCTTTATGTTTTGTTTTGTTTTTTAATTTTATGGTATATTATACTTTTATGGTATTCTTGTGGCTTTTGCTTAATGATGTTTATGACTATAGTATTATTTTACTTATGACTGTCAGGTTGATAGATTGTACCATGGATGTTTTAACTGCAGCATTTACTCTGTGTAAGCTGCCAAACTTTTTTTTTTAACTGCAGCAGGTTAGAAATATGTTAAATAAATATATAAATAACTGTATTCATATTATTTAGTTAATATTTATATGTATTATTCATGCTTTTTCAAGCCATCCATTTCTTTCTTTGGGGGCAGATTAACATTTCAATATTTAGATCCAGCTGGAGTACTTCCTATTTCGTCAAATCACTCCTACTTAGTGTGTGTAGGATGGAGAAAAAGAGAATGTGTATGAAGTCTAATTTGCTTAAATAGACTGATAATTAAACAATGGCCTGTGTGTGATGTAGTCCTCTTGCAATGGGACCTAACATCTTGTATTTGCTACCCCCTCCCCCCAACTGACTTGTTTTCACAGCACCTGCACCAACTTTACCTAGGTTTGAAAGTTAAGTAAGGCCAGGTCTGGTTAGTACTTGGATAGGAAACTGACAGAGTATTCTGGGGCTACCTCCCAGAAGAAGGCAACCCCCCCCCCAACCATTCTGTAACACTGCCGAGACAACCATGTGGATGGGGCCACTAAGTCATCAGGAATTTTGCTGAACTTGAAGAAAACTCTGCCTTTAGTCTTGAGAAGAGAACCATCTTTCTGAGCTTTCAAGACACCTTCCCCAGCTGCTACCAAAGCTTTCTGGTAGAAGACTAAATTTGGAGTCCATGATTTCATCAGCTGCCTTTGTCTCTCCCCAGTTCTTCTTTTTACTTTCTTTTCCAGATAACCCAGAACTTGGAAGCTTGAATATTATTGTATGAATTTTGTATTGGTATTGCCATAATATATAATTAAAAACTTGTCTTTTTTTAAAATTGAGTATAATGGTTTACTACAACTGACAGACCAAACAATTAAGAAAAAAGTCCACAATTCAGTTACAGCTTCTTTTTTCCTATAGACCCTCATTTCAAGAAACTTTCCTTGCAGACCAGTCCTATCATCTTTGCCTGGAAACAACCCCTGGTGAGTTCAGTGGGAAATTTATACCTACTGCTATTAGTAGTAGTATTCGTTGTTGTTTGTTCAAAGGGCAGCCTTTGAAGCAAATCAGGGCAACCAGTTATCTGCAAATTGCCCTCAAAAAGCTGCTGATCCAGGGAGAGCTGATAAATAGTTGGTGCTCTGGGAACTTGGTAAAAAACAGTAAAGCTGAGTCACAAGCAAAAGGCAGGTGATTTCAAACCCCTGTGCATATTTGAATTACTTTACTACCATAGGCTGCTCCTTTCTCGGGATCCATAGTGATGTTTGTTTCTCATTTGAGTGGATTGATTTGTTTCAAATATATCTATGTAAAATACTCCGATGTTTAATGTCAAGAAAAGAAAGAAAAGAGATTGTGTACACCAACTTATTTACTCCACTTACTGCTATTACTTCTATTATTATTACTGATATTTGTAATATAGAATATGGTCTTATAATTGTACAATTCTCTTTTAAAGTTGGGGTTCGTTAGAGGTGAGCAAATACGGGTAGGTCTTGATTAGTGTGGTTAATGAATCCCACAAAACGGTCAAATTATTCAAACTTGCACTATTCAAAGTGATATTTCTATGGATAATAGGATAATTGATTCCAGCTCAGTCGAAATAGGCAATGAAAATTTTTGAACATACATTTTTATATGTATATTAATGAAATATTACAGTGAAGGATAAAAAGAATATACTTATAATTTAAATTTATGGTTGACAAAGTCACAGAGTAGTTGTAGAATGCAAACTAAAAACAAAAAAATTCTACTGTAGATTCTGGCATTCCAACATCTCACCCTGTTTTAGTGTTGCTATGACCTGTTTGTTGTTTAATTACATCAAATTTTTGCTTGAATGTAATAACTTCTTCTTTTTTAAACTTCTACTGTTTTCCTCTGATGGAATCTTCCTTTTCTCCATTTTGCACAGGGCATTAAAAAGTCTGACTGCAACTGCATATGCACTAGCCTCAACTGTGCATGTGCTAGCCTTGCATTAACTGAATTTTGGCCCACATTAAACAGTATCAATTTATAATTTGCACTAAATCAAATATCAATTATTCAAACTCACATTAATCGTGACCTACCTGTAGATAATATCTGTCATTTGCATTCCTCGGAGACATTTTCTGCTTATAGATCAGCAGTTTAGTCTTCTAGTTCTAACATTGAATTCTAAGGATCATGTGCAAAATGGGAAAACTCTACAAGAGCTCACTTTAATATCATTCTCTTCAGCATCATTATTGTATATATCGGTGTGTGTGTGTTTGTATGTGTGTGCATATATAGTCATAAGTCCATTAGTTCTGCCTCCCCTACTGCAGCACATCCTCTCATTCTTCCCAAGTACAAGACAGCTGTCTGTAGTGGGTCAGGTTCACCACTGATGGAGGCTGTCTGGATGATTTAGAATCCAGTTTTCCAGTAAAGACTTTCTCCAACTTGGAACCTTTTAGATGTAGTTGAATCTAAAGCCTGGCTGGGCATAATAGCTGGGGGTGATAAGGGCTGCCATCCAACAATACAGCTGACAGGTGGCAGGTTGGTGAAAGCAGGCTTCTCTGATGTTTCTGGAAGAGGGCTTACGAGATATGGCCATCTTGAGCAGCACGTGCTAGCACCTCTTCCATCAAGCAGAAAGTGCCAGCTCCTTATGTGTTGCGTAGTCCCCGGTGGAAAAATCAAGTGGTGACATAAAGGAAAGCTCAGGAGATTTATTTTTTTTTACGTAAACAAGTTGGAGCTTCAGGCTCTGTCAGCATCATTGTTCCATACCAAGAAATCCAGCATTGACCTCAGCATTCCAGACTGCTCATACTTGTCTCTCACACAAATGACTCTTGGAAAAACAACGTCTGGTTGGGGGGGGGGGGCGTGGAAGCTGAAAGCTGCACGATCCTAGCAAACAGGAGTCTCTAATGTGAAGATAATCTCCAAATAAATTATTATTAGAACAACCTTTCCCAACTGCTGGGTTCTATATGTGTTGGACTAAAGATCCCATATTGTTTAGCACATCTGGGAGGATTAACTTATAGGAAAATAGTGCATTTATTCCATGGGTTAATAGTGAAAACAACAACAACAACGACAACAACAAATGTTTTGTCAAAGGTTTTCACAGCCGGAATACGATGGCTGGTGTGGGTCTTCCAGGCTGTGTGGCCGTGTTCTGGAAGTTTTGTTTCCTAACGTTTCGCCAGCATCTGTGACCGGCATCTTCAGAGGGCAGGAGCACAGACAGGAGCAGTTCTCTCTGTGCCCAGGACTTCTAGAACATGGCCACACAGCCCGGAAAACCCACACCAGCCAACAACAACAAATCCTTCACTAAAGATTTTTTATTACGGGCCCTGCTTCCCTGAATTTCCTCCCCAGGGTCTTCAAAAAGGCTGCTTCATACAACACCCTCAACTTGGCTATTGAATTCCAGGTTTTCAAAATACACTGAACCATAAACTTATCAAACAAGCTAGGTGCACATAGCAAAAAAGGCCCAACCAGGTTAAAGCTAAAGCTTTGAATGTTGTGTCAAAGTTGTTACTGGCTCTTTAATTGACACGGTTAGTGGGTTTGTAACCCCCCCCCCCAAGAATAGCTAGAGGGATCATCCCAACTGACAAGGGGAACTGCCCACTCCCCTTATGATTCAGAGTGGACCTTGCTGATGTGAGCATTCATTATCAATTGAAATTGAAAAGAGAATCATCTTCAGACCACTTGTGCAGCCTGCTTAGCTGTCCCAGTGTCCCTTGCAAGCCCCCAACCCCCAGAGCAGCTTTTTGTAACCATGATTTGGCAGCAGAAGGCCATATACAAGGAGAGCCTCCTGGCACAGTGTCTTTCCTGGGAGGACCTTGCTCCTGACAGCCTGTCAAATAGCTCTTCGGTGAGCTGTTTGGTGTACAGTTTCAGTCAGGAGGTAATGGTGCCGTTTCCTGTGCATTTTCCATCTTCCTGAGCACAGATTTGCTCCTGACAACTTGCCAAACAGCTGCTTAGTGGGCTCTCAGGAGCACCACTGAAATGGAGAAGTGCATGGAAAGACTCCTCACCATTTGTTTCTTTGTTTACTAGATTTATATTTATATTATAGATCTATATTAGATCTTAGTAAGTATTAGACTTATATCCCCTCTCTTTTTCAGGAACTCAAAGTGTTGTATGTATTTTGTAACCTCCCCCCTCCCCCGCCATCAGCAACCTAGTGAGATAAACTGGACTGAGAGAGTGTGGTGGACCAAGTGGGCCTCCACAGCTGCATTCCAAACCTACCTTGGTATACTTGGATATGAACCCTATATCCAAGGGTAGATGAGGGTCTTCCCACTCCCAGTCCAATACCTTCACTGCCATCTACACTGGCTCTCACTTAGAAGTAGATCTCTTACATCCTGTCAAGTTGATGGGCACAGAGTTGAGGCAGAAGTAGGCAGGAGTGACCTTAGCCCACAGGGAAGTTTTGGTGCACTGAAATGGGGGATGAATGCCGCTGGGTGGGAGGAGTGAGATAAGAAGAGAGGGAGGGAGGGAAGGAGGGAGGGAGGGAAGGAGGGAGGAAGGAAGGACAGCTATGTATTTTAGAGCACACTTACTTCTGTATTCATGTGTATCTCCCTTTTCCTACTTCTACATGGTGCCTATCCCTGCACTTTACTATGATTTAGCTTTATATTCAAACGTATATAATGTTATATTCCACTTTGGCAGGTGGAACCCTTGCAAGATACAGGACTTTCCATCTATATGCTTCTCCTACATCAGTGTGTACAACTGAAACTGAAAGATAAACATTCCTGCTCAAATTTCCACCATTTTATGTTATACATGCCTTCTGTTTTAACTTCCAACTCTTCACAAAAAATAGGGCCACACTTTTAAGTCTTCCACTCACACCTTGGGGAAAGTCCCAATGAAATGAATAGGGTTCATATCCAAATATACCAAGGAAGGTTTGGAATGCACAGATCCATCTTCTAAATTTCCTTTTGGACATTTATTATTTATTCTGTGGTCATTCAATCTGTGCTAAGTTTGAAGGACATTAGTCTTTGGGAGATATATCTGAAAATCATAATTGCTCTATCAGAGATTATCAGTAGTTACAAATAAGCCTATCCAATGATATTGGCAGGCTATGGCTTAACAGTTGTATAAATAGTGTTGTTATATAGTTTAATCCCTAGACGAGAATCTTCAGACAGCCATCCAATTTGTTCTACTAGGTCTGCCTGTTGAGCCTTCAAAGGTCTCCACTCTTTCCTTAAACCTCTGCCCTCCAAAAGAAGAGTTCCCACACCTCTTCTTATATTAATGGTGTGTATAGATATTAGTTAATGCTTATGTATAAAGGGCCATCATGGAGAAGGCAAGAGGAGAATAATTCCAGCTGTGACTCTGTCCACAGCTGTTGTGTATTTCCGACCTTGCCCAGAGACAAAAAGGATTTTCGCATGTTGGTTTAGTTGCTGGATGGTACTGGATTTAGCTATATTTTTGGGGAGTCAGGGGTCAAAATTCTACCCCAATATTGTACGTCCCAGTAACAAAACTTTATCATGTTTCTGTTCATCCAATGATGCCTTAATGTTTAGGCCCAGCCTTTGAGCACAAAATAAAGTTCACTTGTCCCCTATTCATAAATTTAACTCCTAGTGACCAAAGCAGTTGGATTCTATAGAAACATAAGAGTAGCTTTGCTGGCGTAAACAGTGACAGATCTTTCTCTTGAATCCTTTAATGCTTATCAGCATCCTCCTGGCCTTGAAGTGCCATTGTCATGTTTAAAATGGATCTAAATAGCATACAATCAAGTCATGGGCAGTGACATCATTTCCTACATTAGCTTTTGATCCAGTTCTTTCTATTCACTCTTAATGGATTTTGAAAACCAACGAAATAATCGAGGGCAATAAAAAGGATAGGCAAAGTAAGTTTATTTTCTGCAGTAACATATTGAAAGTTGTAAATAACCAATGAGGAGTAAAGGCTAATACAAGGAGAAGTTAGAAACTTCTGAGAGATTACAAATGGATATATCTGCTGAAGTGTAAGGGTACAGTCCATAAGGGTATCCTTCCCTAACCTGAAGATGGTGTACAGCTTTCAGACAAAGAAAATACCTACTGAGCTGTTTGATATTCCTTATATTCTGAATTATAGGTAACAATACAGGGATAATTGTAATAACGGACGACGTATTGCCTCTTTGAATGCCACTTGGGCCGAAAGATCTGGTAGTCATGTGTGTAGGGCTGGGGGCTGGAAGTGAGGTGTTGTGTTGTTTGGTTTGGTTTCCCTCCTGGGTGGTTGGTTTTGCTGGGATGGATGCTTTTTGTTTTCCGGATAGTGAGGCAGGAGCTAGTTGCCCTCAATGGGAAAAGCTTGGTAGATATCTCTGGTGTGCTGGGCCGAGGGAGATATGGCGGGAGGCATCAGGTAGGCCTTTTCAGGGGAATGGAGACCTCCAGTCTGGTGGTGCCTCCACTTCTGACCTGTCTCCCACATCCTGGGAACCAGGTGGTTGGATTGTTGGTGCCACTGGCCTCAAGGTGCTGATGGTTAAAGCCAAATCTCTTTGCTATAATGCATCCTCATCCATAATTTGGTATTTGGTGACAAAGATCTATCCAGCCAGTTATTGGGTTTTACAATGGTTCTCCTTTTTCCTCAGTCGGCAGTTTCAGTCTGTTATGGTTGGGGAAGAAGAGGTCAACCTTTGACATGTGGGGTGCTTCTCTCCCCTACTTTTTAATGTATATGAAGCTACTGGGAGAGATACCCAAATGAATATTGCCACCCTGGGCCATGAGGGAGATGCCATCAGTGTTCTTTCCCAGTGTTTGGAGTCTATCAGGATCTGGATGGGAGAGAACAGACAGAAGGTTGAACCCAAGAAAGACGGAGCTGCTGTTAATATATCAAGGCTCTCTGTCTGTGATGTATATGGGAATGAACTTGGGAGACAGAAGGAAGACCCACAGCCTAGGCAATGGTCTGATAAGAGGCAGGTTAGGCGCAGGTGAGGGAAAAGTATGGGAAGCATTTCAGAAGGGACCCTCCTTGGTTTTCTGGAGACTAAAAAGAGAGGAGGGGAGAAATACTTTCAGTCTTGCAAGATTCTGCTTAATGTCACTTTACAATAAGGATAGTGCCGATACTCCTGGTAGTGCTTCTTGTCTGGACTACCTTGAAGGGCTTACATCCATCTTGCAAAACTGAAAGTATTGTTTGTGCTGTATCCTCTTTCCCTTATAGCAAAACGGGGAAATCTGTGGTTCTTCAGATGTCATTGGGACCTAACTCCAGCCAACATGTGAGGATTATATTACTGACTGACATTGCACAGGCATACTGGGACATAAACTAAATGTTTGAGAATTCTGTTTTTCTTTTTTTTTTTAAACAGAGTTGCTAATACACCACCTGTCTTGTCTGCACTACTCTCCCAAAAACAGGTCTGTGAGATCTTATGGCACACAAATTCTAACCTGCATTTCTGACAAGGAGCATCCTTCTACATTTGGCTGTGGAATTTGGGGCTTGTTCAATCATTCATCTCTGAGGTAAACGCAGGCGTGGCAGGTGCTGAAATCTGCGTAGATAACACAAGGCAACTGAAATCCCTAATGTTTACAAAGATTATTTCTTAGCAAACTTTATGGATGAAGAGAGTGTTACTCTGCAGACACTGCGCCCCAATTTTTTTTATTTATTATTATTATTATTATTATTATTATTATTATTATTATTATTATTTATTGGATTTCTCCCCCGCCCATCTCCCCCACAATAGGGGACATAAATTGGATTTTTATTCTCATAATCTGTTATCAACAGCACCTTGGGCTGGAGTTTATGGGAATTAAAATTCAAAATGTCTAGAGAGCGTTCTTAGGGTTGAGATTTTTTTTTCTGCACTGGCAGCCATGTTGGCTGGGAGCTGTAGGCCCAGTCCTGCTGGAGGAAGTTAGATTGCTTTATGCTCTAAGACTAATTTTTAATTAGGGTTTCAAAGAACAATCTTTTGTTTTCTTTGTTTGGAGATATCAGCTTTATTTATTGCATTTCCTTGGCTACTGAGGAATGTTTTCCCTTCTCTATCCAAATTTAAGATAAAAACTTTCTTTTTCCTTTTGAGCATAAATCATGGAAGGACTTGGCAGTATATCCAGGCTGCGCAGTGCTTGCAGCAAATGCTGAGTAGCCCCCCAAAGGTATAGGAGGCATAAAGAATATTCATTCTTCACTGGCGTGGAGATCATCAGGTATAGGAGGTGGATATCAACTTGCGATTCCCCTGCATTGAGGGAGTAGGGAAGCTTCTGCCTCTCTTGTCCAAAGAGACCCTGAAGCTTTTAGGTTATTACACAGCCTGGATGTCTTCTGGAAATGTTTCTACTCAGCTAAGGTTTATAGCTGAATGAAAGGCACCTCCTTCCTTTCTATTTCCTTCTGTGATGTATGTAGCCTACCAAATCCTGAGTCCAATGAAACCACTTAGAAGATATTTGCAGCTTTTCCTCATGATCATGTTACGTTGCTGCCACAATTGTCAGTATCATGGTTTGGGCCTGCTTTGCTACTATTTAGTTAGGTTCTCTTTATCTAGTTTTAGGACTTGAGCGGAGAACAGAAATATTTATGCAGAAATATTGAACATTCAAAAGGGTTCACAAACATTTCAGCACCACTGTATTAGCAGCCTTTGTACTTGTAATTTTATTAATATATTATTTTATACTGACTTAACTGCATTGTAGGGATGTAAATGAATTAGATTAGAAATCCCTTATTTTTTAAGTTCAGTGTTCAGTGATCCCCACAAAAATTAAGGACCCACTAGAAAAGAATTCCTAACAAATCCCAGGCCTAACAAATTTGACTTTCTGTGGTTGTCACAGTTTTTTGTGGAATTTGCTTCCCAGACAAAAAACTCACCTCAGGGCAGAATGGAAGACTTAGATCACTGGATAACAAGCCAAGGATGTCAGAGCTCAATTTATGGCTAGACAGTTCCAGCCTAACTTGGGAGACTTTTCTGAGCAGGAGAGCAGGAATGTGGAGAAGAAAAACAAGATGCATCATTAACGGACACTATGTGGGCTAGAGATAAGAGGAAATTCAAGTCTCCCCTTCTAAGAGGGCAGTGCTGCAAGAAAGCACAAAGGATTTGAGAGCTATCCAAGTCCATTCCTATTCATCCAGAAATTGTCCACTGTCTTTCTCCATTTGTGTAACGCAATAAAGATTTGGTTTCTAGCTGGGTTTGTCCTTGTCTCAATAGAAGCCCAAGCCCAGTCATGAATAAGACAGGTCTGTTTGAAGCTCTTGGTGTAAATATAGTTTCAGACATTAATGCACCAAATTGTTTTATGAAGGTTTGATTTCTTGATTTCAGTCCCATGTACTGGTAAAGTCTGATCATAAGAGTTATGACTTGTTTTATTAGGTAGGACAGATGTGACTTATTGAATTGTCATGTCTTCTTAGTGGCTTAGTGAATATAGAGGTAAAGATGCAAATCAATATGATGTTCCACAATTCTGGAAATGTAAACACAATTCATGACCCTATCAAAATGAATAAGATATACATAATTTCTGATGAACTTTGGCAGGATTTCTTCACTACCAAGAAAGAGGTTTCAAAGGGCAGGAGATCACTACAGAACAAGCCCAGGTTTTATTGAAGGATGGTTCTGACTCAGAATGACTTACATCAATTAGTACTTCTAAGAATCAGTAACTCTCCCTGTTAGTAAGGATAACTGGCATGGACATTACCCACTAGGTAGGGCTGGCCTGTGGTGTTACCAGGCCTAATACTTACACCACTCATATCTAATGACTGGGTGTTCCTATAGAGCTTCCATTAACCTCAGGAAACAAAGACAACAGTTCCCAAGGCTTCTGCTAAAAGAACTGAAGAAGGAGATAGTCCTCCTACTCAAGCAATCATCCTTATGGCTGAAGTCTTTTGTAACATAACCACCTGCATTCTTTCATCTTCTTCCCACCTGTCACATCACCTAACAAAATATTTTTCCTCTGGATTGGTTTAAATCATAATGTTACACAATTTTAATTCAGATTCATTCCTGACCTTTCCATTATCACTATGCACAGGAGCATAACATGCATCTGCCTCCAAGCAATGGTTTCCTATTTTCATATGTACCCACAACAATCGAATGACACTAATTCATACTTTGGACATAAATTTCAATACTATCATTCACAACTAAATTTATGCCTTCACTTCCATTCAGGTATTAACCAACAAACCCCAAAGTCAGATCACATTGTTTACATTCTAAATCACAATCTTCCATATGTCATGTTCATCACTAGACACACCCATAAATAATGATTTCCACTGCTTATTATGGCTTGAGTCAATCTAATCTTTCACATCATCCTTTTTAGTAAGATAGAAAACCTGTGACGAGGGTACCACCCTCATACCTGTGCCACTTACATCATTCCCTAAGGACTGATCAGTTGGACCACATTATGGCCAGTCTACCAAAGTACAGTTTTGCTCTGAGCATGCTCGCGCTATTCTATGCAAAGTAGGGTCTCATTACTTTGCAAGCCAACATAATGTTATCCACAACCCACCAAGTAGGAGGTATATCAGAGTACTGACATGCATAAAATAAGCTCCATATATATAAGCATATGTAGAATTAAATATATTTAATATTTTGGAATTGCTTGCACCAAAAGCTATAAAAATTCATTTTTTAGGAATACTCTTCTCACGTGAATGGAAAAATAGGAGCAAGCACATTTTTAAGCAGAGTTTTCTGGCACTACTCTATTTCTCATTCACTTGTAAAGTGCTGAGGAGTTGCATGCCAGATTTCAGATGTAAACACTGAACTGACTTATGTCCAGTAAGTGTGCTCCCTCCTCCAGCATCTCTAAGCAACACCATAATATAAAGTTATAAACTGCAGCCCATTTGTTCACAAGTGTTCCACCTCAACTGTTTCCTCTAATGTTGCTGACATTTTCCACTGTGCCTTTTATGATTCAGATCTGCCTGCCTCACTCCCTGCATTTTCCTTCAAAACCCTACAAAGAAGTCAAAGAGGACAGATGGGATAAGACCTTCATTCAAGCATCCCAGGGCTACATGTGATGAACTCAGAGCTTGTATATGCAAATCATAGATAGTAACGATAACTAATGTAATATGCAGTTACTGTTAGCACCCAATCATAACACTGGACAATTTTAAGAATGGAGCAACAACTGTGCTAATTTTGGAAATTAGTTGAATATATTTTATTTTCAAAATAAGTGATTAATCACCAGAAGCTCTTCTGACAATAAACAAAATAGTCCTCACTTGATGTTGGCTGTCTCAGAGTATATGCTGATCATATTCCACAGGCATTTGAACTGGGAGGTTAAGCAAGCCCCGCTATTCAAGTGTTTTGTTATTATCTTAGAGGCTGAAGCAGTATGGTTCTTCAACCCTGGCAGGCGATATAGCATGCTTTAAAAAAAAAAACAACCTTGATTTTATGATTTCTGTTATCGGGGTTCTGGTTTTAATTTTTGTACACCATCTAGGGCAGTCTTTCTCAACCTTGGCAACTTTAAGCTGTGTGGACTTCAACTCTCAGAATTCCCCAGCCAGCAATATCTAGGATAATCTCAATGAGATTGGTAGCTATATACATTATTTAAATAAAATAAATAAATTTCTCTCAATGGAGTCTTGAACATCAACTAAAAAAAAAAAAAGATAATCAATCCTGGGATGAACCAGATGTGCTTTTGAGGGAATGGGGTTGATTCTCTTGCAATCAAGTCCAGTGACAGATATGAAGGCACTTGGACCGAGGTAGCTTGAGACAGTATTTGTTAGCCCATCACAGCACTTCAAAAGCTTATGGGTGAGTCAAGGGGGGGATAGTGTGGAGGTGAGATAGCCCTCCCAGAAGCCCTCTGGAGGAATCCTCCTTCAAGCACAAATCAGAGCTTCAGGACCCTGCTAACCTGCAAGGGCAGTGGCACCAAGGTTGCCATTGCCAGGGAAAGGGGTGTGCATCCAGCTCTGCCTTTCGAAAGAGGTGCTTCTGAGCCTGCAATCATCATTTAAAACAGGGTTCCTCAACCTTGGTGACTTGAAGATGTGTGGACTTCAACTCCCAAAATTCCCCAGCCAGCATGGCTGGCTGGGGAATTCTGGGAGTTGAAGTCCACACATTTTCAAGTCACCAAGGTTGAGGAACCCTGATTTAAAAAGTTGCCAGAAATTTTAAAGCAGCTTAGTCACTTATATGTTACTGCCTTCAGGAGATTTTTAATTTTTCCAACACTCTTTGTTGCCTCTCTTGCTTTACCTTGCCGGGTTTTCCAAAATCTCCCAGTTATTTGGCTCTTTAGGACAGCAAAGTAGAATTTAGTTTACTATCTAATGCCCTCAGTTAGTTTCTTAACACACAGCATTCCTTCTTTGTCTGCCTCCCCTTAGCTTCATCAAAAAGTCACTCAATTGTGTAAGTACCCACAGACGGGCAAAAGCTGATGCCATTGCACAAATGCAATGGCTTATGCACTTGCCTCAGACATTGTGCTACGTGGATATAACCATAATATTTGCGTGACGATGTCTTCTGCGTATGTCATCACATTGTTATGGACACCACTGCTCCGTTGGCAGAAAGCCTTTACTCTTAGCTGCAGAGTATAACCACTTTCCCTTCCAATGGCTCCATTATACTCCGGCAAGTGAAGGCAGCCTGTATAGGCAGCATAATGGCAGTTTGACACAGGAACAAATCACCCAGAGAAGTATGGGCCCTCTTTGCTAAATGTTGCTATGAGCAGGCTGAACGGCCATCCCTCAGGGCTGTTTTGATTTGGATTTCTGTACTGAGGAGAGCAGTTGGATTTGATGGCCTAAATTTCCCCTAACTCTATGATTCAACTCTATGAGGTGTGTGTGACTATGCGCCCTAGACAGGGGGTTGGACAGCAGCCTCCCCAGTTTAACCTGTTAGCAAATGGAGGTTTCGTGCCTGGCCATGCCAACTCTGGCAGTCATTTTGTGAATGGGCATCTCCCCATTTTGTGAGAACAGCAATGGCTGGCAATCAAAATTCCCAGTGGGCTCATCAGTCCAAAAAAGATGGCCTCCCTATGCAGTCACAGCAGTTAGCAGCAACTAGGCAATCTCTGCCTTGAAAAAGCTAATCAGGGTCGGAATTTGTTAGTGTTTGGATGGGAGATCACCCCCCAAAATCCCAGGGTTATAGGCTGGATGGGCAGTTAGGAAAAAAAATTCTCCAAAGAAGGCAACAGTGCGCCACTTCCACACTGTTACCAAGACAGCTACAGAATTCAAAATACTACCATTCAGTTAGATATCAATCTCAGGTTTTGATTTGGAAATTATAGACCCATCCAAGCAGCATCTTGGTCTTATCCGACAAAAATGAACTGACAAATTGCCATAGGAAACATTATTGAGCATTACAAGTGGAAGACATCATTGTTTGGACTTCTGAAAAATTCCACGAATCACACAGGATTAATTGCAAAGTGTCTTTTGCAAGGACCATCGCTCCCTATTGACCCTTCCATCTCCTTTTCTTTGCCAAGGATTTCCTGAACCTAGCATGAGTGAGAGGTGATGTGCCAAACAAACAGATCAGCTGCAAGTTAAGTGGAAACATTAAATTGATTAGGGGCAATTGGATTACTAAAAGCATGCTTAAGTCTTCTTTTGCTTTCCGTAAACACTTATGTCTAAACATTGCAAATAACTAAGGGTACATTTTGAGGACAGAGGTTTGCTGAGGAAGTTCGATTTTTCCTGCCCAGCAAGTCTGTTGACATGTTTATTGCTCTTAAAGTACTGAGACAATGCACATGGTTGTAAATGATGGCAGTATATGCAGTAAGATCAGAATCTTGCCTGAAAGAAAGATAGACCTGACTTTTTATCATCTACAGAAGCCAGAGGTTTGTGAGAAAAGTAAAATTTGATGTCAGAGAAGGGAATGGTGTATCATCTTTTTACTTGCATTTGCATTACAGCGTTGGCAACCCGGCTTTTCTCTCAGAAAGAGGAAAGCAAACATTTTGAGTCAATGGCCACAAAAGGGCTTGGCTATTCACAGACTGGCTGCTACAGTGGGCATGGCAGTCATAAACCTCCCATTTACCAAAAAGCAAACAGGGGAAGTTGTTTCCTGCCAATCCCTCTAACTCTGGAAGATGCCATATCTTTTATTGTATTTTTCTTTTTCCTGAATAAGACAAACATGGTTGCCCACTTCCTCTGTGATGATGAATCTTGCACAGCTTCAGACAAACAGAACTGAACAGTTATAAAAAGGAATAATTTACAGCTCTAGGATGGTAAAAATAGCTTTACAAATGTCTCTATTGCTTCTTGGGCAATTTCTTTGAAGACTGCAGGTACTGACCAGGAGCCTTGTGATAAGGAATCTGCTAAATTACAAAAGGATAAATGCAGTGGGTTTATATTACATGCATGAAAATTAATTTAGATTATGAAAAAAGAACCTCTAAAGTATTAGGTTCTTCTGCTTCATCATGTGATATGGGGGCATGAATTAAAACAATACATCTATTATGGAGTCACAAAGACAACATAATGAGCCACAGTAGCATCATCTGAGGATGACAGCAGCAACAGTTACACCAAGATCAATGGGGCCAATCAATGGGTCTTTGGTATACAGTCAGCATTTGTTTTTCCTGGCTCCTTCTACAACAGTTTTTTTCTGAACTGTGTATCCTCCAGCTGTATTTAACTGACGCAACCCCCAGCCATCATGGCCAAGTTGTTTTGAGATTACGGGTGTTGCTGTAGAACAATCTGTCTGGAGGAAAGGTTGGAGAAGGTTGCTCTACACATGAGCATGCTGTGTTCTCATTTTAGTGACACTAACTTTTGTTGCTCTTGCTTTTACCTAAATCCACATTGTTTAGTTCCTAGAGGTTATCTGCAGCCAAGTCTGCTCAAAATACATTAATCTGATGGTATATTTGCTTATTATGTACTTATGTAAAGGGGTCTACAGCTGAACATAAAGCTTATGTATGTGCTCATTAAACCAGTTCAAGCTTTGAGGGTAATCTTATTCTACATTGCTGATGCATATGTAAGTCCAACCAATATATATCTAAATGCATGACATATTATTTATTTTTTATGTTTCAAATCTTCCCAAAGCCTGAAGGTTTGGTGACATAGCTGGTACAGCTATATATCTGCTGAAGATATCTGCAAATCCGCGTCTTAAGAAAGTTTCCCACCCTGATGCCCTCCTAGCTGTGCTGAGACAATTGCCAGACTTATTGACTGGGAATTCCAAGAACAAAGAGTTTTACTCCCAGTGCTGCTGGAAAACACCAGATCGGGGAAGGCTGTTTTGAGACGTAACAGGACATGAGAAGTATGGGTTAAGAATGGATCATGTCATAAAAGTTTAGTATTGTTTTGTTTTAAGGTTAGGTCAATGTTAATGATGTCAGGTCTGCTCTTAGCTACTAAATCCTGGGTATGTTAGTAAAAAGCTTGGGGAAAAAACTAAAATCATTCAGCAACAGGAATTAGATGCTGGATTCAATTTTCATTAAAGCATTAATCCAAACTTACTCAGAAATGCTACTTCAGAACTTACTTCCATTTAAATGTGTATAGGATTGTAGCTATGGGACCGAGTCTCTTTATTTAGATCCAGACTTCCCCCAATGATATTCAGATCAGATAGGAAGGGAAAAGAGAGTACAAGGAGGCAATTTTAAGTCATTCACTCATCCATATTTACTTGCTTAAAGACTTTTCTTTGAGGCATTCTGCTCCTCGGCTGAACTCCGAAAGCCAGCATGCACTCAACTGGAGGAAAGCGAGTATTCGTTAGAAAAAAAAGTGCTCTAGGGAATGGAAATGCCATTCCCAGTTACTATTCAGTACTCTAGGATTGTGAGATAATTTTATTATGTTCATATGTTGACCTGTACGTTGACCCAAGCTTGGCAAATTTACATTCTCAAATTAATATCCATCCTGGAATGCAGTTATTCTTCAGTATTCGTATTTTTGAGAACTGCAATGCAGGTGAAATGTAATATAGAAAATGGACCTTTCTCTCTTGTGCCTTGCCTATATGCTGATTACACAAGAAACTGAGAGTGAGGAAACAAGGGAGATGATGGCTTGAATATTGCAAGAGAGAAACTCAGTAAGTGGCCAATCAAAATTAGCTCTTGCCCAGAAGAGCATACAGAAACATGGGTCACCTAAACAATGCTCTCTGCAACACCAATTCGATACATCTCTGCATATGCTTCACAAAGCTTCCATCATGTGAATATCAAACTGTTTGAATACTTTCACATGGAGCTAAATAAAGAGAGGCATAGTGTTTCAGGAGCACGATGTCCAAGCCTTTCTTGGCAGACAGCAGCCTAACTCACGCAAGCCATGAGACATGTCAGGTAGCACAGCAGATGAAATCCAAGCATCTGTGTTCTGCAACAGGCAATTGGCACAAGAAGCTAAGCTCACTAAGTTGAACTGAAAAAACAGCAGGGTAAATCCAACACATGCCAGTGTGCCCTGTCCTTGAGTTTAAAAATAGCCGTATCTCACCTTCCCCCACCAAAACCTCTCTTCTATGGCCAGCTGACTCTAAGCTGGAAATGTAGGCAGTTTTAAAGGAGGACAACATTCACCTGATGTTTGCCTATGTATGCACCAAGCCAATAATGCTGCAAACAGATTAGTTTACATTTATTCTGCAAATTTTGATTAGGCTTCCTTCCCCTACAAAGTATCTTGTAAATTAGAATTTTTAGGGTTACTAATCATCCTGCTCAAGTTCCCCAGTAACTTTCCACTTAACTAGGTTCTAAAATTTTCCTGGCAGAAGAAATGACTAACTCTGATTTATTTATTTAAAATAGTTATATAGCATCTGTCATGCAGTTAAAGAGGCAGATATTCCTACTGTAATCTCACCTAAAATTTGGATGAATAGCTTTGTTCTCTGCTGAGATTTTTAAGCAAAGTAGTAATTCATAACTGTGATACCCTCATAAAGCACCTGGGCCAAAGATTCTTTCCTTCAATAAATCTGTTCTCTCAGTACCAAACATGTTATGTTTGGAATTGCTTGGAATTCTATCCAACAATACTGGGAACTAAGTCTGAGTATTATTCCTATTTTACAGGAAAAAATGGGATCAGGTGATGGTCCTTTCTTGAGCCTATAATTCAGTTGTCTCTGATTTAGATCCTTCTCCTAATGATTTTGTCATGTTAGCTTTTAGTGGGGTAACTATAGAAATTTTTGTTGCATCATTTTTGTTAGGCCTGTAAGCCACCTTGGGAACACTTTGGCGTTGAAAGATGGCTAAGAAGTGGAGCTAGTTCAGATTAAATAAATTAGAACTTTGGAACATTCTTTCCATGTTGGTTTGCCAAAATCAAGCCTACACATCTTCTGGAAGTGTGCTAAAATCCTCTTGAGTGTTCTGTTCAGGGTTTATTATTATTATTATTGGAATTATTTTCAGATAAGTGTTTTAAGCTAGTATGGAGTGATTCCAACTGAAATAAATAATAAGTGAGGAAAAAGATCTATTTTGAATGAGTGAGTATAATGAAAAGCATAACTTTGGAACAATATAATTAGTGTCTTAGACAAATCTGAATGGAATTCAATGTAAGGAATCTAGAGATCTAATCCTGAACTAAGGGGTTGTAGAATGGCTGTAGAGCATATAAACAAACCAAAGATAAGCTCTGTCTAAGTTTTACAAAAAAGATGTTAAGCTCAACCACCCAAGAATTGAAGATGAGCCCCATCCCTCTGAAGTCATGCTGTTGAGGTCTATTCTATACCTGCATTCACGCATTCTGTGAGGATATCTATACTGAGAGCATTTTCACATAAGGATGTTGTGCTACTCTGAAAACAACTTTGGATATTTGTGTTCCCACAACATCACCAATATTGGAGAGTTAAGCTGATTTATTTCCTGCTCAAATGCTATGAAGCTACCCCCTCCTCCTCCTCCTCCCCCGTGGCACCATTTCCATATTGGATGGAATTCTTGCTTTGCCTGTCCTCCAGGCTCCAAGAGATCACGTCCTTTAAAGGAAATGCTAGCTTGATGGCTTTGCAACTTCCTCTCCATTGCTCAGATAAAACTGCAGGGATGAAATCACAAGAATTTTGTCAATTCCCTCCTTTGTATTCAAGTACCAAGCTACTGAATTTCAAGTCAGCAGGGGTAAAACAAAATATTGGATCACTTTTAAGTTGCTTCTGAGGATCTGGGGACTGAAAAAGGGTGGAAGTGACCTGAGGGAGAGTTCCCATGCAATGCTATATGCATGTTGGCTTCCATGTGAGCTTGAACCCTACATTATTAATGATTGAGTTTATGAAGATTTTACAACAGTAGGAAAACTTCATTGCTGCAAAGATGCCTCTGAGAATTAGACATCACCTGTATAACTTTGGAAAGGCAGGGCTCACCCTGTGGTTAGCAAAGAAAATTTTATCTTTCTGTTCAGAAAAAGGACCAAAACTAAAGTTGCTGGGCTGTTCCATCAGTGGTTTACTGTATGTATCTTAGTCTTCTCTCAACCACTAATTGAGAGGAGAAGCTTCAGAAAACATTACAAAGGGAGTGATGGAATAACCCCCTTAACCATTTGGTAATCAGAGATATCTGAACATATAGCTGGACAAAGCCCACTAATCCATCTGGACATTTCATTTCTATCCCTTCTTCCAAATAGCTTTATTTTTCTCACTATACACTTATGAGAATCTTATGAGGCAGGCTGGTCCAAGTTCAGCATTTATGCTATCTATTTCATTACTGTGGTTCTCCTGATTGGATGAATAAATGGAAGAGATATTTCACAGCCTCCTTTTCCCAGCTCATTCTAATGCATTCCACCAGTCCATCCTGCACTGCATGGAGAAATTCTTCCTCTTCTTTGCCTTCAAATTCTCTGTGTGTTTCAGAGGAAGATCCTAGTTTATACATTTTAAAAGGGTGATAAAGAATTTTATCCATTCTTTCCATGTTTATGTTCAATCATATGAATACATTTTAACCTTGCTCAGCCAAAAAGATACTAATAATGGAACCCTATTGCCTCAAAGCCATGTTCAGGGGGTGTATGCATGACACTGGAAACCTTACAGTTCTCCTATGTCAGTGATTTTGTAGAAGGATGCATCTTCTGATGTCTCTTCAGAGCTAAAACCATACATTTCTATGTGTGTTCCTGCATAAATGTCGTCAGAATGAAGTTAACCTTCAGTCTTCCATCCTATAGACCAAAAACAAACAATTTGCACTCTAGACCCTTCCTTTATGGTGCTTCTAGCCTTTTGGGGTGAGGTTAGCTGAGCACCTGTCAAGAACACCCATTGTTCCTCAACTTCCCATATCTGCCTATGTGCAAAACATCTTGAGTCCATGTTGTACTACTGCCCTGCCCATTGTTGTCCTTCCAAAAAATGTTAATTGTTATTCTTGGCCATCCAAAGCTTGCCCACCCATGCTATAAACAAAAAAGAAACCCCACAGGTTTATTGCAGAAATTCAAACTTCTGCAAGTTTGAATCCTTGTGGAACCAAATGACCATCTACATCCCATTCATACTCCATCCACATAGAAGAGGGAGTATAGCAGGAGGAAAGTGGGGAGTACAACAACATTTGTAGGAAGAAAACAAAAGACCTTCAGGAAACTGCCCAGCCCCCTTCCCCAGGGAGTCCAAGGAGGAATGAATGTCCTCAAGGGAAGTGGGAAGATGGCTGATAGGCAGAAGATGAAAACCAGGAGAGGGGAAACAGTCAGTAGATTGGAGTGTCCTGAAGGAAGGCATGGCTGGCTGGCTAGCTGATATCTTTAACTGGATCATTTCACACTGCAGTGTCTTGTTGCAAGTCCCCATTGCATTATCTAATAATACCTGTTGTTATGAACTTCCTAAACAAGGCAGTGTAAATCCTCTTCTCTTGAGCATGTTCTTAGTCATTAGCATGCAAGAAATCAGCCCACAAGCCAGACAACTCATTTGAGACACCCTCCTCTTAATAACAGCGCTCAAGATCTCTGAATGAGAGCATCATTTTAGTTTTTAATTTAATTTAAATGATTACTTTTGTCAAATACAATTCATATTATCTTCATTAGAATGCATCTCCAAATAGCACACTATATTTCAGGTTTTGCTGAACTCTTGAAAGTAGATGTTGAAAGGTGGAGAAAATAAGGAGAGTACTGCTGGTGAAGAGCATGGAAACATTTTTAGTTTTTAGATGGTGACTGAGTGGCACCATTCCACCACCCATCCTGGAAAGTTTTTAGTACTATAAATTCTTTCAGGGTTCCAAGAAACAAAACAACTTCCTAGAATTTTAATTCTTAAGCTTCTTGAGAAAGCCAAGAATGGCGGCATACGAACTGAATAAACAAATAAAATGAGTTTTATTTTGTATATGAGTCTGAAAAGGTGCTACACAATGTTTCTATTGTTCAGCTTCACACACATACGGATACACACACACACAGATATCTTCTTTGTAAAACACCAGATGGGATGTGTGAGCTGAAAGGTAATGCTCTAAAAGTACTTCCTTACATTTCCTGTTTCTTGCACATACATGCCAAATGGCTTCCATGCATATGTAAAAATGCAAAATACTCATGTCAAACATTTGGTTGCAATGCACCAATCAGGTTTCAAGGAGACAAGGCTGGTTGTGGCAACACACAAAAGTGGCTATGTGCTTTCCATGGCCTAATATGTTAATGATCTGCAAAAGACAATGTGCCACCTCATCCCTCAAGATGAAGAGGTGCTATGTTAAAACTATCTGACTGGCAACAAAAATCTTTGGCAGAAAAGCCCAGCTGACTTATGTAAATAAGCAGGGCAAGACATTAAGAAATCAAGATGGGAAAAGCATGATCATCAGCCATTTCAAAAATACACAGAAAACTACACGAAATCAGTACAATGCAAAACAAGAAAAAATCCTAAAAACAAACTAATAAAATGATCAAGAGAATATACAGTGAAATCACTACTTGGAAAAAAAAAGTAATATCAAGATGAGCATGTGCAACTCCTGGTGATTTCATGGACAAATCCATGCAGATTTCTTAGTTACAATTGAAGTGCTTTGACATTGCCTTCTTTGGGGATTTTCCCCCCTAGCCTGTAGCCCTGAGGTTTCCTGGTGGTCTCCCATCCAAGTACTAACCAGCCCAACTGGTTACCTAGTTTCCAAGCCCAAACAATGTCAGTCAAGGACTACTATCTGGGCATTCTTAAATAAGTGTCTTCCAACACTTCTGAAAGCAGGCAAAAAGGGTCAGAACAATACCTCTTTTGAACTTATGTAGTTCTGATTCTGGAATGCTAAAAGGTGAGAGGGAGGGAGGGAGAGAGATTTGTCACAATTTTTCCATGCAATGTTCTCTAGCAGGCACAATTTCCTATCTCAGTGTTCCCAATATATTCATTGAAGATGATGGTAGGTATGCAGGCAGGCAGATATCCTACTTTCCGAATGATGTACTTTTTCAGGTGCAAATTTCACGAATAGAACTCTTTGTGGTTTTCAAGGGAGGGAGAATTAAAAGAAAAGAGATGTGCTTATCATGGGTTTCATATGCCTGTTTTACTTATTATTTATTTTCCTTTTTTCTGATCAGCAGCACAGCCTTGGGGGGAATGGCAAGTTAGAGAGGTTGCAGAAAGGAGACAAGGCCACGGTCACCCGGTTTTATGTGAGGGGATCATCTTCATAAACTCAGCATTCATCAGTCTTAATGAAGGAACATCCTGGTGTAAAATGTAGCTGAATTAAATAGTAAAATAGCAAGGACAAGGCACAACCAGATAAATATAGCAATCACAGAAAATATATAGATTAAATAAACATGACATTTAGTAATCTTCCCCCATGTGATTAAGAATTTTGGCAGTTTGTAAGCAGAATATTTTATGATATTTATGCTTAATACTCACTCTTAAATCATTCATAAGATTTCATTTCATTTTCAGCATACCTTTTGAATGGTAATCTGATCAAATATAATAAACATCATCATAATTTCCTTTGGCTTTATTTACATTTGGCTCCAGTAGCAGAAATGTGAACAGCTCTTGAGTCTTCTTTGGAATTTTCCTATTTTGGCAGGTACAGGCAGACTGTTCAGTCATTCCAATAAAAAGAGCAGTGAATGAGTCTTCAGCCAATTTTGCAGAGTTCCAATGACAACACGGGGAGACAAAAAAGACTATTGATTCTGTGTGACAAGCTCCAAAGTTGCCAAAATATAAGCCTGAACTCAATGTATATTGACATTTCAGCATCCTTTTCGTTTTGGCAAAGCTTTATTGTTAGAAAACTTTGTTCTGAAAAATCTTATGCCCTATTTGCAAATGACACAATGTGATTTTGAAAGAACAGTATGTGTTTCATTCTTAAGAATCAGACAGAGAAATCTTCATATGTACAGTATTCATGTAGAAGGATTTTATTGTCCAAATTTCCAAATAAACATGAGTTCATATTTTTAAAATGATGAATTCCAAATAAAAGGGATTGTGCTTGAAAAGTTTTGTGAGAACGCTGAAGGAGGGGTTTGAAGAAGGAACTGTTACAGTAAACAAAAACAACAACAACAATCCAGTTTGAGAGATTGATCCTTTTCTCTCTTCTTAAACAAGCAGCTAGCCTGCTTCCCCTCTTTTTGAAGACATGGAGCTGCTAAGTCTGCAGAATTGTATGATGGAGGCAACTTATGTAGTCTCAGGCTTGAATCTCTTTGTAGAGCATTCCTCTACAGAAAATCTGGAAAGTTGACTGTCTGGAAGGAAGGAAGGAAGGAAGGAAGGAAGGAAGGAAGGAAGGAAGGAAGGAAGGAAGGAAGGAAGGATATCAAAAGTGACATGGGAGTTTCTAAGCCTGGCCACTTTCCCACTTAAAGAATAAAGGGAAGAAATGAAGACACACACACACTCTTAAAGGAATTAAATAAAACACCTCTCTACGGGAAATCTGCCCACCAAAAAGAAAACTCATTTTTTTACCAAATCACATTCTAGAATTAGGATTGAATTATAAATAGCTATGGGTCAACATCAGGCAGATTATTTCTGGAATGTCTAGATTACCAACAGTGTGAGTTGGGTAGTATTGATACCACTAGAGAACCCCTGTCGTTCATTCAGTGTAGACAATGGTAAACTGGATGGATCAATAGTCAACAGTAGACATTTCCCTAAAAGTAAACTTGGAATAAGATGTTAATATTCTAGCCAAAAAATATTTTACTCTGGATAATCAGTAAAATGAAATTATCAAACAAATGAACAAATTATATAGTATTTGCACTAATATAATTCCTTCCTTCCTTCCTTCCTTCCTTCCTTCCTTCCTTCCTTCCTTCCTTCCTTCCTTCCTTCCTTCCTTCCTTCCTTCTCTCACCTTTCAGGAAAAATGGGAATATACCTCTTCAAATTAGAAAGGATTGTCTTGCTTGCTCTTTTCTTTTTAAATATTCATTTTATTAAACCTTAACATTTCACATACTAAATCCAAACTTAAAATATAAAAATATCACAAAAAATACACCGCTGAAATATTTGTATTCATATATGGGTCTCTAACAATGCTGTTAAAAAGAGGAGAAGGAAAGGTATGACATGTCACCAAAAATAATTTTCCTCACAAATCTCCTTGAACTTTTTACCAAACTCATAGACAATCCCTGGGGAAACTCAGTTGATTTTTTAAAATTTGCAAAATAAAAACAACTATGTCTCCTGACTAAAAAAAGTAAGTGGTTTAACTCTGCCTTGTCATAACTGAGTACTGAAAGTTAGTTTTTCAGCTATGGCACTATACCCACACATGTCAATACCAAATACTGAAGGTCTTAGTTTTTTTTTCCATGTTTGTCTAGAGACATTCCAGCAGCCGTTAGCATGAAAACAACCAATTGTTAGATGTTAAATCCCAATTTGACTCTGAAGGACAAATTTAACAGTCGTAATTGTGAGCTCAAGCATGTTTTCTGTTACTTACTCATTTCTAAAAATATTTCCAACCAGAAGGAAGAAATTTGGAGACAAGTCATACATCTGAGTTGAAATACATTTGCCTTAACCCATTCCGGCCAAAGGGGTTGGTTGTCTTTGTCTTCATATGTACTAACTTGGAGGGGTCTAGGGAGAAAAATTAACAAACTGTCCTTGATTTTAGCTGAGGAAGGAAAACTTGGTTTCCGACCCCCTATTTTATTCTGTTCTGTTTCATCCATGGCTTTCTGGAAATCAGTTTCCCATGTCAATTTGAGACCAATTAATGAGTTAGCTTTTAAATTTATTATAACACCCACTTGGGAAATCAGACTTTTATAGCTGATTGCTCAATTTCTTCAAGGCCTACCATTTTCCAAGGGTGTGATTTTGATACACTTTTTTCACAGCACGATCAAGTTGGGAACAACTCTGATCTAATACAGAGAATGTCCCTGTAACCTTTTAAGCTCCAGAGCACTTTGAGGCCCTTGTCCCATGGCAACAGAGCCATCACTTTCTTATCTGTTTAGGAAAACAAAAAGCAAAACATCAGTTGCACATATGAATAACGGTGTCAACAACTGCCAGCTAAGGGTGAAAGCATCCCCTTTTTGAGAACAGATCAGTTTTTATACTGCTAGGCTGCCATTTACTGTGGCTCCCCTCCCCCAGCCTCTGGCTTCCTGAAAATCTGAGGTACTTTCGAAGCAGAAAATCATTCTTTATCCATCTGTTCTAGCGCATTTGCAAAGGAATGAAAGTTGCATTATAAAACATATATTTAGCCATCGCAAAGAACTGAAAAGGTCAGAGTTGGAGGAGAGAGAGAAACGGACCATAATTGTAGAGCTGAGCTAAACCTCCTCTCTCCAAGACTGCATTTCCTTCCTTAAGAAGAGGGGCCTTTATGTAGTATATTTAAATACTGCCATTCAAGTAATTAGTTCCTGGGGCAATGAACAAGACCAGCCACCATAAAAACAGACTAGGAACATAAAAACAGGCAATAAAACAGCAGTGAAAAGCAGCAGTTTAAAACAATGAAACCTTGAAAGCCGAAAAGGCATCGGAGGGTTTTTAAAAAGGTTCTCACCTGACCCCAGTGGAGAAGAGAGCAGCTGGCGCATGAATCTTTTCAGCGCTCGTGACTGGAAGAGGCCGCTCTTGGCTTTGTCTGATCCCCCAAACTAAGCAGGGTTCTTAGAGCGGGGTAGTACCCGTTTGAAATATCACCATGAAATCCCACGGTTGTAGGCAAAATTAGGGCAGCTGAAAAAAAAGGGAAGGGCAAACCTTTTCCATAACGCTGCCAAGAAAACGACATGGATCAAGCTCGATGACGAAGTCTTTGCCATAAAAAAAGGGGGAGCTTTTTCTTCCATTGCCACCTGGATGATCTCAGGTGACAGATGAAATAAGGCATAAACAGATGGACATGGAAACAGCTGTCTTTCTCTAATCAGTCTTTCTCAACCTTGGCAACTTTAAGAGATGTGGACTTCAACTCCCAGAATTCCCCAGCCAGCATGTGCTGGCTGGGGAATTCTGGGAGTTGAAGTCCACACCTCTTAAAGTTGCCAAGGTTGAGAAAGACTGATCTAGATATTTAGAATTCTGCTAAAATGTACTCCAATAGTTTAATTTCAAAGATCCCAAGTAATGTTGGCAGTAGCTTTCAGAGGGGCAGACGGATGAAAGCGGCTTGTGATATTGACATGCAAGCCCTGCCCTGTTTCTGTGGGCGCTGCACCATGATATGATGCCCTTAAAGGATGGGGTTTTCAGAGTGAGGTCATAGTGCTGCTTTTGATGTTCTGAAGAAAGTGGTGAGTTCCTATGGATGCTGCTGAATGTAAGCCCTTGAAGGTCATCATAGGTTGTTGTTTTTTAAATTAAGCCTCCCATGTATACATGTGAGATGAGTAGAAGCTATCCTTCTTAACCTGGACCTCCTTTTAATTTTTGAAGTATTTCCATCATAGCTAAACTCACTAATCAGATAGAATAAAACTGAACTAAAACTACAGATTATGATCTTCAGATGCTTTTAAAGGCTATATACTCCATACTCACTGGGCATTGAAAAAGCTATCATTGTCGTCCTCTAAATGTTGCTGAGCTACAACTCTTGGTATCCTTGGAAATGCCACCATTGCAACTTCTGGAGGACCATAAGCATCTCACTTCCACAGTGCAATAATTATGTGTACATGAATAGAGGTGGAACCTATTTCCAGAATATTGCTCCCTCTTAGTGCTTTCCCTGTTTGGGTTCACATATTACCCTAACCCCTGTATTTTTTTCATGACTACCTGGGTTCAGACAGGGTTATTGTCTTAACCAGTATTTGAGCATGAACACAATACAGCATGACAAAAGCCCTATTGAGGCATTTGATACTTCTGGGGAACTGTGGGCCAGCTTAAAAAAGAGTCCTGGAGTTTTTGACCCTTTGGCCAGCTGGGACTAGATCACAACCAGCACAAGTCTTTACAGCTGAAGAAGCAACAAATGTGCAGCTTTCCTGATATTGATCCACAAGACAATTTATTTGATCAAATATGGAAATGTATGCTGTGACTTTGCAAATGGACAGTCAGAAATAAAAATATACACTTATTTTTGTGCTTAATCTTTTGGGACAACTTGATTTCAAAGGCGTTCTATACCAGCCAAAATACTGGTGTCAAGAAGACATTTGCTGCTTTGACATCCCTGGTTTTATATTTCTGTTCTGAGATAAGCAGTAGCCATGAACTAAACTATTCCTACAAATTAAAATGCGATGAAAGAATTAAGCCTCTGACTGGCAGCAGCAACCAATCATATGCCTTTGAACAAAACAGAATCACAATAACCATTTAGAAAGCTTTTTGCTGGAAAAGAAATTAAGTGTCCTAGCAGATAGCTACTAATTCATATTATATAATTTCTGACAATACCCCTTGCTCAGCAAATAAATAAACAGGGGGAAGAGTGAGACCAATAACTGATTTCTTTACTTTGCAGTTTATCTTTGTAAATAACATTAATTCCATTGTGAAGCTAGCATTATGATTTGAAATGGAGTTGCTTCAGGCTCATCTGAAGCCTGACCAGAATCTTTCCTTCAGTGCAATGAATTTAATGGATTGATTCATAATATTTCTGATTTGGAAGTAATCCCACTGATTATAAATGAATCTCTCCAGGTAAGTGAAAAAACAAGTTCCACATGTTTTCAGAAATAAATAATTCCTGCTGAGTTTAACAGAACTTGCTCCTAGGTAAGTATTTACAGGACTGCATTGGCTGAGAGCTTTAAGAAGTGATTTGGAAAATTATATTGAAACTTCTCTGAATTATTGTGACTAAATCACTCATTTTCTACCTCAGCCCTTTATCTATAAAATAAGAATGATCCTTATTACACACACACACACAGCTGGATAGTGTAATGGTTAGAACGCCGCCTTTGATGTGGGACACTGGGGTTCAAATTCCAGCTGATACCTACCTTACCAATAGGGGTCTTGGGTAAAGACCCCCTAACACTTCACCAACCTACCTCAAATATGAGACTGACACGAACTAAGAGTCATGTCGGCTCAGATGTTGCCCGAATTAACAAGGTCCGTGCCAGATGTTGGGAACCAGGACAATCTGACGATAAGTGGGCTACTGGAATAAACCATACATGGATGAGGCAAGAGAACTTGGAATTGATAGAATGCTACTACAACAGTAGACCTAATGAGAGAGATATATGAAACGTATGAGGAAACTATGGATGGATGGAAAACCTACATCCATACTGAGAAAAGGAGGAACTAAAGAGGATGTGGAAAGTAAAGACCAAAGTGGTCCCAGTGTGGTAGGAGCACTTGGGGCTGTGACTCCTAAGCTGGGACAGTGGCTCCAACAGATCCCAGGGACAACATCAATGTTCTCTGTCCAGAAAAATGCAGTGCTGGGAACAGCTAAGATACTGAGCAGAACCCTAAAACTCCCAGGCCTCTGGTAGAGGACCCAAGGTTGAGGAAGACACATACCACCCATAGGGGTGAGAGGGGATTTTTTTAATATATGGTCCGATGTGCAGTGACAGTAGTTTGTATGCAGGAAGTAAAATACTTCCAGAGTTAGAATGGTGAGCTTTAAAGTGAACTGTACAATGCCCTGAAAACTTTGATTGTTTCCCTCATATAAATACTCCTTAACATAAAAACTAGAGTATCAGGAGGAAGCGATGCCCTATTTCTCCAGTTTTAGTTTTCTACTGGAGAGGAATTTTTTAATGAAGGAGAATTTTAAAGACACAATCCTCACTCGCAATCTGAAATGATACTGGCACTTCAGAATTCTGCCACCTATTATGATTTTAATAATTCAGTTCTCTTTGGCTCAAAGAACCAGTTTTAATGCAAAACTTTTAATTGCATTATTCATTCCTTTATTAAATGTGTTAAGTGCTTCACAAAATAGATTCCTCTAGGCTTTATATGCTCCATTTTAAAATAAAAATATAGGAACATGAGAATGAAACAGAATTGTGATCCTGGGATAGGGCACAGCTGCTTTAAGGAATTGCTATATTTGATGTCACATACACACTCATATAAGCAGACACACCAAGGCACCTTTTGGTCCTCAAATCCAAAGTGTTCCACAGCCATATTTGTCTCTATTGTGAGATAATGTGATGGAGATGATGGAGGTGGCATAGTTGGAAGGCAAGAAATATAATGTCTAATATGAGTGTATCAGCCACCCATACAAATTAATCATTAAATGCTGTACCTGCTACTAGGTGCAGATTGGAAGATTTATGGCAGCGTTGCTACACTATTTGGTGATAAGACAAAGACTCACACACACTCACTCACCCAGTCGCTTAGTATGATAAAGTAAGATAGTCACAGCTTGGAGTTTAGCACAGTAAAGAAATCCTGATCCTTCAGAAACATTATTTTTTGATATTTGATATCAAGATCATTTGACACATGGCTGAAAGCAAAGGGAGGGGATGGTAGCAAATCAGCAGAGGGAAAAGAGCTGTAACCAAAGTAGAGCTAATGAAAATGCTCTAAAGCTAATAGCTAATGTTTTAATGAAAACATTAAAGAACTATTCCAGTGTGGCGTGCCAGGGAACACGTCTAAATCCTCAACATTGTCTGTTTTTTCTCCGTGAACAAAGTTTCCTTATACAACATTAGACTGAGTTAAGTACTGTATCATCTACTTCAGTGGCCAGTGGTTCTATGCATTAGATTCCACTCTGCGCAGCTTTAAAAGGAATGTAGGTAAAGACATAGAATGTAAGGGTTGGAAGAGATCTTGGAGGTATCTAATCCAACCCCCTGCCAGAGCAGAAATCCACTACTACAGCATCCCTGAAAAATCGCCACCCAGTTTCCATTTAATAATGTCCACCAAAGGAGAGGGCACCATGTCCTAAGGCAGTTCTTTCCACCGTTGAACAACTCTTACCACTGGGATTGTTTTTCCCTGATGTCCAGCCAAAATCTACTTGTAATTTAAGCCTACTTCATCATGTCTTCAGTGGTTCAACTCTGAACAATTCTGTCCCATCTTCTACATGACAGCCGTTTTCTCTTCTCCAGGCTAAACATATCCAACTCTCCAACCACTTGTCATAACTTTTTTTTTCCAGACCTTGGTTGCTGTCCTTTGGACACACTCCATTTTGTCAGTGTCCTCCTTAAAATGTGGTGTCTAGAACTGAATATAACATTCTAGGTGCAGTCTGTCCAATGCAGAATAGAGAGGAACTATAATCAGGTTATAAATGTTACTACACATGTTAGGGTATACTATACATCACCTTCAGTAATGCCTCCAAGTATCAGCTGCTGGGGAATATATGAAAAGGAAGTTGTGATTGCATCCATGCCTTCTTTGTGAGCTTCTCATCGGCACCAGATTAAACCAGGGTGACTACTCCAGATTGCCAGACCTAAGGGAAAGTATTTGATCTGTTCAGTAAGGATCTTTTTTATTTGTATGTTCTTAGATAGCAGAACTTTTAAAGATCTCTACTTGAGATTTGTATGTGTGCATTTCTTTCAAAATTATGAAAATAGTTGCAGAAGAATTAATGAAAATAAAACAGGAAAAAATGTGCGCTATACATTTGTAAAAACCACAAAGATTTCACAAAAGTTATCTCAAAAATCAGCCCAAAGAATACCATGAGAAACTGGTGGACAGATAGCCAGGTGAGATTCTTCCTTACCCCAACTTCTTCAATTTCTTCCAGTGCCATGGACTGAACATCCTCCTATAGGAGAAAATACACGCTCTTACTGAGCTAAAAGGCCTGTCTCTAGGCTGCATCCATGCCTGAGTATGTACAATCATATGAGTTGGACATAATCCATTAAAGAAAGAAAGAGAAAATTATTACATATCCATTTCTAACCAGATGCTGTATTTCATATGTCTAATATGCACCTGAAAATGAACTTTGGCCTTCATATTCCCTTGCATTTAAAAAAGAAAGTCCTTTGTCAGTCTGGGGCAGACTGTAAGATTTTGTCACATTAGCACCCCTAGAATTGGAAAGGATCCCAGGTGATCTAATCCAGCTTCCTGATGAAGCAGAAAATCCACTACTGAAAATCAATCCGCACTAATCATCATCATCTTAAAAAAAAATAACTTCAAAACACTTCTAAGGAATGATTCAGTTTTGTTAAGGGCAGTTTGTTGTACTGTTGAACAACAGGATCACTGGATATTCTGGGTGGTGAGAAAGTATAATAGCAATTCCACTATTTGTAGCCAGTACAAAAATATTTTTGAAGAATATATTTTATTCTAAAATAAAAGAAACACAAATTCCAAATAAGGACAAAGAGAGGGAGGGAGAATGTGGTTTTTTACAGACATGGCACATTGTAGTTCTCATTATGCAATTTTTTCCTGCCCCATTGAAGTCTTTCTCTATGTTGTCAATCAACCATACGTTGCAGAAAAAAAAAAATCTGGCTGCAGTTCTCTCATTGGAAACTATTATTTAGAATTGATCTAAAATGTTTCAGTTTTCCATTAATATTTTCGCCAGTGGTAAAAAAAAAACCTTTTTCAGTAATATTTCAACGCTTCTTTCAAAAATCTCCTCTTGTTGGCCTGCATCTCCCACATGTATTTCTCATGCAACCAAGTAGGAATGGTAATATCCTGTTGTCCTATTAGCTTATTCCTGACGTATGATCCTGATGGCTGAGGTAGCCTACCTGATCAAACAGGCTAAAACAATGTTGGCTCTTCTAAGTGTTTCTATAGGAAAGTTTATCTAAAAATCAATTCCGAAGAATATACAGCACAACCTCATTGAACACTTGGTGTTCCAGTTCAAATATGTTTAAGATTCACCCATCCTCACTGCATTGGGGTAGATGAGCTTCTTCTTACTGTACTTCTACTGTACCCATTTTCCATTCAATGATAGCTCTAAATTCTCATTTTTGCTCTGTTGTTGGGGGGGGCAGGGGAGTGTCTTGGGCTTCTATGCTGCAAGGTCTGTCTCTGCTTTCCCCCCCCTTGCTTCATCCTGGCATGTATTCAACCAAATCTCTCTTTGGCAGCAATCAGAGTTAGATGCTTGACCCTCACATGGAGGCCGAGTCCTTGTAATATGGGATTATACATGCTTACATAAGATAAAGAGGCATGGATAGAAGGAAAATAGATCCTGGGGTGAGGATTGAGTAACAGAAACTGTTAACTTCTGCAATCGCCTCCGATTTTTTTTTTTAACCATACAAGCTATATATGATTTCTTTTGTCTCAAGTAGTAGGCGCTAAGAGATGTAGGCAAATAATGTGCGGCACTCTTGCCTTTCAGTTTTCCAAAGGATTTCTTCCCCTTTGAAAGAGGAGCTTTGTTTTCCCCACCCATTCTCAGGCTGCTTTAGACTTTTTTCCAGTTGTGTTTTTGAGCTGATTTTATTGATGGAAGGTGGTAGAGGGTGCTGTTAGGGAGACTGTTGCTTTTAATTACATACCACTCCATCAGCGCAGTAATTTCAAATCTTACCTATAGCAGTTTTACCAACATTTTTTCCTCCTCCTCCTCCTCCTTCTGAAAAATAAAAAGTCAAAAGCAATATTTTTTTTCTTAAAGTTAAATAAAAATGATCAAAGGAAAAACACAGAGGAAAGCACAAGTATGGGTATACTAGACAAGTGAGAAAGCTGTGAGGGTCAGAAGCAGACCCTTAAGCATTTAGTCTTAAGGTATTCTTAAACATTTCTAATATAAGTAGTTCCTAGATTTCTATTGTCATGGCCAATGGCCAACGATTAAAAAATGGTTCCCTGAAAAGATTATATAACCCATAAGTATCAGACTGACTCCTTGGGGATTAACATGGATTGCCTGCTATCACCCTGAGATATTCTAACCCCAAATGTTAGAAAATATTTAGCATCTCTCTCCTTCTCTCTATGCGGTGAGTGTGATTTCTACCCTTAGTAGCAGTTCTCCAGCTGAGTCTTAGATGAAATGTGAACATCGTTTGGAGATCCCGTGGTAGAGTGGAGCCTGTTAGATGGTTGCATGACAGTTAATGGACTGTACTCTTTGTATGTTTTCCTGCAATTTTGTTTTTTATTTGCTTTTATCTTGTTTCTATTTTAATTTAAATTGGTTGTTTTAATGTTTTTTATATATTCTTGATTATTACTACGTACACCACCCAGAGTCACTATGTGAGATAAGCGGCTGTACAAATATGATTAAATAAATACATAGCATTTCAGAGGAAGAAGAAACTCAGCCTTGTTCCCAGTTGGCTTCTGGGCACAACTGGTGCTGATTGTCACCTCTAAAGCCCTATATGGTTGAGAGCCTAATTATTTGAGGGATTTTTTTGTCTCATGGTGTCCGCCTGAGTTGACTCACTCCTAGCCCTGTCAATTAAGCCATGTCATCTGGCAGGACACAGGCCTTCTCTGTCTTAGCACATGCCTTCTGGAACTACATCCCGTGGAGATTCACATGGTTCCTACCTTACTGGACTTTAAAAGAACATTAAAAGCATGGCTTTTCCCCAAGGCCTTGGGTTAGGGTAGTTGGGAAGCCTTTTATTTTTATCTCTATTGCGGGGCGGGGGGAGAGGATTATTGTTCCCTCTGGATACTGCTGCCTTGAGTGGGTTTTTTTCTTTCTTTTTTCATTTCATATGTTTATCTCTGCAGAGTTGCTGGAGTGGAACAGTCTAGACATTTGAAATATAAATAAAAAATAAACAAATCCTTCTCTAGCAATGAATCTTTCATAACTGAACTGTAAATTGTTTCTCAAATAGTACGGAATGACTTGTCCCCCACTAGCATCCATCTTTGTGGATCTTTTGTGTGTGTGTCTGCTTTACTCTTCAGGAAACTGGTAATAACTTTGGGTTATGAAAAACTTCTCTCAGCATAGTGAAATTTTGTTAGGAGGAAGGAAAAAGGAAGAAATAATAATTAGATAGTAGCACAGTTTCTCCCTTCAAGATAACTGAGCTTCCTGTTTCTTATCCATACAAGCCCTATTCTGAGTATTGGGAAATATTTAGAATGAACATATTGAGAAAAAGAAGCTCTGCCTTTTACCTGCTACCTGTCACCACCTGCCTTCTCTAGGTGATGGAATAAATAACTAAAAAAGGAAGAGAGGCAGCTGTAAGAGTTAAAACTGGTGAGGTAGGAGCACCTGATTGTCATGCCAAAGAGTTAGCCATCACACAAGACAGCCTTCTTTGGTAAACCAGGGGCAGATGGCAGAGAGATTCAAGGCCAAGGAAAAAGCAGCCCAAAGTCCATTAACTCAAAAAGGCAGGAAGAAGAGGCCCAGAGTTTGAACTTAGGGCTGGCGTATATATAGAAAGTTTCCTGTGAGCTTCTATATGCAGAGCTACCTTAAATTATGGCTTCCTAATTCTCTGAAACTAGTTGTGTCTTGTTCAGTTGTGTCTACTCTGGACTAAAAAAGAATGAGCAGGCAAAGTACTGTTTTTATAATCATGCCTGAATGATGCCTTAACAAGAGTGGATGCGTATGTCTTCTTCGAATATTTGTATGGATTGGGTCCAGAGGTAGAGGCAGATGGATGGCAATGTTGAACATGGCTGGAAAAGGAAACTCATTCAGAGAGAGGGCAGATTGTGGCCATGAGTATCTATCCCAAGCCCCAAACCTCCAGAAATTTGGAATTGGCACTGGAGAAAAGAATCACATGCAGTATCCTTCTTGTTTATGCACAGGCCCTATAGTCACAGAGCTGATCACTATACAGAGATCAATCCCATCTCCTCTCTACATGTTTATTTTTTGGAGGGGTACAGCTTCTAGCTAAATGAAAAGGGGTAAAATGACTAGAGAGCTCCCCCAAGCTCAGTGATTAAAATTCCCTTCTTTTTTTTTTTTATATGTACTGTATATATCAAATTTGTCACCACCCATCTCATTAAAAAACAACTCTGTGCAGTTTACAAAATAGTTAAAATCAATTAAAATTACAGTATAAAATAATCCTAGATAAATAGAAAATAAATATAATCCAAGAATAGATGTTAAAATTGGCAGTCACTCAGGGAGCGTCATCGAGGCTCCAGCCATCCCCAGGATTGGGTAAGATTGTTATCACCCCATGCAAGGTGGCACAGCCAGGTCTTTAATCCTTTCTGGAAGGCCAGGAGGGTAGGGGCCTGCCGCACCTCTGGGGGGAGAATATTCCAAAGGGCGGGGACAACGGCAGAGAAGGCTCTCCTCCTGGGCCCCACCAGCCGACATTCTCTCGCTGATGGGGCCCACAACATGCCCTTTCTGCCTGACTGGGTGGGACAGGTTGATGTGACGGGGGTGAGACAGTCCCTCAGGTAACTTGGAGCCATGCCATGTAGGGCTTTAAAGGTAATAACCATCACTTTTACATGGAACTTCACATATTCGAGTCATTTTTGGTATCACTGAATGTCTGGTATCATCTCAGGGCTGGCCCTACTCTTAGGAGGCAGAGTGAGGTGACTACTTCAGGGAGCAGATGTGGAACATCCTGAAAAAGCAAATGTTGAACAATTTTAAATTGTTATGCATGTTTTTGTTACAGCAGTTCATAGCACCTAGGTTATCATGGCATTATCGCAAAAGCCAAGCAGGGTTAATAGCTGAATTTCCACCAGAGGTGTTGGCTAGACTGGAAAGTAAAAAAAAAAAAAAGCCCCAGCTTGGTTAGAGATAATAGCAAACTATTCCATATTATTACCGCAAACCCACATAAGTATGACTGTGAGTCAGAGGGTCTAGCTCAACTCCAGGGAGAATGCACACTTTATTGCATTTAATTTCAGGGAAAGCACTCAATTTTGTTTCACTTTAGATACTAAAGCCTTGATTTGAGAAGGTGAGTGGGGCACATCTCCTGCTCTGACTCAAGCAGCGAAATGTTTTGGAGAGGGCCCGCCTCCAGCTGAGACTGCCTTTGGCTATATGGGTGGGCAGATAGGCAGCAACGTGTTTAGTTGCAGTGGCTTGTGCAATAGGTTTATTGGGACAGAAGGGATTTCTTACTTTGCCTAGAAAGAGAAACAAGCATGCAGATGGAGGGAATTTCAGGGAATTCATCTGAAGGACCTCTGCAAATGGCAAAATTCACATTGAGAAGAGCCTATTCGTCTAGTGGATGAGAGCACTTAAAAAATAATAACCGAACAATCAGGATATGTATGGACACGTTTGTCCCAGACTTGAAAAGCAAAACCAGAATGCGCTGGGAGCTTAAGTGTCATGATTTTGTGAAATAACTGTTATTCATCTATGACAGAATTGGGTTAACTGATCCACATTGTGATGATGGTAATGGGGACAGTGAGATTTATAGGCTTCTGCCAAATGCCCTGGAGAGGCTGGGGATATAGAGGATTTTCCACCAGTTGGAAAACATTGGTTGGTTTTCAGGCAGAGGGAGCTAGAAATTGGAAATGTTATAGATCTACTGGAATTGTGGTTGCCTGGAGGCTGTGGTTTGAACAGAGTGTTGGGAAGGAGCACTCATTAAATGTTTTGAACGAAATGTTCTGGCATTTAAAATCCTTCCCAAATTTTTCATTTGATTGAGTTCGGTTAACATCGAGCAGTGATGGTATTACACAGATCGTCAATAAGGCAAACCCATCTGATGCATAAGATAATTAAACGTATTGATCTTATAACAGTTGAAAAGAATACGGTGCAGGTTCTTTCTTTTTATCTGGAGCAGCCACTTACAGCTAAAGAATGTAATGGTAAAAAAAAAATCTACCTATCAGGAGATGTAACGTGTGACTATTTGAAATGCAAAATGTACTATCAGGCCTTAGGAGGTACAATAGCTGGCAGACCTTGTCTAGGCTTGGAAGCTAAGCAGAGTCAGACCTGGTAAGTATCTAGATGGGATTTCTCCAGAAAATATTAGAACTGTAAGACAAACAGGAAAGCTAAAGAAACCTCCTGGAAGAAGCAATAGCCATCTGCTTCTAGGAGTTCAGCTCAACCAGAAGGAGACTTTTGCTTTACTGTGTTTATACTCTCTCAAAGCACGGGGAATAAAAGGCTGTAATAACCTATTTTGAGGAAGAAAGAAAAGAAATAAGTGGAGTTCAAGTCCAGCAAACTTGAACTATCATGATTGTGTTTAAGTTCAGAGTTGGTGGCATTTGGGAGTTAATTGTACCATAAAATAAATTGTATTTATTTTTCAAGGTCCCCATGGTAGTTGATAGCAGGTGGTGGAAAAAAGAAGGCATTATATTTGCTTCCGCTGAAGAAACAGAAAAGAGTTGCATCAGATTTCAAGGTTCAGTTTGCTTCAAACTACCCGGGTAATAAAGCAGCTTTCAACCCAACACAATTGGGATGGCTTTATGGCTTTTTTAATACTGACAACTTGGTTGATTTGATCTGCTGGCTTACATGAAATGAGCATATTATCCCTTGCTTTTGTAGGTTAAGTAGAAAGTGATAATGGCTTTACAACATCCTTATTTCCCCCCTAAAAACTAGAAGAGTAAGCAAGAGTCAACATAAACAGTTGTAGAAAGAGAGACATGTTAGTCTAAGACAGCCCGAAATCAGAAGAAATCTGGTAGCACCTTTTCTGACCAGCAAATTTTATTAAGAGAGATTAGCTTTCATGAGCTGCAGCTCACTCCATCAGATGGCTAGACTGATTAAATTGGGATGGAAGGGAAGGAGGGGAAGACCAAAGACATGGTGGTTATGCAGATGCAGGCTATATATGCAATTCATTGTGTTTGCTTAGACCTTCAGAGATAGTCTGAAACATGCTGATGTGTGTAAATTCAGCAATTTCTTGCTCAATTCTCCTGCAAAGTTTATTTTTTTCAATATGGCCACTTCGAGATCTGTAATGAAGTATCCTACAAGGTTGAAATGCTCTGCTGTTACTTTGTATGGATTTTTAACAAATTACATTGATTAATTGACAAGGTACTTGTAATCTGTCTCATATGTAATGGTCTTCTGGTCCATTTTTCTCTTTGTTTTCTGTGTATCAATATTGTTCACAGAAGTGCTTATAAGGAACCATCTTGTTCTGAAGAAGCAGATTAAGAGTGAAGTCTTAACCAGAAAGCAAAAGGAGGAAACAAACAAAAGGAAACGAATGAAAAGAAGTGCAGATTAGCAAAGAATAGCCCAGACTAACTACAGAATAAATGTGAGTCAGTAGAGTCAGATGCAGATATACTAGGAAGTATGGGAGGGGGGAGGGGAGGGATGGGTGTCTCCTCTCTTCCATTGTCTTACAACCTTTTGACTGTAAATTGAGTGCAGGCATTATTCAATATGCCAGGACTACAAAAAGCATCATTCATGATTACTCATGGAAGAGAATAAGCCATTCTGATGTATTCATCAATTTGCACAGAACTAATTCAGTTTTGCAGTTCTGTTCCAGGAAAAATAAAACAGCTTCAGAGTGTAATTGTGCTCCATTAAAAATCTTGTTAGCTTTGCTACTCAGAGACCCAATAGGAGCAGAACCACATTCTTAACAGGTGATTTAACAGGTAATGCATATTGATCAATCTATTCTGATCAGCATGTTGTAAGAAATTCCAGGGGAAAAAAAATCATATTATCAGTAAAATAGAACTACAAAGTTTTGGGGACATTTGCCAAGAAAATGATCACTAAGAGAAACAGATGAATTTCATCCATAGCCAATAGTTATTTTCTTTTATAAATACATTTCAGCAATTTTAAGATTTTCTCTTCTCAGTTGGATTTTGAAGTGGCAAGTCTAACTGAGGAGAATATAGCTCAGGTTCTTCCCTATAAACATGCTTCTGGAATCTCTCCAGTTGATGAGCCATGATATCTTTGGCCACTCCCAAGCAATCAGTCTTTCCAACTTCTGATTCTGGGACTGAACAGGGCCATATTGCCTCTTTGCATATCTCAAGACACCAGACACTAAGAGTACAAGCATTCACTCATTTGTGAGTTTGTAGGGCTTGCAAAGAACAAACAGCCAATCCAGACTCAGCTTCCTGGCCAGTAGCTGAGGACATGCAAACTATTCAGCTTAGCTTCCATATGTTTGGAAGGGATCATTAAGGCCACTGAGTCCACCCCACAATTCAGGGCAGCAAACCAAATTAAAGAATCCTGAATAGCTACCAGTCTAGCCTCTGCTTCAACATCTCCAACAAAGGGGAACTCATGACCTCTTTATGTACCTGTTCCCACTGTCAAACTGGTGTTAACTTTTTTTTTAATGTTCCAGTTTGAAACCTACCTTCCTTTAACTTAAATCTATTATTTTGTATCCCGCCTCTGGAATGAGAGCGAGAACAGGTCTTGACTTTCTTCCCTCTGGGAGGAAGAACTTTCTTCTTTCAGGTATTTTAAAGGTGCCATCATATCCTCAGTCAAGAGTAAATGTACCCAGCTCCTTCTGTCTTGGATTCAAAGGAAAGTAATGCTTCAGAGTGAAAAGGGGCACTCAGCAGTTCCTTTAAGCAGCTGCATCTTTTCCTGGGATTGTGCTGTTGCCTGTGATGCCTGGAAAGGATGCATTTGGTTTCAGGAACTGCAGGGAGGCCTTATTGGTGTGCCCCCCACTGCTCTGAAGCACCTTTTTGCATTTGAATGTGAAACCTGGGGTGCCCTGATTATTCACAGTAATTGAATGCTGTTGAGAGCATCAAGCAAACCAAAGATGGACTTTATACAATCCACAATCACTTGTACATTATAGTCCTGTTTTTACTGACTCTGAAGTAATTCTTACTCTGTTTAGAATTGTTCACTTTCCAGATACTGAGCACAGGCTTGAAGCTTAAAGATCATAGCGCCTCTGGGAGGAGAGTAAGTCAATAATAATTCCATTTTATTAATAGAGCATTGAGGACAAAGTATCGTTGTGCATCTTTGAAAACAATACTGTTCAACTCTCTTGTGGACCATTGGCTGATTGTTTACCAATGTCCATAAGAGCGGGCAAGAGCATTCTTCTCTCAAGGCAGCCAAAGACCACTCCTCTCAAAACCCTTGCTGAGTTTTGCCACCTACGATCCTATTTGTCCCAGGGGCAAGAAGGATGTAAAAAGCTCAGTACTGATCTGAATCTTATTCACAAATAAGATTTATTTCCTGAATAACCATCTAATGTGCTGAATTCTATGTAATGAGATAACAAGAGGAAAGAAAAAGTTGATTCAAACAGAGGGAAGGAAAGAGGAGCAGCAGCCAAAAGCATCAGAATTGAATACAAATTACTTAAACAATCTGTCGGCTATTATACTCCTGCAATTTTTCTTTCTTTAATAAAAATTGAGGTTCTAACCAAAGCTGCATTCCATGTGAAACTGCAGATTCTATCTCTGCATAGGTATCTGGAATAAACAGAGCCTTTGTTTTAGCATTTTTTAGTGATCACTGAAGGATGCCATCAATCCCCTTTTCACTATTTGCACAGAGAATGTCATTTAGAGGCCATCAAAACTATCCTTAAAAAAATACTTAATGAAAACTGATGTGGGTGGGAAGCAGGGACATAAACAAAAGTTCCTTGTGGTTCAGGGCAGTCATAAAATCTGTTATTGGAAGCAGTCAGAGAATGTTTTTTATAAAACCCTTGTGGAATGTGAATCTGGTTTGGAAGCAAAGGATGATTTAAAACACTGCATCCGGAAACTGGTCTTTTCTTGAAGAGTGATGACCTTTTGGACACAGTCTTCTTTCAGTGTTGCTTGAGATGCCCATGGCCTTACTCCAAAGCTTATGATTTGAAGACTGCATTTTTATTCTTGTTATCTCTCTAAGGAACTGTGCATGCGAATGTGACATCTAAATTGGTTACCAAGGATACCATCTGAACCAAACATTCCCGGGCTTTCCAGCTTGGCAAGGTTATTAATTTCTGAGTCAGTCCCGAACAAAACATTTTCACATTTGTAAGAAATTAAGGCTACACAAAGAATTGTAATCAACCCACTGGACAGATGGTATCAGATCCCTCATTTAATTTTATATAAAGGGAATCTGATCAGTTTTTCCAAGTGGCCTTAAAATGTTACAAAAGCCCAGTTTTGGAAGTCACTTCTCTGTAGGCCTCTTGGAGATGTGCTCCAGTATATAGAACAAAGTGATTTAAGCATTATTCATTACATCAGTTTTGCTCATTTGTTGTTGCCCTTCTCTTATCATAAGCCAGCAAGTAGGAGAACTAAGATGTTTCACAGGAAGGCAGTAGATTATGAGGACTTGTCAGGGTGCCACTCCAAGAGCTAAATCAGCCAAACCTTAGTGCATCATGACTGTTCTCAATCTGCTCCCTTCAAAGAAGTATTGTAGCTCCAATGAAAATTATTGATTTATTACATGCCTCTACTGCCAAACTGAACTGACACATGGCAGATTGCAGTAGGTATAATATAAAATGAAATCCCATTTACATATAAAATCAATACAATAATATCAGTAAAATAATAAAATAATACTAATGAGAACTGTGGTGGTGTCAGCCCTAGTCTACATGGCAGCAAGAAGTGTTTTGTTTTAGTCAAGATTCAGAAGGATGCTAGAGTAGGTGCCAGATGGGTTCCTAATTGGAAGTGTGGGGGGGACACAACAGAGAATTATGAGACTTGCAGTCTACAGTAGTGCCCCTGGCATATGGTTAAAGAAGGCTGTTCTACAGGGCATTATTCAGAAAAATGTGGCAGGATATAACTCATAACTAGCAGATATTAAGGTGCAGTAGATTTCCTTTTGAATGAGGAGGTCCATCAACTTACCCAGTTATGAATGATTTGGGGGGACTTTATTCTGCTAAGATTTGGAGCTGAAACACACAGAGTCCCAGTCTATTGAATATATATCAGGTGCCATTTGTACCTTTAGGAGTGCAGATGAGAGATCACATGTTTAATGGTTCCCCATATCAAACAAATCAAATCTATCTATTCTGATAGATTACCAGAGAGCATATTTTTCAATACCAACTTTTTTTCTGTGCCTTTCCTGCTTTTGAGCTCTTCCAAGGGGTCTGCCTGAGCAGTGTGGAAACAGAATAGGTCTGGTTAGGACTTTGATAGGGTGAGTTCTGCTTTTTTTTAATCTATTTATTTGCTTGCTTATAGGTAGTCCTCATGTAGCGACCACAATTGGGACCAGCAACTTGGTCATTAAGCAAAGCAGTTGCTAAGTGAAACTGCAACTGTGATTATGATCTTACTTCAGCTTTCCTGTGCTTTACAGACCTGCAAAGGTTGTAAATGCAAGGATTGGCTGTAAAGTTACTTTTTCATTGCTGTTATAACTGCAAACAGTCACTGTATGAGCAGTTGCTAAATGAGGACTACTATACTTCCTTATTTATTGAAATTTTATCCCACTGCCATCTCCTAACACTCTTAATAATGCTATTAAGTGCCATATGGTAGAAAAAGGGTGTTGACTTCTTTTAAAATAACTAAATAACCTTCCAAATCTGATTGCAGAAGACCCTTTGACCTTTTCTGAAGAGTCTGGGGTATCCTCAGGCAGTATCATCTTACCCGAGGCTAAATAATAGGTGAGACTGGCAGAAAGGAGACCAGGGCTCCTCAGTTACTCAGGAGACAGTTGAGGTCCACAACTCATATGCCTCTAGATTACAGATCATTCAGGTCCTGGTTCCATCCCTTAGGCTTCTTATGCAAAGAGGTCAAGTGACCATGCTTGCAGCTGTGTGTTAGGAGCACTGAAACTAGAATGCAGGCTGCTACCATTTGCAGTCAGACATGTTGTACTGAAATGAGAGACAGAGAAGATTCCGCCTTCATCTATGATTGTTTCTGTTGCTCTTTTATTCCTCTTTTACTCACTTTGTTATGTCATCCATGTTTAATGCACCACATTCTGTTCTTAATTTTAGTTACTTGCTGAAACAAAAGTTTTAAATACCTTCATTTGATTTTCCTTAAGTACAATGAAATACACAGCTTGAATTATGAATTAGAGGTGTACATGACTCAAATCTAACTGAATTGTGTCTTTTGACATTACTTAGAGCACAATGTAGGTACTGGAGAAAACAACTTTAGTCCTTCAGTGTCCATGGATTTTGTTCCACAGCCAGAAGACCACGTGAAGTTTAATGGCACATTTTTTCAAGTACAAGGAACTAATGACAGCTGGAAACAAACTACTTGGAAGCAGAATATACTTAAAGCATCATATAACTTCATAGATTTTGTTAGTAGAGTGATTCAAGGGTAAAGGGAATGTCAATTGCCTATTTATGTCCATTTTGCTGGACCATCTCCAGCCCCTTTTTCATATTTATTATAACGTCAACAACTCAAGCCATCACAGCAGCTTAGAAGTAACACAATACTTAGAGAACACAAGATAAAGCATGTCAAATCAGATATAAAAGACCCCCTTCCCACCCGATGTATAATGATATCTAGCTGCTCTTAGGAAGAGCTTGACCAAAGAACAGGAAAGTTAAAAGTGTCCCCTACAAAGAAGCAGCAAACATGAACTAGACAACTGTTCTAAATAAAAAGTCCATTCCAACAAGTGAACTGGTCAGGATAAAAGTCAAGGACAAGTGAAACCAGAGAACTCCCCCGCAGACCCACTGTGGAGAAGAGCTATGGAAATGGCATGTTGTAGGTTGTTGGAAAGTAGGTGGACTCCTGGATGTTGCTGCATGCAGCAATCTATTGGCTCAAATTCCTGGTCAGGAATTCCAGTCCTGTCCACAAAGCTTACCGTATTGTCTTCAACAAGTGTCTCCCTTTCACTAGCCTTTTGTCTACAAAAGACATGCCACATGTCTTTTGTGTGGCATGCCTTGAGCTGCTTGGGGAAAGGGCAGGATATAAATAGGATGCAATAAAGAAAGGATTAGACCTTAAGCTGATCTTCTATTCATTGAAAGGGGAGTTTCTGCCAACTCCCATTTCCACCCAATGTCATTCCCTCCACATTATAACCTATGCTAGTCTTTCCCACTCTGCCACTTTTTCCAAGCAAACTACTGGAAGCAAGGACCTGCAGTCCAGCACAGCTGTGAAACTCTACTCTCAGAGTATCCTAACACTGTAGCGTTGGGTGGTGGTGGTGGTGGAGAATGGATGTGATTAAATAGGAAAACAAAAGCAGGAAAGCCCTGCTTTCAGTTTTACTCATTCAGTAAAAATTAGGATCCAAACCATGTGTGTTTTGTTAGATGAACTTTTCTTGCCATTTGGTCCTACGAGTATAAGTTTTGTTAGGGCTGCTAATCCTTCATATGATTCCTTTCTAAGCAGTAGAGCTAACTTAAGATTTGTGTCAACCTTCAGATTCTCCCTGCCACCCAATGCGCACACGCGCACACACACACACAGTGTCATGGGGCAGTCCCCATCCTACTGTTTTTCCAGCCCATAAAAGGCCACCCTTAGATAGATAGATAAATGAGCATAGCTGGGGATTTGGCAATGGAGTTGCCACTGGAGGCACCAGATGTGTGGGTTTGGCCACCAACAGGCAGCAATGAAAGGAAGGGCTGGGCCATTGGCTTCAGCCTGACTGTGCATCTGGTGCTGCCAGATTTGTCAATAAGAAGTCACTAGAAAAGTCAGGATTGTTTGAGTTCCTTTTTTCTGTGACATTCTTTTCAGTATGATTAAAAATGAGGCTTTCAGTATGATAGCATGGGCAAAACATTGGATTCAAAGACAAAAAGATGCTTTGGAGTGTGCTAAGGCACACGTGTAGCACCTGTCTGTAATTATTTGGCTAAACCTCTCTTTCTCTGGGATCACACCAAAGCTGAAGTTCAGCACAGTTCTATAACATAAGCTTTATTCTTTAAGCACACCTGGAAGTACTGACCTGTGTCACATGGTGAGACAAGCAGCCTCAGTGCAGTCAAAACACATTAATATATTGCAGACAACTCTAGGATGATGCACTTTGCCCCCTGGACTGCCAAACACCTTGTGCAGGAAGTCATATGCAAACTTAAGTGGAAATAGCTGTTGTTTGCTCTTCAAGCCCAGCTGGGCACTTGCACAAGCTCTTGCATCACTTTCACACTGCGGTGAAAGTGTTCTCATTGCTGCATTTTGTCCCTTCACTGAACTTGCCAGCATTCTCTTTGCTTGCCAATGGGAGAGTACAAAAAATGGCAGCCAGATGGTATCCTGGCCCACCCTTGTTATTCCCTCACTGCATTTGTTTTATGCAAGAAAGGAAAACAACAATTAATCAACCAACAGGGAGGGAGAGTGGCAGACCCACCCCTTGGAGCAACTGAGGGTTGGGGAGTGGCTGTGGCTGCAGAGGAGAGATGAGAAATCCCAGGAGTTAGAGGGTGGGAATTCCATTAATAGAAAACTGCCTTCCCCCTCACAACTCCAGAGACAATAGAAGCAGGTTGTTTGGGTGTGAGTATGGGCCACCAACCATTTCTGAAGGGCTGGAATAGATTAACTTGCTTCCTGTTCACCAGCAGACCACCACAAATGTGACCTCTGTCTGTGTTTTCCCTGCAGGAGCATTCCCTCACCTGGGTCAATTATGGCCAGCAGCACTCTGGTGCAGCACTCTAATCTATGCTGCAGGTAATGTTACTAATGGTATTTCAGGGCACAGTAGTTGTGAGATTTGCTTGAGATGCAGAGGTTCACCCAGCAATTTTTTTAATCACTATTTTTCTTTCCCTGAGTTACTCACTTTTCCACTGGGCTGGACCTTCCTTCCTTCCTTCCTTCCTTCCTTCCTTCCTTCCTTCCTTCCTTCCTTCCTTCCTTCCTTCCTTCCTTCCTTCCTTCCTTCCTTCCTTCCTTCCTTCCTTTCCTTTAGCCCAAATTAAAAACTACTGCAAAATCCTCAGGAAAAGTAACACAGCAATTAAAAATATATATTTCTGAAAGGTTTGAAACTGTTACTTTCTCCATGTCAGGCAAACATTATACCCACTGCAATACCAGGAGGCTTCTGCAAGTATAACTGTAGCAGACATTATTAAGCCAAACCTGGGAAAACGCAAGCAAGAAGTTTTCATTTTAAGCTGGTTGCTCGGTCTATGTATAGGTGAATGTTGATGCTTTAAATGTGTATATATAAATTTAATTTAACTTTGTTGGGAGGGCGCCACAGCAGAATTGTCCATTGCAGTCTCTGGTGAATCACTATCAAAACGTCCCAACCTATACAGATTTTGTTTTAATTGACCCAAATTCCCAAGTGTTACATTAAGAACCAGTGGTTTACACATAAATACAAGACTAGGTGAAGCTGTACAACAGCAAAGAAGAGTGGTGGAGACAATTGGCATGACATAATATAATGTGTCTCAACCTAGTGACTGGCAGATTTGTTGGGAGTAGAACTCCCATAATTCCCAAGACTGTGCTAGAGATTCAGGCCAAAGATGGGAGTACAAATGTACTGAATTTTGTGCATTCCAACCTACTGGAGGATACCAGGTGGGTGAAAATGTATTATTTCATACCCTTTCCCCAAAATAGTATCTTCCAGGTACTGTGAATGATGAAAACTGAATTTAATCACATCTGGAAGGTATAAGTTTGAAAAGTTCATCTGCATGGTACATAATTTCCTTTATCAGTTCGTTAACCTCGTTATTTAATAATGTTAACAATGTATCCCATCTTGAGATCATATGCAATTATATGGGCTAGTATTAGCTTTATAACCATTTCTCTCCCATTATTATTACCTTTGACAACTTTCTGTCATATTTAAATTAGTGTGTGTGTGTGTGTGCATGAATCCTTATTGTTTCCACTTAGAATAACTATTCTTAATCTGACCTATATGATAAGATGTTGGCAGGGGAAGGATGAGTTTTGTCTGAATAAAAATAATGATCATTTGGTGGGAGGAGAATATTCCATCTCCTTAGGAGAAACATCTTGAAGGTCAGTGCTTACTGATTGAAACCATATAAGTTGAGCTGGCCTGCTCTGTAAAGTCTAAACATCCCCTCATTTGAGAGGGATCTCACCAGTGCTTGAATAAATATTGACTGTAATCTGTCCTCCAATTTCTCAGAAATATTCTTCCTCAGAGAAGAAGATTTCTGTTTTTCTCCTTCATTCTCAGAATTCATCAGAATTTCTGAAGGAAGTAAGAGATTTATTGTTGCAAAGTGGATTTTATTTGTTTTCTATTCCCTTTCTTTTTTTAAATAATCCTAATTTGGCATGAGGTATTTTTCAAGAACTTGGTGTTTCTGTGTATGCCATTTGCAATTCCCTTCCCCCTTCAATTATTTTATATTTGCTTTGCTTGCCACTCAAATTTTACTCAAGTCATTTTAATTTCTCTTTCATGAATATAATATTTGATGTTCTCCACCAAATGCTTTCTGGTTAAAACACACACAAAACAAGTAAATGGAGACTGTTTTATGTATCCACTCCTTATATTTTTGAATGAAAGAGAACATAGAGAATTCGAATGTCAGCCCTTCTTCAGAATTAATTTTTGTTATACTTCTGAATAAACAAATGCACGTTCTTCATAATCACTACACAACCAGGCAAATTCTGACCTTGGTTTCTCATTTAGTTTGTTTTAGACTTCTCTGCCCACTTTAGAACACAGGCATTATAAATATCTCATTAACATGTGAGGGTCCTGTAATATTTGCAAAGAGCTATGCAGTTTTGGTCTGCCTGCATTATTGTTCACATAGCTAAATAATATGAAACCTTAATCCTTTCTCTTCCCTAGAACACAGATGATATGTTAATTGACATATGAGAGTAGGTCCTGTACAAATGTTTGGCTCATACACATATACTGAGCTATGTCACAACTGCTTCTCTTGGGAGCTCTCCACATAGAAAGGAATGTTAAGTGCTGAAAATATTAGAGTTTCCTACTCAGTCAAGAGGCTTCTTGAGGGGGAATATCGTTCAAGGGCAAGTTTGCTCTGCCCATGTGGGTTTTGACATTTATTTCCAAGAAGGTGCTCCAACCAAAGTGTGTATATATGTATGTGTGTATGAGAGAGAGGGAGAGACTAGGACATTCCCAGATGGCTCCATTGGTTACAAACCCCTTGATGTCCCAGTCTTATTGAAATGAATGAAGGTACCTTATATTAAAACACTAAAGGCTTACCCACACAATCTTGCAAAGTATTATTTCATGCCACTCAAACCATGCTGTAATTCTTTGATTATCTGTACCTAGAACAATCCTCTATACCAGTGTTTCTCAACCGTGGCAACTTTAAGATGTGTGGACTTCCACCCCCAGAATTCCCCAACCAGAAAGCCCACACAGCTTAAAGTTGCTAAGGCTGAGAAACACCGCTCTATACCTTGATCTAAACTATGGAAATCTTGAGGTTCATGCTGAGGCCTTAATAAGCCTATAGCTTGTCTTTTGGCTATCAATATGTATATTAAAATAACATTTAAACTCTTTTTATTGCTGGAGCTTGCTGGAACTATTCATCTGTTTTATCATGGATGTTAAGCAGCAGCTAAAATAAGAGGCCTAGCTTTTGCATTGTATGGGCAACCTTTTTTCTGCAGAGAACCTAATTTCCTCAAGGTAATTGGTCGCATGACTAGAGCGAAAAATATATAGGTACACCCATTCTGTGTCTGATACTCCTTTGAGGCACCCTGTTCTTTCTCTTCTGAATAGCAAGTTGTGGAGAATAGAACTCAGTTGTTGAAATTACTGTATGCCAAGGAACATATGAAATTAATCCGAGACTCATCCCCACTTTATAAAATTTTCTGACCAAGCGGCTAGATTAACAGAGAGCAAAATCTCTCTACTGTGGAGTCAGCACTTACTGATCTCTAAATTCAATAAATACGTTATACTTTGCTTTCAGTCTGGGACTTCCTTCAAGATCCAGCAAGGAAGCTGAATTGGTACTTTCTCAGATCGTTTCTTTTTTTGCAAAGAATTCAACATACGCTCTGAAACTCAAGGTTCCACTCAGGTAACCAACATTCATTCAGTTTAGCTACAGTTAGATTGACATTAGTGAATTCACTGAGAACTCTTTGTGACTGTTACCTTGATTGTATTCTTTTCTTCCCCACTCAGTAAACTTTTTCCCCCCAACTACCTGGATAGTTGGCACCATTGTTTTTAAAGGAGAATTTCTTATTTAAAAATTCCTGTGTATAGAATCCCGTCACTGCTAAGTTACCTTTTGCATGTTTGATTAAAAAGCAGTTCAGATATCAGTGATTTTAGTATCAAGGTGATTGATGGAAAATGTATGTAATAAAAAAATTACTGTAGTGGCAAAATAAAGAAGTTCATCATGTTTCTAAATTAGTCTAATTTTTTTTGTTTAATGATTTTTCCCCTAAATTTCATGTGTAATAACAATATATTTTATCTGCCAAAGTCCATTATTATTATTCCTGTTATTATTATATCCAGTTTGAGAGTGTGGCTGAGATATCTCATTACTTCCAAAAAAAATCCCCTAGACTGATTTTTGAAAATGGAGTAATTATACAAATATAGATGACACCCTGTCTTGTAGTTTTGGAAGCAAATTCTTCTTGCACATGATTGTTTTATTATATTATCATATCACAATAAAATTTACTTAAGTAACTAAGATGTTTGGCCATTATCACAATTATGATGATGATTCAGAAAGAAACAGAGGGCAATGTACATTAGCATCCTAAATGAAATTAATCTAAGAATGAGTTTTCCAAATCAAAATAAAATTCATTTGCCAGTCACAGGATGATAAACCTACAGCACTAAGGCTCCTGCAGGTCTCAGACTGATTTGGAAAGCTCTCTGCATTCAATCGGTTCCAAGAGAATCTGACAAAAATGGTGTCCCCCTCCCTCATAGCTCACTGGGCAGACAAGAAGAGGGAGAGAAAAAGAGAGAACAGAATGATGCCATTGACTATAAGCTCTCAATCTATTCATTACTGGCTCACCAACAGAATGTAGGTCTCAACATGTTACCTCCCAGAAAATGCTACCCTCAGCAGGAAAAGGTTCCCCACCCCTGTTTTTGTACTTTATGAAGAAATGGTTTTTCTTCATACTCTTGCCCAAGGTTTGCACAACTACTCAGGATGCATGTTAGCAAGAAATCTGGCACGATGCCCAACATCTCAAGAAGCTTGCTAGCACAAGGCCTCTTCTGCATGCAAGAAAGGAGAACTGAAATCAGTGCCATGCTTCGGTTTGTTCAACTTGTCTCACCATTTTTTGCACAGCATCTCAAGGTGCACATTGGCACAAGGCTTGTACAATTGCTTGGGCAAGATCTCGATGTACAGCTGCATGGATCATTACCAGCCCTTGCACAATATTTTATAAAACAGCAGCATTGCATTAAGTTCTTCTGCTAGATCCATCTTTTTCTTTGTACGAATTATCAGACAGATACTTCTACATCTGGGATAGATAATTTTTTGCAGCTGAGTATTTTACTATCCAAGGCCATGAATAGTTACAGTGTAATTGGTTCCTTTTAGGGGTTCTTTTGGAATTGGAGGATTAAACAAAATAGTTATTTTGCTTGCTTTATTTGCAAAAGAGAAAGAAGACTTTACCTTAAGCTATATACATCCAATCAAATCCACTCATTTAAATGGCTCTTGGAAAGGATTAGAGATCTTGGGCTGCTTACTGTTAAATAATTATTAGTAGTAATAACTAAATAAAACCATCATATTCAGAAGCAGATGGTGGGAATAAACAAATCAGGATAGTCATGATATTCATCTCTGGCTTCTGAGCCTCCAGGGGACAATGCTGGATAAAGTTGTAAAGAGTTGAACTAACTGAACTAGCCTTGGTCTGATTGGCAAGGAAATTGGTGTGCTCTTAATTCCACATATAGACACAGGGATGTTCAAAGAGTCAATCACATACATAAAATACTGATCACATTAGAAAGCCTGGGCAGAGGCAGTGGGGATGCATAACCTGCAAATGCTTTAAAATAAATTACCTATGACAGCGTAGGTTGGGGCAAGGGTGTGAATGAGCAAAGGTATGTTGCTACACCATAAAATATATTCACAAATGTCCACAGCTCCTTTTACAGTGGGGTGCAAAGTGCTACAGATGGTCTTTGAGTGGCTTGCTGGGTTTTGTAATCTGAAAGGTCCCATCTCTCACTCTAGCATTTAATTATTTCTGCACCACTGGGGAGTTGTTTCTATCGTGTGTTTAATTTTCTCCACATCTACTTAATTTTTCTCTGTTTTCAAAGCTGGGGCTAAAGACTGAAACCATCATGGTGATTCACAGTTCAGCATGGAGAAAATCAAGTTATTGAGAGATTAAAATACAGAACCTGATGGCCTCAGAATACTTGCTTTACCTGTAGAAGACCCGCCAGTGGAAAGGCTTTGAAATTTTCATTGGATTTAGCTTCATCAGTTAAAATCTGGTGTAACTATTGCAGCAAAAGAATTGAAGTCTTCCCTGGAAACTAATAAATAATATGAAGCCCAACCTTGCCCAGATGACCTACAAGTGTTGCCATTCTTCAGCAAAGGAATTGCAAAGGGAAATGGCTGGAGTTAGAACTTACCAAAAACACTGATACCACTTGTTCAGGTTCAGATCAAAATCATGGCTCTCTATCCCACTCCAAGTATTATGGTTAGGATACAGGGATTTAAATTGTTTATCACATTTTAAGATAGTTTATAGTAGTTATTGATGCTCTAAATGGTTATCACTTGTTTATATGCTCTCCACAGATCTTGCATTTCATAGTCATTTGAACCCACTCTTCACCATCTCTGTCCTAGCGCTATGCATATCTCTATTCTTGCCCATAGAGGAAAGCACTGGATGAATCTAATGAAGGAGGCTCCAGAAAAGCTGACACAATACAACTTTATTACTCCTTTGGCTCTTTTCCTTACTGAGAGCAAACAGGTCTCCAGACCTTACTTGCAGATCCTCCTGAAAAGTGTTATTTGTTCTTCTCCTGCAAGGCTGGTGCCGGATCACTGAGCCATCATTTGAAAAGGGAAGTAATGCAAAAGTTCTAAGGATAGAAGCACTGTTTGTTAAACAGATTACCTGAAGATGCCTTCTTAGAAAACATATTGAAAGCAGCTTATAGCGATGGTGTGCCATGCTCCTACAAGGAACGGGGCAGCAATCATGCGCTCATCTTCCAACACTCGTGTATCTTTTGGAAGGGATCGGGGTAACAGTGATCCCCAGGTGCCAAGAACGAAGTGTTTATTCGTTAAGTTTCCTGCTTTCAGACTGGCAGGACATTCTGTTTTTCCTCCCAAAGAATAAAAGAAAAACAGTGGCACGTGATGCTTTTTTCTTTTAAACTCTTTCTGTTCTGTTGTGAAGCACAGTGGGGGAAGAATCATTAACTGTAATAAAAGGCACTGGGTTGGCTTACTTCATAGTTTTTCTACTATCTTTTATTTTTATTTTTTTTAAATCACAGATATTTTCATCATACGTGCATACAGAATTTGTGAACGGCTGAGAGTCCCTAATTGGATTGCAGCAGGATATAAATATAATAAATAATAATTTTCTGACCAAGTAAGCAACCTTACTTGGTTGGATTGCAGAGAAAGTTAGATCCTGTGATATGTTACTTACATAATTATATGCTTCCTTTTGTTTTATGAATTCAGATGAGGAACAGCAAGAAAGCTGCTGATGCTTTTTTGATGTGAAACCACAGTGTCTTGGTTTTGCTTGTTTATTATTGATTTTTTTATGCTGGCAATTACTGGCGTTTTAGTAACTTACAATGTAACAACATTAGAATAAATGAGGAAATATTAAAATAACAATTACATTTAACCCACAAGTAATTAGAAGCTTGGTTAAAAAGTGATGAACTGTTTAAAGCCGCTTTGAAATCTAGAAAACAGCCATTTTCTCATTTTGACATGGAATGTGTTCCACAGACTAGGGGCGGCTATAGAGAAGCCTCTGTCACACAACACTCTTTAGTCAAAAGCAAGCCAACATGTTATATCTTAGCTTGCTTTGTAAAGTGAATTGGGGCAAATTTATTTTATGTCACGTTGCCCTTCTGTCCAGGAGAAAAACATCTCTGTCAGCTTCACAGCCATTCTGTGAAGTAGGCTAGACTGAGAGATAATAACTGGTCCAGGTTCAGCAAGTGACATTTGCAGATAAAAAGGAATTTGAATGTAGGTTTCTTTACCTAGACCTAATACTATCCACCCTGGCCCATTTTAGTGCATGTTCAATATACCCCTCCCTCTTACTGGCAATTTTAAATTGAGGGGAAAATGTGATTTCTTTGGGCAATTGTCTGTGAATTTCTCTGCCACTGGATACATTAATTGCCAAAATATGAAAGGCTTTCTAGACAATATACATTCATTTTAAAATGGTCATTAATACATTTATCAATTTGCATTGAGCTTATATTTCAAAAAGAAGACAGATGAAAATGAGGAACGATTTGTATTTTATATCCTATCCTATTAATATTTCTTTCAAATACAGGGTGCAAGAGGAGACCTGATTTGCTAGCAAGACCAATTAGAGGATTATATACATTTAGTTTCATGTTATTTCCAAACAGCTAATCTCTTCATAAAAACATAGCATTTAGACTCTGCCACAGACTTGATGGCAACATCTATTTTTTCTTGGCTGATCTTGAAAAAGCTGTGCGGCATCAGACCTTGGATAGGAGACCATCAGAAAATTCCAGGACTTTAGATTAGATTGAGAAATTGAAAAAAAAATATCTGGAGCATTGTGCTGTTCAAGGCTCAAGCTTGAACAAATAGGGAAAATCCTGCAGAGAATGGCTTCTTTCTAAGCAGTGGTCAGAGGAGATATCTGCATTTTCTATCATGTAATGAAGCAACATGTTTTCCCAGTGTGTGCGTGCGTGGGCATGTTCTGGATCATGTGATCAGAAGCGAGGGGGCTTAGAATGGAAGAGTAAGTAACATTCCAAGCTATTCCTCAACAGCCCCACCCTTAGAGATGCATTGGGGGATTTTTTGGGGGGGGGAGGGTCTGGATTGTTTTCTTTCAGCCTGATCTAGTCCATTTTCAAACCTGATTTTTCCCACTATACCAAGTTTGGTCTCATTCTGTTAAGTTTTCAGAGAATTATTCTGCTGACAGACAGGCAGAGAGATGGAATCCTGAGTCCCTTTTCATGATTTCTTTCCAAAATTCTGGTGGATTGGAAACAGACCTGAATGGTGAAAGGTCTGAATACCAAGTCATATGAAGACCTACCAGAACACTGTGAAGTTGTTCAGGAGGCAAATTAGTGTGAATTCTACAGCCCTGATAATTAAGCTAGATTGATTGATTGATTGATTGATTGATTATTTCCAGGGCTTATAGGCCACTCCAATCCATCAGCTCTGAGCAGTGTACAACTCCCCAATATGTAATTGGGATTAAAACCATGCATCATTTAAAAAAAAAAGCTACATAGTGTTCCTATGAAATTGGGAATTATGAATAAGACATTAACAGTAAGGGTAAAAAAAATCCATCAAAAAAATCCAAGAGATGGTCACAACAATCCAACACCCCCCCCCCCGGCTTGGTGGAACAACCAGGTTTCCACTGACTTTCTAAAAGCCATGAAGGAAGGGGCCAATCACACTTTGGGGGGAATGCTATTCCAGAGGAAGAGGGTGGTGACTGAAAAGCACACTTATGTGGCCCCTGCAGATGAAATCTCTGTTCAAGGGATGTGTAGCAAGCCTGCCCTTCTAGGTCTTACTGGACAGGTAGATGTTAATGGGGGAAGGTTGTCCTGCAGGTAGTCAAGCCCTGAACTATGAAGGTATTTAAAGGTGACAGTCGGCACTTTAAATTACACCTGGAAGCCAAATGACAACAATGCAGCTTTCTGTACTGTGGGGTTCTGTGGGTTCCTTGAGATGCACCTACCACTACTCAAGCTGCTGCATTCTGGACCAGCTGTAGCTTCTGAATGCTCTTCAAGGACACGTAGAACACATTGCAATGATCTGGGTGACTAACGTTTGTGGAGTCCTTGGGGTTCTCTGAGCTTGGTTCTTTTCTTGCAAACGTTTCATTACCCGGCTAGGTAACATCTTCAGTGATAAAATGGGATGGGGTTTGCTCTCTATTTATATACTGTGGCCTGCCTTGCCAGTGCTGGTGGGGCTGGGAGTTTTGCTTTGCTCCTCTGGTAGTTCCTTGATTAGCATATGTTTACTGCTGGATTGTGCCTGGTGGTAACCTTTGCTTATCTGGGTGGTGATTGCTAGTGAGGCGATCTTCTGGTCTTTTGTCTCTTCTGAACAGTATGTAGATGCTGTTTATGTGTCTGTTAATTGCTGCCTTGCCTGAATACCAGGCTTCCAAGAATTCTCTTGCATTTTTGGATTTAGTTTGGTTTAAAATGCTGACAGTTTCCCAGTTAAAACTATGGTTGAGTCTGTCAATGTGTTGTGAGATTAAGGAGTTCTCATCAAGTCTTCTGACTTCTAGTTGGTGCTCGTGGATGTGTTCTGCTAGTCTTCTGCCTGTGTGTCCTACATAGTGTTTGTTACAGTCCTTACACTGTATGTTGTAGATGACTCCTGTTTTTTTCTTCTTGTGCTACTGGGTCTTTTGGTTTACTTAAGATATTTTGGAGTGATTTTGTTGGTTTGTGTGCTACAGAGATGCCATGTGGTTGTAATAGTCTGTTGGTGGTTTCTGAGGTGTTTCTGATGTATGGCAGTGTGATCCTTTTCATAGTTTGTGTAGGTTTTGTTGCAGTAGGTTGAGTGGTCAGGTACTTTTTGATAAAGTTGTGTGGATATCCATTTTGTTGGAAGATGTTGTATAGGTGGTCTTTTTCCTTTTTCTGCTGTTCTGGGTTGCTGCAATGCATTCGTGCTCGCTTGAATAATGTTCTTACACAGCTCCTCTTGTGGGAGGTGGGGTTGTTACTTTGGTAATGGAATACTTGATTGGTGTGGGTTGTCTTCCAGTAAACTTGGGTTTCTAATTTACTGTTGTTTCCTCTGATGATGAGGATAAGTTTAGCAGCAGTGAATATTCTATCTTTTTATTTATAGATTAACAGGAAGAAAGGGGCACAAATCTCTTAGTGAGTAAATCAAATATTTTCAGATCAAGTACTCTAGAAGATCATAATTCAACAAGTATGGTCTATCCAATGTCTATAACAGGAGTTCCTAAACTTTGCCATCACACCTCCCTTTATTGTAATCTTAATTACACACCTCCCCTAAAAATCCAAACACCAGAACGAATACAAATTAACAATGAACACAGTATAATGAAATGTTGGGAAAGGTGGATTTATTGTAACAATGTACAACTGAAAGGTTCTTCACACCTCCCCTCACACCTCCCCTGGACTCTGTCTGTACCTCCCTAAGGGAGGTATACGTCAAACTTTGGGAAACCCTGGTCTATAGGTTCATCCAGAAAACCACCTTGCCCCAGCTTGAAAACATCCTACTAACCATGTGCTGAGGACATGTCCTCACAATGAAGCCACCATCTCATAGCAGGTATTCCCATGCAGACATTCTAGCTCCCATGGAAGAGGAACCTCGGGAGGTTGGTGACCTGTTGAACTCCAATTGACCCACTGCAGGATTGCCCTGTCTCTTCCAGAAGTACAGTCCCATTTCTGCTTTGGCTGCCAGAAAGTGTTAGTATAATTTTGTTGAACTGGAAGCTTGCTCCATATCAGGATTTATAATTAAAAGAAATTGTCAACCATGAGAGGAGAATGGGGCAATTAGCACCGTGCCGCCTTTGAAATGTATGTGTGCCTTCAGGTCAGTGTTTGACCCCTGGCAATTGTCTGGACTAGTCCCTGCAATTCTCTTGGCAAGATTTCAGAAGTGGTTTGACCTTGCCTCCTTCCTAGGGCTGAGAGAGTATGAGTGGCCAGGGTCATTCAGCGGGTTTTGTGCCTCAGGTGGGGCTAGGACTCACCATCTTCGGGTTTCTAGCCTGGGGCCTTAACTACTACACCAAACGGGCTCTTCCTTTGAAATACAGTATCTTTTTAAAACTAAGCAGCAAGAATTCTGCATCAGGTTGCTGTACAACTTGACAAGCTAGATGGTCTCAAGAAAATATATGCAGCTCTCACTGGATCACAGAGATTCCCAATCAACCCCCTGTTGATGAAGTGGCCTTTTATCTTGCCAAGGAAGTGTGTATAAGATAAAACCCTTTTGTGGGGAGTACACTAAATATCCCCTTGGATACCAGCAGTGCAGTATGGAATGATACAGAAAGCACCATGAGGCTAGGAAACAACTTTGTCTTCAACTTCCTTGCTTTTAATAGCAGATACATTTCATTTCATGTCCCCTCATTCCTGCTTTCCTATGGGAGGTCAGGAGAAACTGCTGCTAGAGATCAAATCAGGATCAAGGGTGTTTGGCTATTTGGATAACATTGCTTCTGGCAAAAGTGAGGAAAGGTTTGTTCATAGCGACAGCCGATTCACACTGAGGTGATAGGTTTGTTGTGAATGAAGAAGTGTGTGGTAAAATGAGAATCCTCAAATGTGGCATCCATTTTCTTTTATGTCCACCACAACTGTAAATGTGTACTGTAAGAGATACTAAACTGTAACCTCAAGGAAAAAATAGAGAATAGACTGTTTCAGTCACACAAATATATGTATGTTTTAAAGCTGTGTTTATATTATATCAGAAATTATGCAGGCAGCCAAGCCTGTTTATCTCACCTGTACTTTCATAAAGGTTTCCACAAAAACAAAATTAGCTATGCTTTAACTTCATGTTAAAAATGCAGCTTCACCCAACTAGCTTAACCGCTCTGTGGTTTGCGCTTTAATCTGATCAAAGGTGTCTCCGTTGCCGGATCTCTTTCAGTATGTATTTCTCCAAGAAGAAAAAGTATTTGAACAAGTTCATTCTTGAACTAGTAGATTTTTGATCCTACTGCCTGATTCATCAAATCAAAATCTTTTATTATGATCCTAGATCAGAGAAATAACATTCAAAATGTAAGTTACACAACAAAATTAAAATTAGTTACAATTAATTGAGGGGGTCAGCTGACTTGGTATCTTCACTGCTGCCTGGGAATAGGTGGCAAGTCTCCTTGTTATATCTTGGTTAGTGTCTGATAATAATAGTTTAGTATAAAACTCATCTATTTTGCCTGGAAACTGCTGGAAGATTGGTGCTGTATGGTACTTTTGGAGATCTCTGTAGTAACTGCAGTAAAGGAGGACATGCTCGACTATCTCTATTTCTCCAGAATCACATGGCCATTGTCTTCCATATATAGGTGTTTTATTATATCTGCCATAGAGAAGAGCAGAATATAATACATTGTCTAAAGAATTGTTTCCTTAGGCTAGGAAGGGTTAACATGCTCAAATAATTCACAGATTTCCAGGTGTTCATGGTGATGAGCCCGATTCATTGTTTGGCTTGTTTTTGTATCTTGCTTCCTAGGCTGCCCTTCCTTCCCCCCTTTTGGCTGTCTTCTTGGTACTTCTTAAGCATTCAATTAGCTGGTTGTAGATCAGGGGTAAACAACACAGTGCACACGAAACCCAGTGTGCCAGCAGACACCTCCTTAGATAGCTTCTTCCAGCAGCATCCACAGGAGTGGTCTTTGATCAGAGGTGGGGCCAAAGTTCCGCAGGAATGGCCAGTGATCAAAACAGAACTGTGCCAGTATGATAAAGCCTCTTCTACTGTGTTGTAACATCACACAAGCATATGAAAGGCATGGAGGTTGTACTGGCACTACTTTGTCAGTTTGAGAAACACAGGGGATCCTGCAGATGCCTGTGCCTCTGTCCCACGTGGCTTAATTTTGTCTCTAATCTTTTAATTTAAAAATAATAAATTAAAAGTGTGGATGGAGCAAAGGAACTACCAGCCTTCAGTACCTTCTTTATTTATAAAACTGTCTTTGGACACTACACAGAACACCAAGGCATTGCTAGAAAATAAAAATAGTAGATGGTAAGAGCTTAGTGCTTTGTTTGGAAGTGTGCCCACCTGCCCAGGGGAAAAAATGGCAAAGTAAGAGAACATCCTGGGGGCTAAGAGGGGGGTTTGTTGCAACCTGACATGTATATACCTTCTAATACTTGGGTGTTTTGTGACTGGCCAAATCAACAACAGCTGTTTGTAAATAAGGAAGCCCCCAGCAATGAAAACAGTTTGATAATGATTCACCTAGTGTTCTCAAAATGCCAGATGTGAACATTACTCCCCAAAGGTTGCCTACTTAATGGCCATTTGATACACAGGATTCACACTTCCCTCCTCACATTCTCCCGCACGACCAGTATTCCACACTTCAGAGCTACATCCTTGATACAGCACAGCAAAAAAAAAAAAAAAAAAGTTTTGGCAATTTTGATTTAAATAGGGATAATCTGAGCATGTGCAGTGTTGCTGTAGAAGATAAATTAAATTGCAGAGCCATCCTAACCCTTTTGTTACTGAAAGGACTAGTAAACTTTTAAGAAGAAACAGTAAAATAAGAACGATAACAACATGAATGCCTCACTAGCAGTTCCCTCTCTTTAAAAATAAGGAAAAGGATGCTGCAGCAAGTAGTGCCAATCTCAGTGAGCCCTGCTTGCTGATCCTGACCTAGGTACTGACTTTTTTGTCCCCGCCCCATCATGGGACCTTCTTTGGGCAATCACGCAGAAGATAGGAAAGGATAATGCTGACCTATGGAGCCACGGCCCTTGAAATCCAATCATAGCTGCATTACTGACCCAGCCCACTTAAAACTTTCAGTCACAACTACCAGTTTCATCCTGTGGTATTTTTCAGCACCTCTCAGTCTGCAGCCCATAGTTCAGGCTTGAGAGTTAGGAGGATTTTATGTTAGGGCAAGTTTCGAATGAAATTCCCCCATAGGATTCATTCTATACCTTTATATAGGATTCAACTTACCTTTATATACATGGACTAGCTTTATTCCTAGAACACTGATATTTCATGGGCATAGTGCATGGACCGCCAGTTCCAGTATTGCACTGAAAAATATAAAACAGTAGAATAGGGAAATAAATAGCAATATGGGAAAGTGCTATAGATAAGAAGTCTTGATCCATTAGATGTGGTCAAATATTATATTTTTATAAGATCTCTACATATTCTGCATTGGTATTTTCTAGCATTCTAAGCCTTGGTTTTGTCCTTTCATATTTGTCAGCTATACGGGGTGAAAAAAATATGCAGCTAGATGGAAACCTTCATTGTTCATCCATGGCCTCCCTGCAATAGCACTCATGAAGCCAAAAACTTCCAGAGTTGGGGAAGACTTCCAAAAGGCTTTTTGCCAACACAAGAGCCTAAAGCTGCTAACTTGCAGGTTACTACAGGACTTTTACATCACAGTAGAAGAGCACTGTCCCCAAAGGAAAATTTTCAAAAGAAAAGGGACAATATGTATGGTATCCCTGATGTTGTCCCTTCCGTAGTCTCACTCTTGCTTCCAGCTCTTGTGTCACTTTAATGAGAATCTCTAGCAGCCAGTCATGGGACTGAAAAAGCTCAGAGAAATCCTCCTTATTTCTTTTGCAACACTAGGCCTTTCTCTCTGCATGAAATCTTAGCATGAGGAACTAATGGCCGTGTTAATGTTTTACAGGAGCAAACACAAAATCTTGATAAAACATTTTAGGAATAACAGATTGACCGTGGCATGATGTTTCATGAAGCTCACTTTATCAGATACATGGTCTGTTAGCCTCACTTGGCAGGCACACTGTTCTTATGCTTATATGATACAGAAGGGAAAAATGTGAATAACAAGACAAGAAGGCAAATGACATGATAAAGATACAGCCTGTGACATTTTTAAATGGCAAATCAGAGGTGTGCAAAACACATACACGAATACTTCAAGGATTTCATGTGTGAACATTAAACAAAGTTTAGACTTGGAAGAAGCAAGCATCTAGCTATAGGATAACAGGCAGTTTTTTCTCCAGTTACATTATACTTTAAATCACAAGGAAAGCAGATACCACAATGATTCAGATGCATGCTGGATGATTCAGGCAAATTACCAGAAAAAAAGGGGGGGAGGAAGGGGAGGGGAGGAGAAGCGCAGCTCAGCAGTGGAATTTTACAATTTTTTTTTTAAAAAACAACCATCCTGCTTCAAGAGGCGCGTGCACTGGTATTCTGGCAAAACAAAATTAAATCAGGTACTGGCATGTAAAGCTGCGTTGCACCTCTCATAGTTAATAATGATATGAATATGATAAAAGAAGCTGGTGCTGGAGTCCAGACTAAAGGAAACTTAAGCAAAATTAATCTGAGACTATTCATTTGGCTGGCATTGTGTCCTGGCTGTAACTAGGTTAGCTAAGTGAACATGTTTTCTTTCCCTGATGCTGTTTTGTTTAATTTGCTTTTATGCATGATTTCTGAATGGTTACAGATTTTTCCTTACTGAAATTTTAACTGATATTTACAATGTCAACACTGGTGGTCTTACACTGCTGTTATCCACTCCGGGAGATTTTTGTGATGAGCCAACTACATAATAGAAACAAGAAGTAAGTAAGTAAAGATTCTCAGTAACACAAGCATGTTGGCCCTGAATCCATATCAGATAGGAATAAATAAAACATACAAAAATCCATTAGTGAAATATAACTGGATTTGAAGTGATTTAAAATAGTACTAGGATATAAAATTATGGCATGTAGAGTATAACGATATAATTGTTGATAATCAATAATGGGCATGCATATTAAGAAGAAGAAAACATATATAAAATGGGTTACTTGGAATACAGCTGGTACTGTTATTCTCCAAAACAGACTAGATGTTTTTAATGACTCTGCTATGATCTTTTAGTCATCTGATCATGAAGCACAGAGGAAAAAAAGTAAGAGGAACATTATGTTCCTGCTTATCAGAAAAATGCTTGTATTTTCAAAAAGATTAAAATAAAATGCAGAACTATGGGATAAAACCAATTGCTAGATTAAATTCTGCAAACATTTTGCTTCTGTGGCAGGGGATTTGTTAATTACTTAATTAGTTAGGTATACCATTGTAACTAACAAGACTCAAGGCAGTTGACAGATTAAAGACACTCTCTCCTGGATTTTGCTCCCGGAGAAGCCTCAAATACTTTCATCTTGTAAAGTATCATAATTACTTGCCATTATTTGTCAATATTTTTTCTTCTTGCTGGAAAATCAGCAAAATGCCTCACAGACAAAGGATTAGGCTCTTTATTAAAAAGAAACATTTTCCTGAACGTTTTGCTTTGCAGTTCTTTAAAGACTGTATTGCATTTATTATAACCACCTTCTGTAATACAGTTGAGGTCCAGTTCCAAAATTCACATAAGCTTCTATAGTTGGAATGTTGGCCCCTAGAGATTAATATACTAATATAATTAATGTTCCTAGGGTGGCAGATGTTCTGTTGTGCTGGTGTTGAAATCTCAGGGTAAACATTAGTGATTCCACTGCTGTACCAAACTAACCAACTACTGTTTAGCAGATTCCCCAGCCAAGTTAATTGAACTTCTTTAAGGTCATATATGGATGTGAGCCTTCTCTTGCATTGTCATCAGTTTTCTATTTATTTTTGTTTGTGCTTATACAATGTCTTCTTGTTGAGGGTTTTATTTTATTTAGGGTAGCCCTTCCAGTGAATATAATATTCCAAATGTCTCCTACTGCATCTAGAATCCAGAATAAATTCCACTTCATACTCTTCTTCCCTATCCACAGGACCTGGGGTGTGGGAGGAGAGCATCTTTTGAATGCAAGGGGCAGGGAGGTTCCTCAGAAAAAACAGCAATCAGTTGAAGGCCAAATGAATCTTCACTGAAGCACACAATTGTTAATGAAAGGCCACTGGATTCATTTGCTGTGCAACTGGGAAGGGCCAATATAATTTTGAGTCCAGCTTTTTAGATAGGTGGGTAGAAGACAAACACATAGTGTAAAGCCACCCCAACCCCCCCCCCCCAATCCTGACATCCTCTTGCCTACATGTATGTGCGACACACATTTAGTCCGCCACAAACTGAGGAACTGAGCAGCCTCTCTCTCCTGCAGAAAGTCAGGCGTGCCTGGCACAATGGAGAGTGGAATTCTGGAAGGCAAGAGGCAGGGATGGTAACCACAGATGGCCTGAAAGGGAGACACGCCTATGAAGGAATGAGTTTTTAGAAGCCAATTCTGCAAGAGGCAGCTTTCACTTCAATTGCCCTGCTGATAAGAGACATAACATCTCAAGTATTGTCCTAATGACTGATTCACTTTCTCCAATTGCTCATTCAAGGCCAGATGATGCAAAGATGACCAGTGAATCTGAATGTCTAATCACTGGAAGTGTGTTTGTGTGTGCGCCTTCAAATCATCTTTTGACTCCTGGCAACTGCCTGGACTAGTCCCTGCAGTTTTCTTGGCAAGGTTTTTCAGAAATGGTTTGCCATTGTCTCCTTCCAAGGGCTGAAAGTGACCGGCCCAAAGTCACCCAGCTGGCTTTGTCCCTAAGGTGGGACTAGAACATGGTCTCCTGGTTTCTAACCTGATGTCTTAACCACTACACCAAACTGGCTCTAATCACTGGAAGAGGGCCATCCAAAACTTTGATATAAATCAATGTAAATTGATGTAAAACTTCCAAAACTTCTATATAAATCGAGACTCGTGTTCTAAGATCACATGATTGTTTAAGTCCCTATGCCTAAAATGTAGTCTAGAAAGAGTTGTGCATTTTCCTAAGTCAACGGAAGGCCCTTGCAAGGAATAAAATAAGCCATTTTGGTAGCCAAATCCACTGATGCAAAAATGTATAACTCTGTGCAGGTGGAAGATCAGTAACAAAATTCATTGATGCAGGATCCCAAGGTCCAGGGGAGTATGAGTTGAAAGTAAACTGAAAGGGTGGCTGAAGTAAACTGATGGGCTTTGCAGAGACAGTCTTGGCCTGACAACAGACAGGATGAAACATACTCCTTGACTTCTGCTTTCACGGTTGGCCACCAGAACTCTCTGAGTACTCAATACAAAGTTCCAATCACTATCCCATGTCCAGCAGCTCTATTGTCATGGCATATTTGCAATATTTTTTCTCTTAGAGGAAAGAGAACATGTAAATGGCTGTTGTGTCCATCATTCATTAAGAAATGGAAGAACTAACCTGTATGAATCCAGCGGTGGTTGTACTCAGATCCAGTCCAACAGATCTACTGCCTGCCTTTCTGCCTTCACCCTTTCCGGAGGGTCTGTGTTCAGGGAAAGGGGAAAGTTGGTGGCTTCAGAAGCATGGCCGGGAGGAATGGGTATGGAAGGTCATATTCAGGTTTACACAATAGTATGTTTAGTTAGTATGTTCTGTGAACCAGGAGCATAAGTGTTATAAAAATTGAACCAGGAGAAAAATCGTGCCCAGGTGCTCCAAATCTTGCAATCTATGCGTATTTGTACAGGATGGATTGCTCCCTCCGATAAATATCTCCATTGCTGGAATGCTGTTTTGTATAGCAAGCAACTCTTTATTGAAAGTGTCATCATTCCTTTCTGCTGCGAGAAGCAGTTTGGAATAAAATGCACAAAGCAGGAAATCTGCCCCACCCTCTTTCAGTACTTGGAAGAAAACAGTTCCCAAGACTGCTGAAGCATCTGTTTGCGCCACAAAGGGATGAGAGGGGTCCCCACTGGGAAGAGAAAAAGACTTTCAAGTCCTGAAAAGCTGCTTGCTCTTGAGTAAATCATCTCAGTTTATGTGCTTTCTTTCGAAGTTGGGAGAATGCTCTTGGGTGCTCAGCAAAATTAGGAATGAACTTTTTATGGAAATTGGTGAAGTCCAGAAAACACTGGACACCCCTCACATTTCTGCGTCTCTGCGTGAGAACAGATTGTACTTTTGCCCTATCTATTTGTATTCCTTCTGCAGAGCTCCAGTAACCCAAAGAGTCCAATGAGGGAAGATCAAGTGCACATTTTTTTCAGCTTAGCAAAAAGTCTGTGTTTGCAGAGTCGCTGCAAGACATTTCTAACATGAAATGCTAAGATATATCTTCTGAAAAAAACAGTACAGGTAGTCCCCAAGTTAAGAATGCCCGGGTTACAGATGACCCATAGTTAAGAACGGAGCCTACTGAAGCAAAATTTGAGTTAAATACACAATGGTTTGAGTTCATTACACAATACTACTTATACAGTATTATGCAATAATACTGTTCCGGCTTGCATACAAATTTGACTTAAGGATAGACCCTGGAAACGGAACTCGTTCTTAAATTGGGGACTACCTGTTTATCATCCAAATACAGCACTATATTTGTCCAAAATATCAGAAAATATTCATTAATAGATCTGGAGAAGGCCGCACCACACTTTATCAATCTAAAAGGCATCACTATATATTTACATTTGTCATACCTGGTATTACAGGCTATTGAATATGCACGCCCCTCTTTCATCCTGATCAAATTGTGCCTCTCAAGTCCATTGTATAAAGATGTATGCCTTTCGAAGGAGGTCCAGTAGGTCTGAAGTAAAAGGCAGTGGGTAGCGATTCCTAATGGTTGCTCTGTTCAGGAATCTATAGACATGTACAGTCTTAAAACAATCATCCCTTGTAGGGAGGAAAAACATGGATGCAGATGCTGAAGATTTAGAAGGGTGACTAAAACCTTTCTTTAAATCATTGTTCAGAAACTCCTTCAATGTGGCTAATTCCTGAGAAGACATGAGATATTACCTCTTAGTTGGGATCTAGGTTCCCAGCTTCAGATTAACTGTACAGTCACATGCCTGATGAGAAGGCAATGTAGTTGCTTCCTCTTCCCCAAAAACATTAGCAACACTCGCATAATTTTCTGGCAAGGAAGGAATAGCAAGGATAATAAAATATACTTGCCTGTTGTCAGCTATCTGACCTTTCTTTAAATTGTCTGAGGGCCCCCTCCTGAATTCTTGGGAGGGGACCCTGCATAGTTTTCCAAAAATGAGGCTCTGGAACAATTCAGACACTTACTTACTAAGTGATCTGCAGTTCCACAGGTGTAGTATTGCACCTGACTCAGAGATCTGTACTTTAATGGTACAAGTCTTGGCTAGGTGCCCTGGGGCTCCACAGCAGATACATAAATGGAGGTCTCTCGTTCCCTGTTTCACTGCTCCTATTTGCATTGGGTTCTTGGGAGTTGGCATTTAAGGAGGCTACAGGGAGGAGGGAGAGCGGTGAAGAGAGGGTGTGAAATATCTTCCCTTATTATTTCCTCCATGCCTCAACAATTCTAATCACCTATCAGTTACCACCACAATGATTCTCTGATGTGCTTTGTCTCACTAACTCATCTCTCAGTTCATCAGCAAATTCTTCCTGAAACTAGTCAATCAGAGCAAGTTCATTTTACCCCCACATCTCTGGCATACAACTGGAAATCCAACAGGTACTCACAAACTCTGTGATCAGCTTACTTCATCTTGTGAATCTGCTCTTTCTCTCCTGCTCTAATAATTAAAAGCAGCTCTAAATGTTTGCATAAAATGGTAATTATCCAGCAATGGATCATCGTCCTCAGTGAAAGGCACTATCCATTTGGTTGCCCATTCTTTCAGCAGACTGAGAACAAGAGACACCCTGGAGAGATCTGCAAGAAATTCTGCTGGCCAACTCACAGAATTAATTCACATTGGGTCATATTAAAAGTCAGAAATTGATGCTGGGGTCCCCCAAACTATTCCAGCAAACTTCAATGAGAGCAAAGTAATACTGATCAAATTGCAAGCTGTTCAGCTGTCTCTTGAGGCAGGGCTTGCTCCAATTTCTCTGCTGGTTGACTCATAGCATGGTACAGGTGTGTTATTTGCATATCTACTTGCTGTTGAAGTTGTAACAATGCTTCAACAAGTTGTTCTGCAGACCGTGGGTGCCCTGAGGACCTGATGACATCTCCACAATCAAAGTCAAGGTTCAATGATTTTCTGATTAAAGAATGGAGAAGCTTTCAAGACTGGTGCCAGGTCTTTGACATAGGAAAAGAGCCCCTACAAGGACTACTGGAACTCTACTTTATTGTTGTAGGATATATTAACAGAATCTTGAAAGCCTGCCCGGGCTGCCTTATGTCCCCTGTTGTACCAAACAGACCCAAGGAGAGGTTATTCTGAGTTTCTTTCTCACACCTTCTCCTTTCCCAGGACCAAGTTGTCTCTTATTTTGCTTTAGCTGTTTCTGCATATTTTCTTCAAGATTATCTCCACACTCCTCTACAACTGCCCTACTGCAGCCCTACCTCCTCACTCACTACTACCCATCACTCTAGTTGATGTGAGCACATGAACATTTTTTTTAAAGTCAGAATTCTAAAATAGTCCAAGTATTCGGCATCTTCTGAGTCCATCTAGAAGCATCTTGGATGTCCTGTAGATATCTTCCAGGTTCATTGTACTTCAGTGAAATCTTCACCCATACTGGCTAATTTCTTAGAATAGATTCAGAGTTGCATCCATAAATTTTGCACATCTATTTCAAATAGTACATGACAGCATGTTTTAAGTTGGTGCTTTGCGTACCTAAAAAAGGTAGCTTGGCAGTTAGGTATATTAAGACATCTTTTTCATAATTATCTCTTGGTACAGGTGACAGCTTCCTACCACCTGCTGAGGAGGAGGACCACTTAGGTTTGTGTTTGTACAGATACTTACAGAATCAACTGGATTGCAGAATGTGCTGCATTCTCTGATTGACTTTACTGTTCTGTCAAAAGTCTCTTGTGTTAAAAAGCCTCCTTCCATTCTCAGAATCACCCTTGTACTCATTCTGTAATAGTCTTCACCACTGACTGCTGAGGAACCTCATGAGTTGACCAGCACTTTCTCCAGCTTGCCAATGGGTGAAGTTCAACAGTGGATATTCTAAACAGGGGCACTCATCCTTGCAGTAACAGGGAAATGGCCACTCTATAGGGGAGCAGCAAAGTCACCTCTCACGTTGACTGGAAAAGTTGAAGAGAATAGATAGGTACCCCCATACCTTGATTTCAGGAAGGAGGAGTGGATCTGCAGGATGATGCAGGAGTTTCTGCCAATACAAAACTGCCCACAAGGGGAAATGGCATTGGGCTACCAGGAGACCATGAGTTCTAGTCCCACCTTAGACACAAAGCCAGCTTGGTGACCCTGGAGCAGTCACTCTCTCTCAGCCCTAGGAAGCAGGCAATGGCAGACCACCTCTGAAAATGCCGTCAAGAAAAACTGCAGGGACTAGTCCAGGTGATCATTAGCAGTCACCATTGACTCAAAGGCACACATACACACACACACAATATTTGCAGGGTTTTCTCTGAAACAATGAGCTAGAAGTTAACTAACTGAGCTGCCAAATGCCTCCTCAAAAGTGGTAGCATGGTGGAAGTGCCAGGGCATGATAAATTGGCACAACCTGTGTTTCTACAAAAGGCATTGGCCACTGACATAGGCATAAACTCTCTTCTTATATCACTTCATTAGGGTTAGATATCTCAATTTTAAAAGGGCTTGGGCTATAAGAAACAGGTGAGGACAACGATTCCCCATTCCGCTTCAGAGAACTCCAGGGTATGACTAATTCCAAGGTGACTTTCCAACCAGTCAGTTTACAAGATGAAACCTGCTTAGCTTAAATGGTAAGAGACCCTATGCTGATAGAGGTTATACAGTATGTGTAACTGACAAGCACATTTTTGTAACTCATCCAAAATACGCCACGCAGCACCTGAGTGCTGAGAATGGAATGTGCAGCACAAGACTACAAAACAGGCTATTACATTGCCACCAGGTTGTAGGAGTGGGGTATGTGATCAGTTACCCTCCCATTAAATGAGGCTACAACACTGAGCCCTAACGCATAGGCACGCAGGCACAAATGTGCAGAAATAGGGTTGCCAATACTGGTTCACCAACATTCAAGGTGAGCATTTCTGATCATGTTCCTTATAAACTATCACTCTGTTTATCAAGAGGAGATGGTGGTTTGTTTTCTATAAGTGGATTTGGTGTGGAAGAGTGCGAATACAGGATGCAATACCTCTGGCGCTTCAATTATATTTCCTTTCCCCTTCAGTGGGAAGCAAACAAAAAAGGGTTACATACACCATATAGAACATTATGGAATAACAATTAAACATTATGGAGTAACAATTGAAATGCACAGCATGCTCCCCCCCCACCACCTTCGCTTTCTGCTTTGGATTTAAAAGGTCTTTTTCTGGCAGCTGATTAAACATATGAAATTCTAGATGAGTTAGTGACTTTCAGGTATACCTACATTCCCATGAAGCATAATTATCCCATCACTACCCTCAAAAATTATAGCAAAAGATTATATAAATTGCATTCACTTTATATTCATTGTTGCTGCTAAATCCTGTCTTTTTCAGTGACGTCTTGGTTTCTATAGTAACTAGTGTACTTGAGCAGAAAAATAATGGGGAGAGGAGAACACAGAAATGCTAAAAACAAGACACATATGTGGCAAAACACAGGGCATCTCACATTCAGTTGCACCATCATTGGGAAGCACTAACCTTGCTCTGTGAATGTTCCCGCTTCAGGGTCTAGTATACAAAATAATAAGGCCATTTCACAGAGAAGAGTGAAGAGAATAGCTATGTACAGATGCACAAATTAGAGAACAAAGAGAGTGCATGCAGTGCATATACACACACACACAATGTTCATATGTATATCTGGATGGATAGACAGAAATACAGTAATATACTTATCATTATCATTATCATACATCAATATTCTAATTTATTTCCCCAAATACTTCTGCAAATGTAACAAAACAGCATGATCTATGCACAAGAGGAGGGAGCAGACATGGGATATCCTAAAGTTTACAGAAGTACAACAGTGGTTTAGGACAAAAACCTTATAGAGTAGCCCACCCAAATCAGCAGTGTGAGAACTGAGCGTGCTCAGGAACCATAAAGTGGTAGCTGGCTGTTGATAGGAATAAGGAAAATCAGGAGAAAGGGGAATGAAATGGAATTGGTGCAAAGGAGAATTTGGGACAGGCGCAGAGATAACAGCAAATCTACCCATATCTAAATTGGTCATTTCCTAGTCCATACAAAAGACCAAATTGTTTTTATCCTCAGAGATGAAAGTGAGAGAATGGGTTGTGTGCTGTGGTCCATGGTAAGTCTAATCAATTTGCGGGTGGTGGGAATTCAAACTTCCTAAGAATTGAAAGCCATATTTGAACTTGCCATTAATTTGGTATGAACACACTAGACAATTTAAGTTTGACTGAAAAAGTAAATTTCCTCTGACACTTTGGAAGAAACTCTGGTGATGGATGCCAGAAAGAAGCATCACTGATAAAGTGATTTCTTTAAAGGTTTTCATAGTAAGTCAGCAATTTTATGTATTAGAGATCAAAAACATTATCACAGTATTTTGTGGTCGGATATAAACACAATTGGGTAGTAAAATTTATTTTTAATTTAAAAAATGATCCTACTCGTATATATGGAATGTGGGTCTCTGTGTAATTTTATAGGGGAAGATTTTCAATACATAGATTGTCAAAAATACTTACTGCAGTAGTTCTAAAATAATCTTAGCCACCATCCCGGGCACTTTGTTTATTGATATTATGGGATTTTTTATCTCTATTTTAAGCTAACAGTTGAAGACCCCAGTCTTTCAAGTGAAAAAAATCCAACAATTCAACAGAGATTTCAAAAATGCATTTTGCCAGTGGATTGAATTTATGTTTATTCCATATCCTGAACGCAATATAATTTGTTTATCTCTAGCTTGCTGTACACATAGAAGAAGCCTGAAGCAACCCCGCTTCTGTGTGTCAATGGCAGACAGTGCACTCTGTGTACTAAGAGAAGAGAAATCAGAGATAGTTATCCCAGCCCAGAATCCTATATAACTTCAGGAGAATATGTGGGAAAAAATCACTAGTGCTCCAAGGCTCATGTTTAAATCAGTGTGTCACTGAGAGGCTATTTAACATGTCAAAGAAGGTTTGGGGACAGCTAGGTTCAAATCTCTGTTCATCATGAAAAATGGGATAGGTGGTATTCAGTCAGTCACCATTTCTAAGCCTAAACCATCCTCCATGGCTGGGATGAGGAACCGCCTTTGGCTGTAAACTGAGCTATTGGAGCAAGGATGGGATGTAAGTATTGTCAGCAGCATCCTACAGCCAATAAGTTGTGTATGTGAGGTGGGTGGCTATACAAATTGAACAAATAAAATAAACAAAATGCAATTAATCAGTGGTGCCAAGCATGCTACAAGTTCAGTCAGTACACTGTCTTCCAAAGTGTTATCAGATTACAATACTGTCTAATTACTGTGAGGGGTATCAATGGAACCATCATTAATGGCAAATATTCCTCTGAAAGGTTGAGCTCAGAATTCTAAATAGGGTTAGACCTGGTACTACTTCAATGGGGGATCATCAGGAAGTCCCAGGGCTGCAGGCTAGACTAGGAAGTCAAACAAAAAGACCAGAAAGCAGCTATGGCAAAATTCTTCCATAGTGCTGCAAGAAAATGACATGGACATGACCTTGGAGTTCCCAGCAGTTAAGTTTGACTTGAGGAAGTCTTTACATTCACATTTCTCTGAATAATAGTTGCAGAAGGAAATGAATGGGTCCTATCTCATTCATGTCCTACTTGTGAGCCTCCCAAAGGCATCTGTTTCCATGAGCCCTTGGGAAAAATGGTGGTATAAAAATATACTTAGGTAGTTAAAAAGTCCTAGACTAAGCAGGTTTTGATCCAATCCAGCAGAATACTTCTCTTAAAGCATTGGCATCTTAAGGCAAAGAGGGCAGGAACGCATTCTGGAGCTCTCTCTCTGAAACTGCATGCTGGGGATTAAATGCAAATGGGACCCAAGTCTGTCACTTTTGCTACCTCCTTTTCTGCCTAATTACTCTTCTTCTTCTTCTTCCTCAATCTCTGCACAGAGAGCTTCCGAAAGAGGAACAATAGATATCCCTTGTTTACATTGCTTGCTTGCAGAAGGCATTGGAATTAGGCCAGGAGCTGTACATGGCCCTAGAGCGCTAGGCTGGCCGTCTCAATTTAAGTTAATGGAAAGAATGTTATTGGAGCTCCATGGGAGGCAATGCCTATGGAAGAACCAAGATTCTTCAGGAATATTCTGAATGGAGAAAGCCTTCTGAATGAAGACACCCTCCAGTGAAAAAGAGGGGACAGATCTGTCTGAAGTAATAAAAGCTGGTTTGATAGTGAAAAAGGAAGTATTGTCTGAAATGGTTTTAAGCTCTGACCTCTAAAGGCATCTTGGGATGTGGGTATCTCTCTTCCTCCCTCTCCCTCTTCTGTGCTAGAATTGTTATGTGTGTTCTCTCCACCCACACCAATACTCTAGATTTTTGTGCATACAACTACTAATATGGTAGCCATAAATCCATCCAGGTAAATATGCAAGCAACAATATAAAGAGCTCTACTAGCTCAGGCCTATGGTTCATCTAATCCAGCATTCTGTGCCCTTCAGAGGCCAACCGTATGTATTCAGGAAGTTCACAAACAAGAACAAAGGAATGGTAACTCTTTCCCATTTTGCTCCCAAGCAGCTGGTATATTCAAGTCAGCTGCTTGTCATAACATAAGTTATGAGCCACCCAGAGCTGTGGAGAGTCAGGTGGCATACAAATTTAATTTATTATTATTATTATTGGTTGCACAGTCAGCCAGTTTAGACTGGATCTGGCATTTTTATCCACCTATTGAGTCCTTCCCAGGGACCTGGGATAGGCAGATGTTGTTGTTTGATGTTGTTAAAGGTATAGTCGCAGGATGTAAGCTGTTCCAAGTAAGGCTGCCTTTTGCAATTGACTGATGGTCTTCAAGTGGTGCTCCAGACGTTTTGGGATTGCACCCAAGGCACCTATCACGATTGGGACTCTCTTTGCTTTCTTTTGCCAGTCATTCTACTTCTATTTGCAGGTCTTTATATTTTGTGATTTTCTCCAGTTCTTTCTGTTCTATTCTGCTGTCTCCAGGTATTGCAATGTCCACTGCCCAGACTTTTTTGTCTTTCTTATCAACAGTTGTTAAGTCTGGGGTGTTGGGTGGCAGGTGCTTGTCTGTTTGAATTCTAAAGTCCCAGAGCACTTCAGTTTCTTCATTTTCTATTACTTTGTCTGTTTTGTGGTCCCACCAGTTCTTCCTTGCAGGCAAATGGTATTTCTTGCAGATATTCCAATGTTGCTACTTTGTCATGCCATTGTTTTTTGGCTGTGAGATCTTCTTGCAGCAGCTAACTAGGTGGTCCACTTTTTCTTCAGCTTCTTTGCAGAGGCGGCATTTGCTGTCTGCTGCTGTCTTCTCACTTCTGGCTTTGTATGCATTTGTTCTTAAGGCTTGGTCTTGTGCAGCCAGAATTAGCCCCTCTGTCTCTTTCTTCAACTTTCCTGCTCTTAGCCATTGCCAGGTGTTATTGTTATCTGCTTTGCCTGCTAGTTTTTTTTTTGTGTACTGTCCGTGTAATACTTTGCCTTGCCATGTCTCTTTGCTATTTTTTATTTGGTCTTTCTTATAGGCCAGTTTGGTCTCTTTGGTATTCAGTAAGCCTTCATGGTGTACAAGCTTCAGTGCATCTTCTTCACTATCCTTCAGATATTCTTTCAATGGAATAATAATAATAATAATAATACACCATCAAACAACAATATCTACCAATCCCAGATCCTTGGGAAGGACTCAATAGGTGGATAAAAATGCCAGATCCAGTTTAAACATCTGGCTGACTGTGTGACCGACCATATTAATAATATTAATTATTATTATTATTATTATTATTATGCCATCCAGACTAATAGTTTTGACAGCCTAGCCCTCCATGATTTTTCCAGTACCCTTTCTAAGTCAGTCTAAATTGTTAGCCATCATCACATCTAATGACAGCAAATGTTATCTATTTATCTACCTATCAGCATTTGTATGCTGCCTACTCACATGACTCAAGGTGGCTTATAATATACAAAACTAAAAACATCCATAAAAGCAGCTCAATATCATCATCATCATCATCATCATCATCATCATCATCATCATCTGCATTGCAGAAGAAGAGGGCTTATACTCATGGGAAATTTCCCCAGCAGTCCACTGCCCTACCTGCCTACATGACTGGACGTAGTTGCATTCATAAATCAAGTATTTCAAGACATGAGCTATGCTATGTCTCTGGGATCTCTTCCTACACTGGTAAGACAAATACTGGTATACTGTGCTGTTGAAACCTCTCATCTTTCAGGAAAGAGGGCAGCTGATAATACTATGAGAGGGTGCCCCGCATTTTCTAGGTGTGAGTTACCAACCAGTCTGCTAAGCTGGGAGCAATAAACACAGTAGTATTGGAAAAGCAGGCAGGAATGTAGCCCTGATTCTTTGCCATACTTAGGTCAGTCAGCTCTACCTTCTGTCCCAGCAGGCCACAAAATCTTGTTGCCTGTTCAGTAAATGAGTCACTACTATGAACCAGAAGTAGGGAACCAGTGGCTCTCCAGATGTTGCTGTACTACGATTTTTCTGTGCAGTGGGTTAGCTTAGTGTTTCTCAAGCTTAGCAACTTTAAGATGTGTGGACTTCAACTCCCAGAATCCTGCAAATTAAGTCCACACATCTTAAAGTTGCTAAGTTTGAGAAACACTGGCTTAGCTGATGGGTATTTGGATTCAATATCTGGAGGGCCCAGGCTCCCATTTCTGTCAATTAAGAGAGGTGAGTCTGGCACTATCAAGAGCTTCATTACGAAAGCAAAATCGATGCTTCAAAGGAAAGGTAATATCTGAGGTTTGCCACCTCCGTATGCAAAATCATCACCAGCATCATGCTTCTTTCAATAATTATGAGCTGAGAACAGATGGAACTGTCTTTTTTTTTTTCTTTTATAGGAAATGAATCACTGTATGTGAAAAAAATAGCTCATAGCCTGCTTCTCCCATCAGGCCTTGGAGTACTGTATGTGCTATTTGTGAGTCAACATGTCATTAGTGCTCTTGTACAAAGTGGAGCCCTGGCTTTTGGTCTTGTATAATTAAAATGGGATGGAACACAATGAGTACCAGCAGGCGATTGACCCAGTCCCCAAAATCTGCCTTGTGTTAAGTCTCAACATGAGTATGAATTGGAGTGCTTTTTGGATGCTATACTTGCCTTTTTCTTTTGTATTTTCCCCTGTAATAGAGGGATGCAAAAAGGGTGCCAAACGGAGCCTACCAGCATCCCATTTCTTAATTCGGAGGCCTGGGGAAGTTTAATGGGCAAAATTATGACTTACAAAAAGCCAAAAGGAGTTTGGTAGCACCTTTTACACCTATTAAAAGGTGTAAGCTTTTGTGCATTTCGGCCTTTTAATAACCTGCGCTAGTTGGAAAAGGTCCTACCAGACTTCTGTTTTTTTGCTGGCCTAAACTAACGCAGCTCTCCACCTCCTAAGACTTGGAAGTGCGTATGGCACTAGGTTCACTGTTCAAAGCTCCCAGCCCTCCCACAAGGGGCACTGACCCCACCCTTTGTCGAATGCGACCTTCAGGCCCCTGGAAGTTGCCTAATGACAACACTCTGAAAGTGATGTTGATGTTCTTTTGCTTCTTTCTGATAGTGCTGCAACACAGCCTCTCCCTCCCTCCCTCTCTCTCTCTCTCTCTCAGTCATTTACTTAATGCATTCGTTATTGCTTAATTGTTTCGTAAAGCCTGCACCTAAGAGAAACATTTTTCTTTTATTGCAGGTTGTTGTTGGTTTTTTTTTTTTATTTTTTATTTTGGCTTTCACTTTGCGTATCTTTAGAACCTTTCATGGAGCATCTCCCTACAATCTAAAGTGGCCATGCTTTGCAGGTTGAAAGCATGGGAAAGCTTCTGTAAAAAGGTCCATCACTTTGGACCATTTAGAAAGGATAAAGGAATAAAGCAGACAAATGTATTTAATGCTGATTGCATTTTCTTTGTATACCACACATCAAGAAAAGCATTATGGTGGCCTATATTATTAAAGTAATTGTTGATTACTTTTTTAAAGAGCATCTATGCCTCTTAAACCTATGCTGCATGTTCAGTTGTAGTATTAATAATCATGAAGAATGAATTACAATCCTGATTTCAGTTTCACAAAAATCCTACGATGTATAGTCTTAGTATTCCAATTTATAACTAGAAAACAGCCTGGGATTTGTTCCCTGAATCTGGGGCTGAGTCAAGAGAGACATCTTGAATTATTAAATTTATTTCTATGATTCCAAGATCTTGCTTATTCTGGTTCCCTGTAAAAGCAAAAGTTCATTATATATTAAAATACATTATTGTAATTGTATAACCTTCTTACAATTCTTATAAATGTATACATGTTTATAAGTATATTTTTGAGAAGCTGGGTTAGTATTTTATTTCAGTGATGATCCACCAGAACATGTCTGAAGCTTCTGGGCTGCTATAGACCTTTAACCACCAGTGCCATATACCCACATTACAGCACAGTCCGTTTCTTTTTTCCCAACTCATTATGTCCTCATGAGCACGCTTAGTCTTCAAGGAACCATTTAGAGGAATTTCATCTGCATGGCTTTCTTTCTGAAATAGCTTCTGCACTCCTGGAAATCTTGGGGCTCCCTCAGAAGCTTCAGGGGAACTCCACATCTCCTGAGAATATAATTTGTTGAGACGTTCTGATTCAGGTAATGAATCTAAATCTAATTATTACAGAAACAATGAAGCAAATTTCCCTGTATATGGCTTATGTATTCATTAGGGGTTCATTTTCTTTTTGGCAGGTTTTCAAAATTGAAGGCAAGGACACGAAAGCTGAATTTTGATCTGAACCTGCCCCTTGGGATGTTTATGAAGAACTCCCCAAATAGGGCTTGAGTGTTAGTGTGAATAAATTTTGCTGACTTGTTGACACTAAAAGTCAGCAAAATAAATTAGGGCATGATTTCACCTGGTGCATTATCAGGTCCTTGAGAGTAACCAGGCCCTGGCCACCAGTGTGAAAAGGAGCAGAATAGCTTTCAGTTATCCAGGAGAAAGCCCCTGTGACTTTGGTGGCCATTTGATGCATTACCACATGGCAAGGAAAGAACCAGAATAATTAATTCTCATTTTCTGTTGGTATCCTGATGCTCCCTGTGATTTTTTTAAAAATCCTAATCTCAGTTTAGCATAACCATTTCATCTGATTTAAATCCGTTGTTCAGTCTTTATGTAGTGCTACTTTATTTAGGCTTGAGGGTATATATTTAATAAGCATGTTGCTTCCATTTCTCCAAGCTCTAGGAACAATCCTAACTTTGCTAGGAAGATGATGGAGAAAAAGTTGAGAGCATGGTATTGCTTGTGAAATCCACTATAGGCTGACATCTGTCCATCAGAGGCCCCTTGGTAAATGATCTGCTGGTAATATTCTCCTGAAGAAGGGAAAAAATGGGACATGCTGGCGGTTAGGGTTTAGGTCGGGATCCAAAGCTCCTTGTTCTTCTGACACACCATAAAATTATCATGATACTTTGGATGTTATTTCTCTATGCCCATCAATGAGAGAAAAATGGGGGGAAAAAAGTTCCCTATCCCCTATTAGGTCATATTTCCAGAAAACTGTACATCTGTAGATGTGAAAACACTTCTACCATCTCATCACTGTGGCGAGTCTGCTACTTAGACTTTGCATGAGATACTTGTTTTCATCACAAACAAGCAATAAGTGAAATCATACCTTGTGTAAGGACAGTTCTAGTCACACATTGTAACTTCCTTCCTCTCTTCTCTGCTTCTCAGATCTGCTGTGGAAAGTTCCCAACTCTTCAGAGCAGATTTGTAATCACATTAGTGGACAGGGGAGAGGACAAGTGTCTCTTCATAGGAAGCCATTCTATCAGCTGAAGGAGCTGAGTGCCTATGAAACACATATAACAATTCTCAAAAACTCTGAATTCTCAAAAAATTATTTTGTTACCTATAAATATTCAGCTCACTCAGGGATAGGCACTGTAGGAGTCACCGGATGTTTTGGACTTTAACTCTCACAATCTCTTGTTATTGGCCGTGGCAGCTGGAGGTGATGGGAGTTGAGACATTTGGAGGGCATCAGGTTGCCTACTAATGACCTAACACCTGCTTCCACATCACACAATGTTTCATTTCCTAACAGAGATGTTAGGATTGTTAAGAAATCTCTAATTGAGAAAGCTCAATACTCTTGTCCAACACAGTTACTAGGATTCTTGAAAAGAAAGTTAAGAGAACAGAAATCAGAACAGAGTTCGGTAGCATCTTTTAAGACAAATGACTTCTATAAGGCATAAGCTTTCGTGAGCTGCAATTCATCAGAGACACTTTAAGAGATTTTAAGAAGACAGAGATATTCCTTCCACTATTTATTAATGAATTCTCCACAGAGTGCTGACTGAAATGAAACCAGGCTGCCATCATCGTCATCATCATCATCATTTGATTTATGTCCTGCCTTTTTAGGGTGCTCAAGGCAGATTACATAAGGGTTCCTTTTCTATCTACACAACAAGACCATGTAAAGTACATTGGCCTGACAGAGTGGCCAGTGCCTTCCAGTATAAATCTAATCCTATGGATCTCATAAGAGCATTCCAGGGCCACGGGATAGGCTGGATTCCTACCTCCAAAAGCAGCAGGACTTCTGAAACTGGAGAAGAGGAATCTGACATAGTTCCTCTGTTCCTATTTCGGGGGCTACTTCTTATTGAGATCTGGAAATCCTGACCTTGGAAAGCCCACAAAGAGGATATTGGGGGTGGGGATGCAAAACTAAGGATTTTCTCAAAGCAACCTCATCTCTTTGACAAGACTCAAAAAACAAATAAAATGGCAAGCCTAAAGGATGGTCTAAATTTATTTCCTTCCATTGCAGACCACAGAAGGATTTTTTTAAAACAGCCTTTTAATCTTTGGAGCACTTTAACAAGTCCTTAACATTGTTCTCTAACTCACACAGGGATGTAGAATATAATGTTAAATATAGACAAGTTACAGGTTGGGCTTATAGGCTTGCCCCAGTAGTTTGTAATAAAGAGTGGTTCTTAAGAGTATTCTGCCAATCTATGACCTTATATCGTGAAACCAGCAGTGTAGTTTCATGGTCAGCCTGAAGGACTATAGAGCCTCCCCTCAACCACTAAAACAAATCAGCTGGTAATATGAGAGTGAGTATGACAGCAATGAGTAGTGATTACGGATAGCCTTTCATTCCTAGTATCTCCCAAACTATGTGCTATGTAGCAAATTAGAAGATGATTCCTTAGCTCTTCTACAGCAGCATTATAAATCTGCACTAGTGCTGACTGAATCGGTCTCATGTGGGTTATCTGGAGGTTGGCTTGGCATTCAGTGTAAGGGGTTATTGGTGTTTTTTCAATCCAGATAAGTTCATAACAATACAAGTGCTCATTTGTAAAGGTTACTCTACCATTATTTGAAGTTCCTCTCTTATTCCTTTTATCCTTTATTTACCACCTTGTTTTCCATGCTATCAGTTTACAGAAATAGTGCATAGCCTAGCTGACTACAGATTTTAAAAACACCCTTCTATTTTTTCTTCTCCTGTGGCTTCCATTGCACAGATGGTTGATCTGCTTTTACTTATTAGTACAGCATATAGAAGAGAGCTAAAAGCTAATTGGGAGTGGAAGGCAATAGAGCAGCCTTCCCAGGCTGGTATCTTCCTCCAAGCATGGTGTCAGCTTGTGCTGAACTCCAGTTCACAGAATTCATGGTTTTGGCTGTTTCATCAAGCACAGCAGGAGGACATGCTGGAACTGAAGAGTTGAGCTTGGCACATGCATGTTTCAGTATATTTTCTCTTCTTGCATAATCTTGATACTCCATTGGTTTATTTTAAGCACAGGCTCATGTATTATTTTTGAAGGACTTTTTTTCCCCTTTCTGTCCCCCCCCCCCCTTAGTTATTAAAGCCTTTGGCCCATTAGCCTTGTCACTAGGAATTCATGGTGAGATTCAGCAAATTGCATCCATACTTCAATTACATTACAATCTTTACAATCTAACTATCACAGTGCATCCCATGTGGGTCCTTGTTACAAAACAAGAAGCTTCAATCAGTGCAAAATGCAGAAGTGAGGATGCTAACTGGTGCATAATATCAGGATCATCTGATGGGCCTGTTGATCTACATCTGTATCTGTAGAATTTCTTTCTGGGCACAATTTAAGGTATTGGAGATAATCTCTAAAGTTTTGAATGGCTTATTCCTGGCTGAGGAACTGCCTCTTCTAGTCTGAATTTCAGTATGAATTTACTGAACATTAAGATCAGCAGGAGAGACTGAGTAACAGTCCTCCAGAACTGCACTGGGTTCTCCCCCCCACCCCTTTGCTTTTAGGAGAGCAGTTAAAATACATTACTGCAGCCAGATATTTAAATGTCAATCACTTTCATATCCAAATATTTTAATTTTATTTATTTATGGAATAAATTTGTATACCACCTCATTCAAATGTATCTTGTCAGTATCTTTTTTTTAATTAAATGTTATTAAAAGTTTTAAAGAGAACATAGAAACTAACACCAACTAATACAAAATAGAGAGAACAAAGAAAAAAAGACAGGAATTAAAAAATAAAAGCAAAAGTGTAGTGAGAAAGAATAAAAAGAAATAGAAAGAAGCTTCTGATTTTCTCTGCAGCAAATATAAGTATAATTACATAATTATCTCTTACTCTATGATTACAAAAAAAGCTCACTTTTTTCTATTATCCATTTTTTTTTTCTAATCATCAAAACCAGAAGTCATATGTGCATTTTTTTCTGTTTCATGAAAAAAGTATATAAAGGGGTATCTTGTCAGTAATTCGATTTGTAAAATCTTTTTTGTATTTCCATTCCTTTTAATGTTATAGCTACCACCAACAGTCCATGATTGGAAAGGCAGGTATAAATTGAAAGAAAAAAATACATACAGATACATCTAGAGATAGGCTGCTACTAACCATGTTTGCAGAACCTTCCAACTTTCATTTTGGACAAAGTCTCCAAGATCTCTTTTTCCCAACAAACACACGGGAAGAATAACACTGCTTTAAGGAGGCATCAGTGCTTCCATAAAACAGCAGCTATTATTTGAGGCTCCACCTTCATTTCAGATCTAAGCAGCTAATGGGGATCAGAAGACTCTTCAGACTTAATTTGCCCCTGTATCCTTGCTCCTCAAAGTGTGGGCAGTTGTTCTTTGCCCAAAACATTTTGGATTTTTGGCTTCCTGGGCAACTGCCTACTTTCTCTTTATGGCTAAATTGGCTGTGTATCCAACTGGCCCTGTATCCATAAAGAGAGAGGCAAAGGCTGTTATGGATGGCATACCTGGAAAAAAGAAGACTGAGAAGGAATGTTATCGAGGAAAGCAACAGCCAACATAAATGGCCCGGAAACAAGGATGGGGGGCAGAGAAAGAACTAAGAGAAAGAAAAGTGAGATAGCAATGCCAGTTGGCAAGGAAGGTTGGAACTAGCTGGTCACCTGATAAAATCACCTGTGATTAGTTCCAAACAAATGCATTATTTGATGGGTGTCTTGCTAGCAACAAGAATCAGATGAGTCAAATAACTAGAATTTGCATTTACATCTATATTTCAGATGAGGAAGCTCAAGGTTTTCAGTAGGGCAAGCACTATGTCGCAGTGCAATAATAAATACATGATTAAAACTGCATTCCAAAAATTTCTGCAAGTTATACGTATGTGATCAGGATCTCCCACTTAAAAAGAGAAGAAAAAGTCGATTTGCTTCAGAAAAAGGCATCAGCTGGATTTTTTGCATCCCATTCCATTCTTCCTGATTAAAATTGGGTCTCTGGCAAATTTGGCATGTATTATAATCAACCAAGCAACCGTATGGTGTCTGTGCATTATCCCTGTGGGGGAAATGGCAGCTTGACAGGCATGGGAAAGGTACAGAGACTGATCAGGAAAAAGGAACATATGGACTTACGAAATGAAGGAAACACAGCATTTTAATGTGTGCGTTGCAAGGATGTCATTGGATGGTATTTAATAATAATGGATATTTATTAAGAGTACCTTTCTGAATTTCAGACTTTCTCATTTAAATATTCCAAGGGTGAGTAACCCACCTCCTGCCTATATACTGCTACAATGTCCTGGGCCAGTTTTAAGGGTGCCCAGAACCCCTGAGACTTTTCTCTTTTCTTTAAAAAATAATAGGTTAACATATTTTATTTTGCTCTAAATCTCCTACCACTGTCTCCCTCCCAACACAGATATGTGAGCCAAAGTGTTTGGACACCATCCCTCTTGATGACATGACGTCATGATGTTATTGCTGTGCTCCTTGTGGCCTTCTTAGTCTGGAAATCTCTGCCTCTCACACAGAGTCCAACTCAACACTCCATCCCCCAACCATGTGAATTAGGATCAGGAGTATTATACCCATCCTGCAAATAAGGAAGAGGTCACTAGCAAGATAGTCTACTTCCCTAATATCCTCCATTTGCTTACGCCACATGGCGTATCATCCAAGTTCATCTGAGGTCTTCCTCATTGGCTGGTCAGTCTGTGGGCTATTACCCTACATAGCTGTCATGGAATTCTCTGTAAGGATGCCCAGGACTGCATCTTAATATGCTGTATGAATTAACAGCTTATAAATTTAGGGTTGTTGTTTCAGCTGTGTTGTCCTGGGAGCAAGAGTACTTGGATGAGGACAGAACTGTATGGTAATTCTGAACATGTTCTGAAGGTTTACTTGTGTATCATTTATTATTCCAGATGATTTCTAGAAAATACAAAGAACACAAATCTTCCTGTGTAACAATGCAAGACTAGTGGTAGGATTTTCCTTTTCTTCTTTTTTCTCCCTTCCTCCTGCCAATGTAGAAAGTAACAAATAAGATTATCCAGTGCTATATAGTATGAAGAAATGCTGGCTCCAATTCAGTTGTGCAATAAATTTACAATCAGATTAGAAGGAGCGACTGTTTCTTTATTGTCAATAAACATGCCCCAAAGTATTTCTCAATACGCTCTCAGCACTGGAAGGATTTCAGAACAGAGGAGGGACCACATACATATTCCCAATCTGGGAACACCCATCATGGCCTGGAGTCCTACTCTGAAAGCTCTCCATCATTCATGGGATAATCTTGACTGACAGGATTTCTTTCCTACAAAAACATGTCTTACATCACTGAATCCAGAGAAGCAGTCCTAAGCAATTAGCTTAGCCAATAGGAAACCACAATAGCCAATAGATTAAGAACATTATGTAAGTGGAATTATTTTCATCTCTGTCTCTCAGCAACCACTTGTGACCTATAACTACTTGTGCTTTGCAAATGGTTTCTTATCTAGATATAGGAAAGGGAAAAAATAATTTACACAGTGAATACCATTCTTGGTAAGTAGTTCAAATACTTTACAGCTGGACTGTTCAGCCACGTAACACTTCTCATTCTTCAGTCCAGATACAAACTAAAATACAGTGGCAGAGTCAATTAGCTGCTTGAATGTTAAGGCATGGCTTAGCTTATTCTTTGCTACAACTGTCACTCTGCAACTTCCAGTTACAATAGTGGGCTGTTTTCATGTTCAGTATTACTGGGAAGGTGAAGAAAATATGCTTTGCAGCCGCTCACTGCCTTTACTTTGCCAGTAGAGAAAAGGAAGTGGAAAGAAATTCTAAAGGGTATTCACACTGACCTTCTACATCAGTGTTTTTCAAACTTGGCAATTTTAAGATGTGTGGACTCCAACTCCCAGAATTCCCCAGTCAGCATGCTGGCTAGGGAATTCTGGGAGTTGAAGTCCACACATCTTAGAGTTGTCAAGTTTGAAAAACACTGTTCTACATCAGTTGGGACTGCAGTGTTCAAAGTACTCCAGGCAGCTAGCTGAGAATTCTGAGAATGGCAGTGTCAAAACATCTGGATGACGCCAGGTAGGCTGGTTTATGGAGGAGTTTCAACAAGCTTTGAGGAGTTTCAGCAAGGCATCTGTCTTCTTCTAGAAGTGCTTTTCCACAGGGGCCCTTGCTGTAAAGTGAGGTTTTCAACTTTTCCCCCCCAAATATTCTTTTTGTACTTTCCATGAAGAACCCTAGTGTGCTTGTCATATATGTTCTGTCCACTTTGAGGATAAACTGCAATGTTCACGCTGAAATTACACTGATATTGGGACAAACTAATTAGGACTTATCTCAGTCCTCCAGGAACTGAAAAATACACTGAAGGCCCCACGACATACCTCCATGATATTTCCTGCATTCTGGGTTGGAAGGATTAGCCAGCAAAAAAATTAAATTCGCTGTTACCACTTGGAGGTTCCTTGAAACATGGGGGTTTCTTCCTGAGGACGAGGATATTTACTGTGAATGTGGAGCTATTCAAACGACTGTCCATCTTTTACAGTGCCCTTTGGGACCAACATGCACACAGAATGACTTGCTGGTCGGAAATACCTTTGCCATTAACGTGGCCTGGCTTTGGGCAAGAATTATATAAATCTATATTTTTATTAAAGTGTTTTAATTTTTTTAATTTAGATTAATAATTATCTCCTTTCTAGCTCCTGCATTTCTGAGACGAGACGAGACCTCCATGATTTTGTTAGGGAGCATCACTGATTAGTACCACACTGATAACTGTTATCTTATTTTGATTCCTGCTCATTCCTAACATTCTAATGTTGGCATTGCCTGCCAAAATGCTTAGAATGAATGTTCCAGTTCCAGCAGATTTCCATAATGGGTTAATACAACATACACACACATGCAAAACACATGCACACACAAAAATATGCCACCATGCATTTGAATTCCAATTATTTCAGTGTTCTGCATCTCAGATTGTACAAATGTCTGCAAATGTTGTTTTTAGAGTAGTCAATGAAAACTGTAACTGCAATAAGACGGGTAAGGTTTGGTACAATTGACTGGGAGCAGATCAGGATTTATTTCTTACCTCATCATCAGAACTGGCTGGCAACCATTACTGGAGGGCCGAAATGGACAACATTGCCCTCTGTTGATCTCCACTTGCTCCAAAAACAACCTTCCACCAACAGGAGGAAATAATAGCCCTCAGTCCAGACTGAATACCTTGCAAACTATTGCCAAAATGCCTCAGTCCAGATAGGATTTTCTTAAACCAGTTTAGAGTCAAGCTGGTATGAGCACAGGAGAGGAGCAGCTTAAACAGTAAGTCTGGATATGCCCTGGATTTGCTCCATGTAGAATGAGTTTAGCTTAGATGAGGAGTCACATGTCTATTCAGGTATGCATTTTAGTCCTGAGATAAACGATTGAATGTCATGAAGGCCAGGGTTCAGTTACAGGGTACTTTGGCTAGAACTATTGATCTGTAGTCAGAGATTAACCTTCAAGAAATAGGAGACTAATTCAGTTAGATAATGAAGACATAATCCACTTTTCTGAGTCTTCATTAAAAGAAGATAGAGATCATGTTTGCACTGTGGCATAAGGGCCTCCTAGAGAATAAATAGTAGCCACTGTTTCTTGGCTAATTTCCAGTATAGGTAATTATCAAGTGCAATGCCCTAGTTACACTTCCCTGTAGTTTCAATTAATCAAATTGCTGTCATACTCTGTGGGGTACTTGCACTGTTCTTGTTAAATAGCTACAGCTTCTCCCCACCTAGGAAACTCTGCCTTTTCTTGGTGTGGCTGAATATGCACACTTTGTCAGCCCTTTGAGGTAGGCCAGATCAGGAAACAGGCACTATGCAGACTATTGAACTCTACTTTATTGTTGTAGGTACCACAAGAGAATCTTAAAAGCCTCCTGGAGCTTCCCTTTGCCCCCTCTTATACTGTACAGAATCAGGGTTATTTGGAGTCTCGTGTTTACACTCCCACCTTTCCCAGAGCTGAGTTGTGGTCTGGTGTCTCTTTCATCTGCTAAAGGTTGTTGCATTCCTTTGCTAATGTTATCTCTGCCTTCTACACACTTATATTTAAGTGGTTTCCAAATAGTGTAAATCAACATAACTTCCACCAACTTAATAGACCAATATCTCAGCCAGTGATCTACATCAGAGACCCTGGAAATGAATTATTTCTTACATGAATGTTGCTATAAATGGCAGTTAATGATATGAAATATTATTGTTATTCAGGTCAGGTTTCCAAACAGTGAGCTGTCTCAGGCTGATTTTTTTTATACAACCGCAGCACACAATTTCCTTTCATTGTGACACGTGCCCATCACAGGAAACTCATAACAGGCATGTGGGCATTTTTGTCAGTTTAAAAGAAAAAATAGACAAGTTCTACTTTAAAAAAAAAAACCTTGTTGAGACAAGAATCTCTTTAGCTTCTTTCTGTGAGTTGAATGGGTCCAATAATTTCATATCGTCCCATTCATGTATGTATATGCCACACACGCACACACACGTATCGTCTGCCTGATACTGGCAGAATTAGCACATCTTTTAGGCAGGGTGATGTTGATGCCTGGGTTGTGGTATCACACAATTTCCATTAAGACCCCTTCCTTACCCTCAGGTACAGCAGAAGATTTTATGCCTTTAGGAGTTTTGAAGATTCACATGAGAGTCTGTTTAAATTCTAGAGAGACATGAATGAAGCACCTTGTCTTTTGCCTCAGCTCTCGGTCTCTTGATGACAATCTAGGATTCATACAATATGCCTGACACGGTGACAGACAATAAGGAAAGACGACATATTCACCAGGGGCCATTATACAGAAGGCTACCCTTCTGTTGACGTTTCTCTGGGTGGCTGCTTTACTACTTCTCTTTCAGGAAATAAATAGGATCGAAACACAAGTCACACTATGGTCTCAGAGGTCAGATTTTATGATATATATTTTTTCCCCCACTGCTTCATGCAAGGAGGAAAGGTGCAGCCACAGGAGAGAGAGAGAGGAAGAGAGAGCTCCCCAAGGGGCTATCTGAAGCACAAAGAACTCAGAAAACTGCTAAGTACGAACAGCATAATGGGGTATAGAAATGTCTGATATTTTACCAAATGAATCTCTATTTCCACTTTGGATGTTTAGCAGGGATTGTGCACATGACCACATTGGGACACATCCTTTCTTTTCCAGCACCTGAAAATGTAATGCTTTGGTTATTGCTAGGCCGAAATATTCAGCTCTTTTTCCAGGACTGCTCTTGTTGTGAGAGACATCCTCTGAAGACTGTGTATGTTTGGGAGTGGGCACATTTTAAGCACAAAGTCTTCAAGGATTTGATTTTCTTTGTTTAAAGAAACAACAAAGAAGCCATTGGTGGAAGTGATGACTGCATGTTTGCTCTCTGGCCTTGTTCCTGGGACAGAATGCCCCTGGGAACGACATAATGAAGCAGCTAAGAACAGGAGAGCTGCTGCATCGACTGGCTTGTTTATTCAACGGGAAAAAGGACTCTTGCTTGGCCCCCTTGCATTGCAGAAGGTGGGAGACCACTTCGATGTATGAACCTGTGAAACTTGGTGATGTTGATGAGACCTGAAATTGAAATTCTTCTTTAACCCAAATATCCAGACACAACTAGAAATGAATTTGTCAAGCAACACGGGCAACGATTCTGCCAATATTCTCTGAAATATCCGTATACAGGTAGACCCTGGGTTAAGAACGCCCAGGTTACACCCAACCCATAGTTAAGAACAGAGCCTATTGTAGCAAAATTTGAGTTAAATGCACAATGATTTGAGTTAAATGCACAATGACTTGAGTTAAATATACAATGGTTCAAGTTCATTACACAATACTACTTATACAGTATTATACAATAATATTGTTCCAGCTTACATGCAAATTTGATTTAAGAACAAATCTTGGGAAAGAACTTGTTCTTAAACTGGGGACTACCTGTATTTTTTCCATAGTTCCAGATACAGAGTCCCATTATTCCTGTGAATCAGTGCAGCATCTTTGTGCTGTGTTCAGCATTTTCCACTGTGTTTTTTAGCTTACTAAAAGGTCCTAATTTTTGTTAGACCTAATGCTTGTTTGCCTTTCCTTTCATGTGAGGTGTTCCTCATCTCCGATAATTTTAACGGATTCTTGTTTACTTAGAACTTATTAAAACATTAAACACAGGACCAATGTTCTATACATATAATAGTGTAATTGAATGGACTATATAAAAAGTATATGATCTAGCATGATTGATTGATTGATTGATTGATTGATTGATTGATTATGTGCTATCAAGTCATTTTCAACTCCTAGTGACCACTTAGATAGATTTTCTCCATGACAATCTATCCCCAACCTGTTCTTTCAGGTCTTTCAACAGTGCATGCATCACCACTATAACTGAGTCCATCTATCTTGCTGCTGGTTGTCCTCTTCTTCTCTTTCCTTCCACCTTTCCCAGCATTGGAGCCTTCTCCAGACAGCTAGGTCTTCACATAATGTGTAGGATAATTTGAGCCTGGTCATTTCTGCCTCAGGTAAGAACTCTGGGTTGATTTGTTCAATGATCCATTGGTTTGTTTTCTTGGCTGTCCACAGAATTCTCAGGAGACTTCTCCAACACCAAAGGTGAAAACTATCAATTCTATCCTGCTTCTTCAAAATCCAACTTTCACTTCTGTGGAGTGTCACAGGGAATCCATGGCTTGCACAATTCTGATTTTTATAGGTATAGAGACATCACAGCATTTGAATATCTTTTCCAAGACCTTCATGGCTACTGTACTGAGTGCTAATCTATGGCATATTTTTGGACTGCTTCTTCCTTTACTGTTGATGGTTAATCCTAAAAGGCAGAAGCTATCTATCACTTTGATATCAACACTGTCAGTTCTAAGGCTGGTTGTTGTACCTGTTGTCATTACTTTGGTCTTCTTTATATTTAATTTTAGTCCCATTTTTTTCTCTGTGCTCCTTGATTTTTATTACTAGAGCTTGCAGATTCTTTGCATTTTTGGCTAAGAGTAGCGTCATCAGCATAGCACAGGTTAATGATGTTTCTTCCTCCAGCCTTAAAACCGTGCTCATCTTCTTCCAATCCAGGTTCCCTTCATCTATATTCAGCATATAGGTTGAATGAATAAGCAGAGAGTATACAGCCTTGTCTCACTCCTTTGCCAACCTGGACCCAGTCTGTTTTGCCATGTTCTGTTGCTACTGTGGCTTCCTGACCTGTATATAAGTTTCTCATGAGGACAATGAAATGTTTTAAGATCTAGCATTATTAGATCATGTTTTATTATTAAGAGGCAGTCCTGGTGGTAGCTGTTAAGTAGCAAGCCATGTTTGTTATAACTGTATGTTTTAACTGTCACATTTTTTTGACTGTAAGGTACTTAGATTCCATATCAAGGAGAGCAGGAGGAATTCATCTAACACTTTCAAGATTTTTTTCCTCTAAAAAATGAGTAACTATCTTCTCTGAAGTCTTAGCAACAATTATAATATTATTTTATACCATCTGTAATTTGTAGAGTTTTAGTACAGAAGTCAGCTGATACAGAATTATAATAATTCAGTCTCTCACACACAAAAAGTTCAAATAATCATTTCAGAAACTAGAGAGAAGCATGACAACCTGTCATTCACCCATGAATTATTGTTTTCTCCTTAACGTTTGCTGGCAATGTTTACCTGTCACTCTGATGGAAGATGGTACCATGACACTTACTAATCCTAGAATGAAATCTGTTCTGAAGCAAAGGCACTGTAGGTTTTGAAGGGGGCTGGGCAAGGGCTGACTTGACTTCCCCTAGCTGTCCCTGCTGACCCCTTTCTCCATCAGTTTCTAGCTGCCTATGACAGCGACACTGCTGGTTCCTCTGTCCTTTACCTTGGCATCATCTCCTCTGTGGCCATCATACACTGAATGTAATGCACTGGCTGGCTAAGCAGTGCTGAAGAAGATACACACCGTTCTAATTTTTTAAATATAAGTGGCAAGCATTCCTTGGCTGTGTATCCAAGGCCAGCATCTGCTTGGTTCAGCTGCCTGTAGTTTATCTGTTGAGAAACTCTTTTAAAAACAGTGTGCTCTTGCTCTTTCAGTCTGGACTGTTTGCAGGACATCGTCAGCACTGTTATTGGATGGATGTTGGGCTGGTCCCAGCCAGCTCCCGACGGTCTGCCCTAAACAGCACCACTATACTGAGGAGTTGTTTCCTGAATGTAAAGCACTTGCATGTATTAGAAGTAACAAGCTTTCCCTGTGGATTTCCTCCTCCCTGTTCATTTCACATCAGCCTGCAGAGGATCACTTTTGTCACCGATACTACAGGTGAATGCTAAGAAGAGTCAGCTTCCAGCCAGGACCGTCAAGAGGTCAACCATTTAAGTACTGATGGCAGATATGCATTCTGCATACATCCTACCGTTACTAGTACTGACATGAACATCGAAGCACAGCGTGTGGGAAGGAGCTTTGTCCACACTGTCTGTCCAGGCCTTTAAATACAGGGGTAGTTTTTGAATATCTGATCCTTCTCATCACTGTTCTAACACTAGTAATCCTGTGCTCCATTCACTTCAAGGGGAAGCAAATGCAGGGATGCTCGCTGACCCAGCCCCTCGAAGACTGTCCTCGTTGCTCACCTTCAGGCCCCTCATTTGTTCCAACCGTCTGATTCTCCTTTTCATACTGTTTTGCACTTTGTTTAATTATGAATAAGCACATAAAGGCAAGGCTCCAGCGTGTTTACATTTGTCCTGCATAAGTGCTGGCAGTTGTTACATATTTATTAACTGAAATGGTAAAAATTTAAGTACATGCAATCAAGGGCTGCTAGGAGGAGGTGGAAGCACCACTGAACTAACTTAGAAGATAAGAATGAAAGGTTTATTTAAGGACATGTTGTAACTAATATCTGAGGTAAGCTTTTCATCTGAAACAAATGGAAAGAACAAAGAAATGAGCAAAAATTTTATAATCTATGCATATAGATTAGCTTTGGCCTTTTATCTATGTGCTTATCAGCTGCATTAATGCTCTTACTAAATACTTTTGATTTTTCACTGTTTGCTGAAGGTGCTTTATATTTGCAAATTAAGTTTCAGTTCCTAGGATTTGTGCCTAGGAAGATACACAACATCAGCATTTTCCCATGTATGTTTGATTTTGTGGGGTTAGCAGAGAATGAACATTTTAGGGGAAGTAACTGTTTCTCCAGATATTGCTGGTAGGCTCAGGTGGGGGGAGCAGTACCAAGAATAGAACTAATAGGAACTTTCTTAGCTAATTGACAGGAGACTTAAATCAAAATTGCCAAAATTACTTGTTCTGGAATGAGACTACTGTTAGTGAGGATTCCTAAAATATTTGTCTGCAGATAAGATGTTTACCTCTGGAGGAGAATAAAAAGAAAAAGTATGTATGCAGCTGTTTATAAGGACTTTGGTTCTTTTTGTTTAAATACTGAAAGGAATTTTGACCGGGTGCATTTAGTTTCTCAGAACTGTTTACCAAACAAGTTGGTTAGAATTTTTTTTTTAAAGGCAGGAAGAGAAAATTGTGCCTGATGTTTGAGTTATAGCTGTACCAGGCTACATTTTTAAATAACAAGGCAGCCTTGCATAATTGGGTTCTGGTAACTAAAGAGAAGGTGTTGGATTGCAGGAGGAGTTCTCCTAAAGCTTGCTAAGAGGGAAAACACACACACACATATACACACACACAAAAGCAATGTGGACCCACTTTTCTGGAAATATGATTTCCGGCTCTAAAGTCAAATATTTTTCTATCTTTTGTGAGATACAAAGAACCTTTGGTAAGTGGAAAACAAGAGACATTGTCCAGGTAGCCTTTATATCAACAATGTGGAAATAATTTAAATGAATTAATCTTGGTAGGTGGATGAATTACATAGGATTTGGGGTTTTGGAAAGGAAAAATGAAGGCAATTATGGGGAATGGGACAGAACTATGTGGGATAGAAATGGAACTGCAAAGAAAATGCAAAAATTATTCAATTCATGTTAAAATCAATAGCACTTCTTTCTCAGTGCACGTAACTAGGATTACATTGTTAAATGGAACTAGTCATGAGAAAGACAAAAAGGTTTGCAGCTTAGTTCAAAAAACTGCTGATTGGTACATGAAAGAGAAACTTTATTGCATGATTGAAAATATGGAACTTTCAGATTAGTTACCCTTTCAAAGCTAATAGGAACTCATACTGACATCTAATTTTTCAAAACTTCCTCTTTTTTATGCACTTGATTTGCACAACCATCAGGATGGTTACAGCTTGTGTATGGCTTTACCTGTTTTCAAGAATATACATCACATTGTGTGTTCCTTCATATTTTAAGGATTCTTACCATCATAAAAAGATCATATTGCTATTTCCCCATTTTTTCCAAAAAAACCCCAAAAACATTGTCTAGAAGATAAAAGCAACCTCCTTCAGGAAATCAGTAGGTGCAATAACACAATCGGGTACTTAATATAGTGTCAGTTCAAGCACTTGTTAAGTATTATATGACAGTCCAAAACGTTAGAACACAGAGAGAGGAAATAAAATCTTGATATCTGCATGTTCCCACATGAAATACTGATCTGTTCCTCCAAGACTAAGAGGTGCATCAGAATTTAGCTATCCTAAATTAAAATTAAAATTAGAGTACAGTTACTATTACTCCCCACATATTATTTTTTCCCCTGTTGTCACAGTAAGAATTACACTTCTGGGGCAATATTTGAAGAGGGTCTGTGGTTTCTACCAACCAATTGGAGTGTGCCTGAAGGTTTGAATCCCTGGCACAGAAGATAAAATTCCTCTCTTGTAACATCTAACTCCTTTTAAAAGTCTTTCCCAACATGATGCCCTCCAGATGAATTGGACTCCTAAATCTAAAATATCTGGAGGGCATAAGATTGGTCAGGCAGTGCTATACTTTGTTTCTCTTCCTATTTTTTTTTTTAATTTCCACCTATTTTTCTTTTAAAATTTTCTTCCTTTTTACTGTATTATCCCATAGGATAATACAAATTAGGATATGTGAAAATAAGTAAAATAGGTGGTATAAGTGAAAATTGTTTGTATATCGGACACAGAATAGACTTGTGTTAGTGACTTGAGGGAACCATGAGTAATGGAGAACACAAGTGTGTGCTTGTTGATTTACGACCTGTTTCACCAATTTCCGCTGGGAATGGGATAAGTATGCATATTTGTAAAGTGTACTTACGGTGGTGTCTTTTATTGCAAAAACACTCAAATCACACAAATATGCATTTTGAGAGAAAATGCATGCTGAATTACATTTTCTGAATGATACTGCAACATTTGTTGGCCTGATAGTTTTTGTTTTTAAATCTCAGGTTAATGAAGAAGCAAAGCCAAATATGGGGTGGCTTGAGGAGACATGCAAGAGGGATAAAAGTCAAAATAAACTGCTTTTCATTGGCAGGAGCAAAGGAAATGAGCTCTGCTTAAAGGAGCAGAGATTCCCACCAGAAAGAAGGTGCAGATGGACTTAGAGTCTGGTTGGTGATCTCAGGGTAACCTATCAGAAGTTCTTGGTCAATTTTGACCCCTGACAGTCAATGATATCGTTGTAGTTATTTTGGTGGGCTAGCTCTTAACAGTCACCTAATTCCTGGGTCAACAACATATCACACTAAGCCATGGTTCACTTTAAAGTTTCTTGAATAAACCACAAAGACTAGTTTCACATAAAATGCTAATAATAGTGTGATTTATTAATATTGGCATAGTATATTGTGTGAACTCTGTTCTTCATTCCCTGTGCACATCTTTCTGCTTCCCCATATCTGAAGTCTTTTAATTTCCTTTATTTATTTTAACATTTTGGCTGCCTTAGAGTGGAACTCTGAGCTTCTCAAAGAAAAAACACATGAACTTTTTTTTTATGTAATCCAGAAGAAGCAACTATATATTTCTTTATGGATTCTATTATTTTGTACTATTTTGTAGATTAAGGCTACAAGAAATTGTAGGCCAGGAAAAGGTACGTATAAAATCTGGAGTGGACAGTCTGAGGGTCTAAGGGACCAAGTAGCTCCCAATCATATTTGTGTACCCCTGGGAGGGGCACAAATGCTGAACACTTGAGGCATGCATTTTAAAATGAGAAATACATGAAATTAATCCAAAAGCCCCAAAATAGGGGTGAAAAATTCTAAAAAACTTTTCAAAGCAAAGAATTATAGAAACCGAGTGGATCATTTAGCTACTGAGTCTAACCCTTTGCAGCCATTAGGATTTGGAAAATGTTAAACATAATCTAGCCACTGACAGGTTGTCCACCCTATTATAAAACAGTATTTTGCCTATCTGGCTATAATTTTATGCACATTCAACTAGGACTAAATCTTACTCAACAAAATGGAACAAAATCTTATACCAAGAGCTTTTTTAAAAAAATTCTTTCTGGAAAGACTGCAAGTTTGACAATGCTATGTGATTGCACATCGTGTATGAACAAGTGAAGATATTTAAGCCAACTTGCTCTACTTCTAAAGGGAACTGTAATTCTACCACTGTGTTTGTATTCAGCACTGAAAGTGACTGTTTTGGCCTTTATAGATAAAACCGTAGGAGAAGTGTTGAGATGAAGCATGTCAGAGGAACAGAAATAACAAAATATGGAAGCAGCACAAACCTCAGAATTTTATAAATATCAGGAAGTACATTACAATGCAGAAATAAAACCCACACGGAAATTAAAACCTGTCGTGGCTGTTGCTTCTCTGACAATCCTCTGTCCTCAGCTGGTTCTAATTTTCCAGATTTCTTTCTTGTTCTTCTGCCATGGGTATTCAGTTGTTCTATGCCATTGCCAGATTAACAGCTGGGGGAGTTGGAGGGGAGGTAGAGAAAAGAGGGGTGGGAGGGAGCCTCTAGATCTGTTGGGGTTGTTGTTATTATTATTATTATATCCCAATGGCTCCTTGGAACAGACACATTCATGATTTGCTACTTATTTAAATATAATTTGTCTCTTTGCCCTCTTTTGTGATTGATTTTGCTGATATATTATTTTATCAACTCTGTTTATGTATGTAATTTATATATGATACACAGCAGGCCCCAGCTTTTAGGCAGCCCTCTAAATCCATGAAATAAATAATTAAGTAAGCAAACAAATAAATAATTTCTTTTCATTAATTCGATGGAATATTTTTTTAAAAAAAATCTATTTAGCACCACTCTTCTGCTTTAAAAGGGTTTCCAGAGAAGCCAATTAAATTGTGACAATGTAAAGCAACAGCTGTCAGATTAAAGCAATAAAACAATTACTATCCCTATATTCTAGACCAGTGAGTGCATCTGTATATGTATGTAGGATAAAAATAGTCATTTGCCTTAATGTCCTCCCAATTCATTTCATGGCCCAGGGGTAAGATCTGAACTGAGGAATCATCAGAGCAGGTTTGCCTAGACATTACAGAAGATATGTAGCTTCCTGCTATTGGGGTCTAATCATGGCTGCAAATGTTAGGCTCTTAATACACTCAGAACACCACTCTCATCATTACCCCACCTTTCCACACCCTGGTTCATTGGCTACTATGAGACCATTGGCACTTGTGAGACAGCGATTGTCATGCTAGGCATTTCTATATGGGGAGCTATGTGCATAATTTGTGGGTTTCAGTAGACATGTGTCCCCTTGTAGGTTCTCAGTCACACTGCTGCTGTGTTACATTATTTCAGTCTTGAAACTAATATTGTGTGCCTAACTAACAATACTACAAAGTGGTAATACACAGATCTCTGGTTTTCACTCTTACTCACAGTGTTGAAACTAGTCCATGTAAATAGTCCCATAAGGTATTTTAAATGTGAAACTTGCATACTTAGGACTCCGCAGTCCAACTCTCTCCCTATTTTGACCATGCTAACTAATTGTGCCTTGGACTGTCTCATCTGTACAGATCTACTCAAAACGATGCCCGTTGTATTTTGGATGTCTGGTAATTCGGTTTACCTACCCAACTTATCAACAGAGCACCTGGCCCCCCAAGTGATTCAAAATACATATGATTTTTTATTCACTAGCCCAAATTACCTACCAGCTTTATATAATCCTTCCTTATTACACTTCAGGGAGGGGGAAGTAGAGTGATGTAGAGATAGAGATTAGGGACAAAGAGATATTACTACCCCAGCCCCTTTAATGTAGGTCTTCTGCTGCTGGTTTTTACAGGCTTAAATGGTTAAGACTGAATAATAGCAGTCTGTAAACCATCTGTAGTCGCAAAAGGAGAGTGGGGGACACACGGTCTTTGAGTGGTTAATGTATTGGACCAGGAGCAGGGAGCCCTGCCACCAAGGCTCCCTCTGGGGCTTCTCTCTCTCAGCCCCAACCTACCTCACAGGAACTGTTGTGGGGAAACCTAGGACAGGCAGCCCTATGTATGCTGCCTTTTGCTCCTGAATAAAGGTAGGACATTAACTCAAGTAAACATACAGTTTGAAATAAAACAAATACAGCTGCTCCAAATAAGGTTGAAACATAATTTTCTGCCTGCCCAGGCCTAATTGAGGGGTGATAACAGTCTGACATGGAGAGAAGGTAGAGTTTATGGGGCAGGGGGCAGGGTGTGTGTGTGTGTGAAACTGGGGGAGATATAATCCAGGCTGCATGAAGACAAAACGCAGTCTTTATGGAAAGGTCTTTCCAGAAGAGCTAATTTTCCAGTGTGGTGCACTTATTGGACTTTTGAGTCTGTTGTTTTAAGCAGCAACCCAATTGGGCTTCCAGTACTGCTGTGCTGATGTTGGTGGAGCTATGCCAACCTGTGCCAGCAGAACTGTTGCCCTTGATGTCAGAGCCCGAGAATGACATGGTGCTAATGTTGGAGATGAGACTGGAAGCCTGGTGTTGCAGGGGCTCAGGCTGCTTGACATGGCCCCTCAGTGTCCAGGTCTCTCCAATTTCCTTGTGAGTCTACTGGCTTTCCCCCTCTCTTAGAGCTCCCTCCTACCCATCATTTACCTCACTGTATTCTGTTTGCTAGTGAAGATGTTTATTTGAGATTGGGGTTAGTGGCTTGCCTCTTTTCCCACCCAATCCTCTCAGTGAACTCTAAAGTGAAAGTCATTAACTACCTGTCGGGCCATGAGGTTACCAAGAGGTAGTCAGTATGAATAACTGATGCTCCTTAAAATGATGGAAAGTCCTTTGGCTAGCTAGCAAAACAGTGGAAGAGCTCTGTGGTTGGGGTTTATGTGGACTAGCCCTTATATTCTGGTTGCCCTTAGTGTGAAATACATTCTGGAAGAGACTCCTTTTCTGAATTGATAGCATACTCAGAACAGAAGCATGAATGATGGCATCCATTGAGGGAAGTAAGTTCTGGTCCTCTCAAACATTGTGCTGAATACAGATGCCAGAGAACAGATGCAGTTATATGAGAGAGATGCCCATCTCCAGAGATGCAGAAATACCCTTTGTCTTTCCATATCACCCTAAGCCATATTATAAGGTCTAATGGCAGAGGTGCACAACTGGCAGGGTGTGTGGACCAAGTACAGCTTCCTTGCAGGCCTCTCCCAGATCCCACTGATAAATCCAGAGGTATCAAAACCCACTGCTTTTCAATAGTAAATGACCATTTTATGGCTGCTACTGTGCTAGCTGCCAGTTTTCCCAACTCTTTGCAGCTCCCTCTTTTCCCACCTATGCATCTTTCTGAACTCTACATTGTGGTACCCTTCACCCATTGTTGCTGTCTGTTCTTTACAACTTTCCTTACTCTGCCTTTTTAGCCTTCTTTCTTCCTTGCTGTCTCCTCTGTCAACCTTTGAACCTTTCCCACTAAGGGCAAGCGTACTGGGTGCTTTGGACTACAGCTCCCATAGTCCCAGGACATTGGTCATGCTGCCTACAGTCATGGTTCCTTCAATTTCCATGCTGGCTGGAATCGATGAGAACTGAAATCCAAACTTTTTGGAGATGTCCAGTTTTCCACTATGGTAGATAGTTAGCCAGGTCTGAATAATGTTACATAAGATCTATATAACATAAGTATTTTATGTTGCTTGTCCATTACTAGAAGAAGCTTAACTATTAATACCTTCTTACTGCACTATAGCAGAACTTACAGTATATGCAAGCTTTCAGCAAACATTTGAAATGACTTAAAATGACTCCACCCCGTCAAAAGAACAAATTTACTGAAAGCAGATGATGGGGCCCATAAAAAAAGATTAATATATTTGTTGTTGTTGTTCAGTTGTTAAGTCGTGTCCGACTCTTTGTGACCCCATGAACCATATCGCGCCAGGATTAATACGTTAGATAATAATAAATAAGAACTTTAAAAATCCTTCCCTTTCATGTGGCAGCACACAAAGAATTGATGGCTCCTATTTCATTTACATGTTCCAAGAAGCTTGCATGAAATTGAATAACCAAGTGGATTTCAAATCACAAAGAAAAGAACAGGTACGCACTTGCCTTCTTAGATAAATAAACTATCCAGGACAGTAACACCTTAATTTGCCATTGAAGCCAGCACATGGAATATTGTTTACAGAAGCCAGTGTAGTGCACAGTTATGGTGAGTGGATGAACATCGTTGGCAATGAAAAGAGAACTGAAACTGCAAACTGTTCAGCCGAATAAGAAAATCCAGGACCTGTACAGAGGAGAAATGGGGACAGGGGAGGCTGGAAGGAAAGGGTACAGCTGTCTCATCAGATATTTCAAACAGGAATAGATTACACCAACACACCTTCCCAAGTAAAAGGTGCATTGCTTCCTTGTTGTTGCAAGGAGGCAGCTCTATATCTAATCAGTGAAAGATTGGCTTTGACTGTTGCTAGAGGAGACGCATGCACAAGCTCCTCCTCTCTTCCTCCTGATGTACTATGTGCCCTCTTTTGTTTTTGCTTGTGTGAATAAGCATAGCAGACCATGAACTCATTCACTCTCACATTCTATCAGTGGCCCCGATAGGAAAATGAGGGATCATTGGAGGTCTCAGTACAAATTTATGGTCACCCCCTTCCCCATTCTGGTGCCCTTCTCTTCTCTTCTCTTCTCTTCTCTTCTCTTCTCTTCTCTTCTCTTCTCTTCTCTTCTCTTCTCTTCTCTTCTCTTCTCTTCTCTTCTCTTCTCTTCTCTTCTCTTCTCTTCTCTTCTCTTCTCTTCTCTTCTCTTCTCTTCTCTTCCCTTCTCTTCCCTTCCCTTCCCTTCCCTTCCCTCCTCTCCTCTCCTCTCCTCTCCCCCCCCCTTTAAGAAACCAGTGGCAGTGGCCTTTTTAGAGGGAAGAGGAGGAAGAGGAGGGCACAAGCAGATCTCTACTTATCTTAAACACACACACGCACAGAGGAAATATGTGGCAATTGAGTGGACTTTGGATTCTGTGAGATCCAGGTCCTACAGCTTGCAGTCTAGACTTAGCAGCACCACTGCATTCTCTTTCTGGGGGAAAGCACTGTCCTTTCCTAAAATACATACAAACACACGCACGCACGCACACACAGAGAGCATGCCAAATGGCTTCTCTAGTTTGGGACAATGTTTCCAAATAATATCAACCTATAGGAGTAGAGTACAGTAGAGTACAGTAGAGTACAGTAGAGAACAGTAGACTGTAATATAGAGTCATATAAAATCCTTGCAAAGAATCATGGGAAATTAAAAGGCGGATGTTACTCTGAGAGAGAAAAAACAACAGAGGAAGGATAAAGGCAGTGGCCATTATATATTTATGTATTTAGATCATCAGAACATGAGCAGTGCCCTGCTGGATTGGACCCCTGGCCCATCTGGCCCAGCAGTTTGTTCCCACTGTGGTGCAACCAACTGCACAAGGAAGCCCACTAGTCTCTCAGTCATGCTGCCATCAAGGCAAATAGTCACTGATCCCATGACTACCAGGAATGAGTCCAGCCTGTTTTTGAAACCAGCCAAGCCTCCAGCCAGCACCACATCTCATGATAAAAGGTCACAGATGCCATGTTTGTGACACCCCCCCCCCCCACCTTCCACAGCAGCATTAGGTAAAGGCACTATGAGAAATTACACAGTAATTTCTAGATCCAGCCTCCTGACTTAGCTCAAAGTGATGGACTAGGGGGAAAAATGGGGAGGTACTGCCACCATGATTGCAGTTTTCTGGTAGCTTCCCCAAAATGCCAATTGCTGATAACAGGTGCTGCACAGAGTTTCAAGAACCCTGTCTTTTGTATCTAGCCACCCTATTACCTGATTCATATATTGTGTTAATGCACAATTTGTTTAACCATGGTTCGCTGTCACAAGTCCAGTACAATCAAACTGCATTATGGCTTATTATGTTGTACAAACTCCATCTACGCTCTGTCTGGAATGGCCTCCAAAGCACAGAACTAACACAGTAAGCTTTAACCAATAGTTAATTGGTCTGTTCTTTTCACTGAACATGTGTGCAAAAAGAACATTTGCACAGTTTGTTCCATTGTTATATAAACAATACATGCAGTGACTTGGTAGAAAGAGACAGACAGAAGTTTCTGCCTTATCTTGGTCATGCTGCCAAGTGAGGAAGCATTCCTTTGCAAAAAATTCACAGTCTTCCTGCTGTGCTTTTCCATCTCTTCCCCCCCCCCCTTCATTTGCTTGTTGATAGTTGGCAAGGAGATCAAGAGAAACTTAGGGCATTTCCTGTCAACTCATTTAAAGTGCTATCCAACTCTCCTTGAGCCAACAGAAAACTATTGTTGCTGCTCAGTCACTCAGTCATATCTGACTTTTTGTGACCCAAAGGGCATGATTTCCCCAAGGCTGTCTGTTTCTTTGAGTTTTGTGAGTTCATGCATATGCCTACAGCACCTCATCTTGTATTGGCTCCTTTGTCAATCTATTTTTCCAAGCATCTTTTCCAATGACTCTTCCCTTTGTATTATGTGTGCAAAATATTTAAGCTTCAGCTTCATTATTAGTACTTCTGGTGAGCAGTCTGGTTTTACTTCATCTGCTTTTGAATGATTTGTTCTTCTTGCAGTCTAAAATATTCTTAACCACAATTCAAAGGGATCCATTTTATTTTGTTCTGTCTTTCCAATGGTCCAGTTTTCATCATCATATGTTACAAGTGCGAAAACCATAGCCTTGACAACACATATGTTTGTGTTATGTCTATGCACTTTTAATATTTTGTCTAGATTTGTCATAGCCTTCTTCTAAGTAGCAGCTGTCTCATTATATCATCATTACAGTTACCACCCCTCTCAATTTTTGAGCCTAGATAGATATATTTTGTTACTGTTCAACTTCTTTGCATTGTTGAATTGGATTGCCATTGCCTGTTGACATAGTTGGTGTTTTTAATACTGAGCAGCAAACTTTCTTCTTTCATCTTCAACGAGAGATTTCTTAAGTCTTCCTCACTTCTAGTCTTTAAAGTGATATCATCAGTATATCTAAGGTTGTTGATGTTTCTTCCAATGATTTTAGTACCAGTGTCTATTTCTTCTAGTTAAGCATGTCTCATGATATACTCTGCATATACATTAAATAAATAAGATGACAGTATAGAACTTTGGTACACTCCTTTCCCAATTTTCAATTTAATTGCTCCATTTTACATTCTAAAATGGTTTCTGGACATCATGCAAATTCTTCAGTAGGCAGATGAGGTGGCCCAGTATAGCCATGGTTTTAAGAGCTATCCTCAATTTGTTGTCTATACAATCAAAAGCCTAGTAGTATAATTGCTAATGGAAAAATAGATGTCATTTTGGAATGCCTTTTTCACTTTCCATTAAATGTTAGTAATATTATCTTGAGTGCCTCTGCCTCTTCTGCATCCAGGTTGAACATCTGGCACTTCTCATTCTATGTTGTGTTAAGTCTGGATTACTAATAGAAATATGTGCCATTGTTCAATAATTGGAGCATTCTTTAACCCTGCTCTTGTTTGGTATTGAAATGTAAAGTGATTTCCCCCCCCCATCCCTTAGCCACTGCTGTGTTTATATATATATATATATATATATATATATATGTATATGTATATGTATATGTATATGTATATGTATGTATATGTATATATATATACACACATACATACATACATACATACAGTGGAACCTCGGGTTACGAATTTAATTCGTTCCATGACTCTGGTCACACCCTGAATTGGTCGCAACCCGAAGCAAATTTTCCCATAAGGTTCAATGTAATTACCGTTAATCCGTTCTGGCGTGGAGGACAGGGAGGCGGCTATTGCTTGGAGGGAGAGTCCCCCTCCCTACGATCACATGTCAGGGGCAGAAAATGGCCACGGACCACGTGTCAGGGGCGGAAAAATGGCCGCGGACTGTGTCACGGGAGGGAAAATGGCCGCGTATCCTGTTCGTACCCCGAGGCGGAGTTTGCAAACCGAGGTAAATTTTTGCGGCCGGAGCTGGTCGTAACCCGAAAAGTTCATTAACAGAGGCGTTCATAACCCGAGGCACCTATGTATGTATGTATGTATGTGTATATATATATATATATATATATATATATAATTTTAATCGGTTCAGTCATGTCCGATTCTCAGAGACTGCCTGGACAAGTCCCTGCAGTTTTCTTGGCAAGGTTTTTCAGAAGTGGTTTGCCCTTGCCTCCTTCCTAGGGCTGAGAGGAAGTGACTGGCCCAAGGTCACCCAGTTGGCTCTGTGCCTAGGTGGGACTAGAACTCACAGTTTCTAGCCTGGTGCCTTAACACACCTGCTTATAAATGGTAAGTAGCACTTCACGTTCAGTCACTATCCTGCCACAGTTAACTGGTTCACCAATTGGCAGTAAGAGCTGGCCATGTTAATAAAGGGACTAATAGATTTCCCCCGTGTTTCCCTCCCCTCCCAACAAATGGCACCAGCTGATGTGAAAACATCCACCCACCTGTCTCATTAACATGGGCTGATGCTGGGGAGGATGTAAGTTAATGTATCTATGAACACCCAGCCCAGGCTCCTATTTTGCATAGGTGGATGCAAATGTTGTCTAGGCTTTGACAGACACAGTGGGGTAAGTGAAGGGGGAGGGAACTCTTCTGGTGCACAGTACAACCTTCCCCCCATGCCTGCCACCTATTAGCCAGTCTACTTTTAAACAGGGGTGTAGCATTTTTTTCAGAATTGTGATAAACCCATCTCTAAAAAGAGCCCAAGTGAAGAGCTGACTGGCATTCAGAGAGGGAGAAGGAAGACTGCACTGTGCTTTGCCCAACCACCTCTCATGCACCGGATTAACAGCCTGATGAACAGCTGACAGCCACCTGGGGGGTTGTTGTGCAATGTAACTCCCATCTGTTATACTGCATAACCCATCTCCATATGTTGGCCATCTGACTAACTGGTAACAGGGTTGCACAATGTGGCAGAAGTCTCCCTTTTGCCTCCCTGCAGCAGCTCTCTCCCCACCTGGCAGCAGTCCCTCCGGGGGCAGCCCCTTTTCACATCAATGTGCTCACTGTTTGAACTATATATATGGAGGCTTCCTTTGGACATTCTTCTGAATCCCAGCTACAGAAAACTGCTGAGTTATCTGGTCTGTCAGCAGTACCCTGTTTTCAGTTACAGTCAGGTGCTTTTCTTGATGATATGAGTTTTTGCTATGGCAACCTTATTGGTACCCTAACAGCTGTGTCGGGAGCATTACATAATATGGATTTTCTGAAAATACCACCAGAAGAACTTAACACCGATTAGGTCCTTGGGGGTGAAAGTTTCTGCAATGTTTTTGAGAGCTTTAGAAGAATAAGAATATTGCTTGCATCGCATACCTTGTAAAAGTTGAATTAATTTGGGAAGGGAAGTTAGGGTAAAGCTAAATCCACCAGGAGAAATGTTATTGCCAGAATTTTAGGGTTGCATTTGTGATCATCATAACTACCAGATAAAAAGCAAAAAAGCAAACTAATTTATTTTCTAGAATGGGAAAACTACACTCCTGCTAAGAAAATTACAGTACGGCTCAGAGAAAAGAAGGCAAACATGTTTGGGTTCATTGCGCTGGAAAGTTATACTGCCCAAGGAAAAGCACAGCACTCATTAATTTCAACGCAGTCCTTCTGCAGGAGACTTTCTTGATGAATTGCACCTTCAGATTACCCTAAAAGTGACCTTGCAAATATTGTGGCTTTGCACATTATGGCCCAGGGAGAATGTCTTCTTTCCTCAAGCACTCCCTGTTTCAGATCTGCTGACCGATACTAGGTCTACTCTATGGATTCTTTCCCTTCCTTTCTATGCTTTATCGTCTTGATTAATCTCTAAGTCATTTGCTCTTGGTTTGTGTACTACAGAAGACAGTGCTAGAAAACAATGGGGCAGAAAGTGCTACCCCTGAAACATGATTGTATGCGTAGCGACATGAGTTTTGCATAAGAGGACACAGCTCACAAAAGCCAAGGCAGTCTCTCCCAAAAAACCACAGGAGAAGCAGCACAGATATGTTGCTGCCTCAAAAACCGATGAATGAAGATGGAAAACACCCAGAGCAGCTGAGGTTCTAACCTTATTTAAACTTTCCTGAGAGTAAATGCGGTAAATACAGTGGGACTTATTTTTAAACATGCTTAGAACTGAGCTGCAAAAATAAGAGATTACTAAGTACATAGAGCACATCACCTCATTATTTCAACTTAATGGTGCCAAGGCTTGAATTGGCACTTTTTGCTTGCAAAGCAGGTGCTGTATCATTTGAACTGTGATAACTCCCACCAGGCTGTTAATCTACCCCATCCTTTTAACTTTCAGGAACAAAATACTCATTAACAAAGTTCATGTCTGTATTTATTTGTTTCAGTTTTGTAGAGCTGCCCACTTGCCAGCTACTCTGGGTGACAACAAACATTAAAACCATCAAAGTAATACAAACAATACCCCCCCCCCCACATACACACAATAAAAAGATCATATTCACACCAGTAGCACATAGACCCACCAGGTATCTTTGCCCAATGGAACATATTTTTGCTAAGAATCTTTCCTTTTAAAACTCAGGCAAATAAAAATATTCCCAGTTTAAATAGCAACATATAAGCACATCAAAACTCTGCTGTACAGTTGCTCTTCTTGTATATATAGTTCGTTCTTTAAACTGCAGTACATTTTGTCTTCAGTTTCAACCCCCTCTTCAGTGAATCACTACTGGCTGTTACTTCTAAATTGGTTTTATGCTAAATAATGTTGGTACTTATTTCCATTTCTTTCTCTATAAAATGGCTACTTATGAAATAACATAACAATATCGAAGCACATGCGGAAATTTACAATCAAAACAACAACTGCTTTTTCTTCCTTTCATACTTTGGGGAAATATTGCTAAATTGATTAAAAAATTGATATGAGTCTTAATGCATGTGGTACGTGTGAATGTGTATCCAGGGAATGAAAATATATGCAAGAAAGGAAAGTGCAACTGATTATGTATAGTGGTACAATTCATGATAAAGTATTTTTATATTTTCATTTATATTTTACCTAGAAAACCCAATATTTTTTTTTCAGACTTCTCCACAGATTAGTTGCTAGAACAAAAATGTAAAGGTAGGAAAGATTGTGTGAGGGTTTTTGAATACCTAGTGGTATTAGCTAAGAATATCCCTTAGCAAATGGCAGGCTGTCGATGACTTTGTCCAGGTTCAGAAGCTGAACAGCGTTAGGCCTGGTTAGGCCTGGAAAGGAGATTATCCGAGAATCCCGGGGCTAAGGCCTAGATAGGTTGAAAAACACTGTGTTAGATTCAGCCGGCCCGGCACGGTGAAAGCACCACTCAGCTTCGCCTAAGTCAATTTCACCGCCTAGGCGCGAGCAGAGAAAAAGGGGAAGTGAAACCGCGAGCTGATTACAGACAGGTGGCGGTGCTTAACTCCAAACCGCAAGCGGATACTTTGTACCAGCAGGGCTTCCCTCGGGCGGGCGGGCGGGCGCTGCAAAAAAGGGAAGCGCAGAGGCCTCGAAGATCAGAACGCCTGGCTTTGCAGGCAAACCGCAAACCCAACAAAGGCAACAACAGCACAACCCATAGACTGCAATCAGAAAGACAAAAGCACCAGACTGAATCTGCCATTTGGGCGAGGGGGGATTACTGTGGGTAATTTGTAACTAAGCAACGGGTAAAGCGTGGGAACGGGGAAGCTATAAAATAACATGTAAGCTTTGCCAAGCCAACCCTGGCTTTGTCTGTACTTACTTATGTTACGCTTGAGTAAACTCGAGTTTCTCTGAGACAAACGGGGTAAACCTTACACATTGGAGGAGAAATTGGTGCCAAACCACTTTCCTCCTGTTCCTAAGACAAGTGTTTGAACATGTCTATGAAATTACCAGAAGTTGTGTTCAACTTGACAGGGACTACTTTTAAACTCTTGAATAGAGGAGACTACCTGTTCTATGATTGGAATTACACAACATGCTAAACTAGTTTCAAATGGGGTTGTGGAATTTGTGGTTCTGTATGTTATGGAAATAGAGCTATTGTGATAGCCTGCTATGCAAACATGACAATCGCATTAAGTCATAATACTGTTGATTTGGGAGGAATTATATGTTATTGTGCATACAGCAATTATGTTTTGTTAACCTGAGTTTAGAGTTTAGAGCAGGGGTTCTGTTTGTGATACTCTAACACAATGATAACATGAATTATGACACAATATGACACAAATGAATAAAACCAGTAAGTTCCCTGATGTTAGAATTGGGCAAGTAACACATGTACTATTTACTTTTAATAATTAATTTTTAATCTATGTATCAAGTGGAACAATGATAGGTCCTAATGGAATACTTTTCATTAGATATAACAAAAAGAAAACTAATAGCATTTAAAACTGTATTTTGAATGGGAAGCAAGCTTGCTTATTTTTGCAATAATTCTTGAAATCAGAGTTTTATTTTGTAGGTAGCCACTCTTATTCACCAATTCAGGAAAAAAGAAAGAAAAGGGTGTGGAGTCCTTGGAGTTCTCTGAGCTTGGTTCTTTTCTTGCAAACATTTCCATCTCTTAAACTAGTTTCTCTTAAACTGCCCTTAAAATACAGCAGCTTGCAAAACACTGCAGACTTTAAGCTGCTTTTCCACACAAGGAACTAGGCTGGATGGAAAAGAGAAAATAGGCAGCAACTCTTTATTCGGTGTGACTTTGTGGGAAGAGAATCCCTTCCCTGTTCTTGCAGTTTCTGCCTCACCGCCCTTTCACATCCTCTCTTTCTCTCTCTCCAATCCTCTCTGCAAAGTGAGCATCAAGTCAAAAATGGTTGGAGCTTCACCTAGATACCTTGTGGCCTCCAGGCATGCTGATTCCTCCTTTGAAAGACAAAGCCCCTGGGTTAAAAAGAGAGAGAGAATGAGAGAGAGCACATTCCAGCCTCACACATGGCTTTGGAACTGTGGAGTTGCACATCATCCAGCCTACTTTTGCAGCAAACTGGCAAGCCTGCTCAGAAAGGGGTGAGAAGAAAGCACTCTCTAGTGACCAGGCATCCATTATGTCACAACCCCTTTGGGAGTCTTGGCCCATTTTTTGAGAAAGGCTGGTTTAAAGTGTTGTGTGAACCCAGTCAGTGAAGAATGCTTTGGACTTGGAAATATTAGGGTATGTTCTGAAAAAAATGTGGGTCAGTCTACTCTGCTTCTTAGTCTTTTTTATACCAAGTAGGGATATAATATTTAATAAAGAAAATGGTAAGCATCTCCTAAAAAGAAGCATGGATCTTTTCTTTCATACTGGAGAACTTGTTTGGGGACTGTGTTAAACACTGATTTTCTCTGAGCGTGTGCAGAGATTACTGGGATTGCTCTTAGTGATAAAGGCATCTGGAAATAGCCAACAAGCCAAAGCTACTGTTTTCAGTGGGCATCACTCTCAGTGTAAGGGGAGTGCTGTGGGCACAGGACTGCAGCCTTAAAGAGGAGGTGGGGAAACAATTTCTCTCTCTGTGCCACTTGGCTAAAAATAATGGTTCTGCTTTGGTTTTTCCAAAAGCAAACAAACAAAACCGAATGTGCAGTGCACGTGCAACCTAAATATCCTTTTAAAATCACATCTAAATTGGGGACCAAAACCACATTTCATTGTAAAAGGCTTTGTGTGTGTGTGTGTGTGTGCGCGCGCCTTCAAGTCAGTCTTGGCTCCTGGCGGCTGCCTGGGATTAGTCCCTGCAGTCTTCCTGGCCAGGTTTTTCAGAAGTGGCTTGCCCCTGCCTGCTTCCGAGGGCTGAGACAGGGACTGGCCCGGTGCCTTAACCACGACACCAAACTGGCTCTCAGTTTTAATGCCATATCTATCTGAAGGGGACAGTTAAGACGACCATCCCAAAGAAGAATACACAGGAAAAAAAATATACAAAACCCATTTTCCCCACTTTGTGAGCCTAGGATTGCCAATACCATCTGAAATCAACCCAGCGGGTTTTTTCCTCCACAATAAATGCTATGCATGGGCCACACGTAGGGGGACGCGGTGGCGCAGCGGCTTAATGACGCTGAAAGTTGCCGGCCAGAAATGGCTGACGCTTCAGCGGTTCGAGTCCAGCCTTCGCGTTAAACAGGGTGAGCTCCTGTTTCCTCCCCAGTTCCTGTCAACCCAACAGTTCGAAAACTCAGTGAGTAGATAAATGGGGACTCTCACTCCGGTGGGAGGAAAAATGCTGGCGGTGCCTTGCAAAAAAGGAGTCGGGAGCAGTTGCCGGTAAGCACGAAAAACCCGTGCGTGCCCAAAAAGGGCGCGAAGCAACGGAAACCCCGCCTCCTGCACTCGCCAGCTGGGCTCTGCTCTAGGAAGGAGGCTCTGGCAAACCACTTCCGAAAAACAGTTGCCTTGAAAACTGCAAGGACTCGTCCAAGCAGTCACTGCAGGGTCAGCAATGACTGAGCGCAGATTAAAAAAAAAATAAAAAAAAAATGGGCCACACCTGTTAATATAGGAAGTCTGTATATCTATCTTCCAGAAGCCACAGCACCAAGGCCAGGGCAGAAAATTAATAATTGAACTAATAACTATTGATTAAAGTTGATTTCTTATAAAATAGGGTCCCAATCTCCCATCTATGCATACCAGCCTTTCTCTTTCACACACAGAAGACTCATACATATGTGCGTGCGTGCGCGCACACACACACACACACACACATCTTCCTTCCAGTGGGAAAGAAAAACAAAAAAAAAGAAGAAAAACAGGATGGAGATGGGAGGATGGGAAGGAATAGCTATACTGAAAAAGGAGGAAAGAGAAGACAAGGAGCAAAACAAAGGGAAGAGCTAAATGGACAAGATGGAAAGGAAAAAGAGAGTTCTTTTCAGGCATGAGAAAAAGGGTTACATTTCACTAGGCAAGCAGCCCCTCTGGAGTAATTGCTCAACTTCAAGATAATCTTCAAAGGTGTGCAAGGTCATTTGTCTCTTCTGCCCATTCCTGTTTTCAAAGGATTCTTTTATTCTTATCTTGTGTGAGAGTCTTCTTTTTATGTGAGTTGACTTCATCAATTCACAGATAATTATTTGAGGAAAAAAGACCCCAGGGTTCCAATACTTTGGAAGTGTTTTCTTCTATCTGTCCTGAATGTCCTGAGTTTAACTTCAGTAGAAAATCCTGCATTTTTGTATTATGACAGGGAAGAAAAATTCTCCCTATGCTTTTCCTAGTGCATGGATAATTTTAAATATGTCCATTATTCCCATCCCTGTTTTCCTGCTTACTTTCTGAACTTGAGATTTTTGCTGAATTCTACTTGTGCTAATACCATAGTTATCTTATGCACATAATCACATTTTCCCTTTCACCATTTTTCCTGTGTGTGATTGCTTACATATATATCAAACACAAACCAAATATTGTTTCATTCTCTGGTAGCATTGTATGCCCATTAGCAAAGCGCTGAAGGGTTTTGACCTTAGGACAAGTGCACTGTAGTTTAGTAGAAAATGCTAGAACACCAACACCAGCACAAGCTGATGAGTTTCTTTGTACCATAGACATAATCTTAAAGATACAGCGATGGCACAATTTGCCTTATTGATGTTCTTAGTGTGTACTACTTCAAGGGGCTCCTCCAACACTTTCAGTAACAATAGAATCGTTAGGCAGGGCTCTCATGCAATCCTCTGTCCAGGACAGGAATCCTCAGACCACCCCAGACAAATGGTTGCCCAACCTTTGTTTGAAAGCCTCCAATGCTGGAACATATGACTCCAGGAACCAGGTATCCTACTGCTTAAAGATCTCAAGACATTTCTTATTTTGAATTTGGATTTCCGTCTGTAAAGCTTCACCCATTGGTTCTTGTACTACCCTCAGAAGTTATGGAGAATAAATTCACACCGTCTTCCCTTCACTGTTTGAAAACAGCTAACAGGTGTCCCCTTAGCCTTCTTTTCTTAAGATAAGCATACCCAGTTCTTTCATAAGATTTAGCCTCCAGGCCTCTGACTTCTGTGCATGCTTCCATACCTTTCGTAGCTTCATTAATTCATTCAAAATGCCACAAGATGCATGCATAGAATATTCTTTCAGAAGAGTCAGAGCAGGCCTCAATGCAAAGTACTCACTAAGGCACTAGGAACAGCTCTAGTTCCTGGTTGATTAGATGTCTGATTTTTGAGTTTGGCAGACATAGAAATTGGATGACAGGATAGACAGATATTTACTGTATTTTTATGGCACTTGAAATAGCTGAGGAGAAAAGGCAAGTGAAGAACAAAAAGTAAAGGAAAACCTCATCATTTTACTAAGTAAGAAATATTAGGCAACAGAATTTTGATTAAGCTCAGAATGCAGGATGTAAGAAGAGAAAATTTATTCTATGGGCAAGGAGGGAAGGTATTTAAAGAATATGTCCAAATTTTGCAAAGTTAGATATAATGCTAGTGGTGAAGGCACCAGGCTAGAAGGCAGAAGACTGTGAGTTCTAGTCCTGCCTTAGGCATGAAAGCCAGCTGGCTGGCTTTGGGCCATTCACTCTTTCTCAGCCAAACTCACCTCACAGGGTTGTTGTTGTGGGGAAAATAGGAGGAGGAAAGAGTATTAGGTATGTTTGCCACCTTGAGCTATTCATACAAATAATAAAGGCGGGATAAAAAAAAAATCTAAATCTAAAAGAAATTGGGATAGAGAATATCCCCCATCTCTATCTCCTGTAATGGTTGAACTTGGGAGTCATCCCAGACATTTATTTGCTAGCAGATTCAGGACTGACTCAAACGCAATATTTTTTTGTGTGCAAAGCATATTTCATTTGTAGGATTGGCTGCCCAAGAAATCCTGATGGCCACCACAATTACTTTAAAAGAAGATTAGAAAATATTAAGAAAGGATAGTCTTTCAGAGATTGTTAGCTAATGGAATTTTCAAGTCTGGAGGAATCACAAAACTAAGTAACAATTGCAAGAGCATTAGGAGGGGCAGGTATTCTTACATATTGCCTAGAGGCTGCTGAGAAGATAAGAAAAGTCTGGTTGGATCAATCCAAAGTCTATATAGTTCAGCATTCTGTTTCCTAGCCAGTTCTATTTGGAAGCATAGAAGCTGGAAGGCGCAAATAAGAACAGTCCCCCCCAGCCATTAGTGTTTCTGTTAACTTGTTCAGACCCTGATTCTAGAGATAATAAATAGCACTCTTATGAGCAGGCAGGTGGAAGAACCATTTGGCCCTTACGTGACACAAGAAGCTGGGCTGAATGGATCTTTGCTTTGATCCGTGTGTGTGTGTGTGTGTGTGTGTGTGTCCGTGCGCACATGTGTGCATATTATGGAATCTGGAACAAGTCCCCTCCAGCTTCTCTGGTATGTTCCTCTAGCCTTTTGGCCTTTTTCAGTTCACCATTATGTTCTATTATAAGCTGTTATATTTCTCGCCTGTCCTCATTAAAGGACAATTAAAACATTATTTTCATCTTGCCCGCGTATTATTTATTTTCCTAAACTGAAAACTCCACCTGTCCTATTGACTTTTGCCCCACTAGTAAATAAAAGTTTTGTCAAGTTTTGTCAAGTTTTAATGATAAACACTAGTAGTCTAGTTCCATTTTGATCCAAATATCCCATTAAAAAAATCCCATTATATTATTTTTAAAAAGGATTTTCTGTTACTTAGAAGCTAAAAGCTTTAAAACACTATGTCATAAAATACAAATTCCAGTCATTTTATTTGTTTGTTTATTTTTTGCAGCAAAAGAGTTTTATGGCACCTTAAAGACTAATAAATATATTAACATGTAAGAATAAATGGATAGAAATTTGACATCACATATAACAATATCAAAAAATCTGTAAGATGAGATTTCCATTTGTCAGGACATTGTGCTACTGACCTCAAGGTAGCTATTCTTGGGAGAAAGAGTTACAAAGACCAATTTCATTGTAAGACAGCTGAACCAGAATACATAAGGAAATTTAACATCATTTCTGATGGACTGAAGAGAGACCATGTTTTTGAATTGTATGGCATGTGTTAATCATTCCATTAATGCAAGAATATATAGATCATATGCAAGAATATATGGATCACGTTTACTTACCATTTTGTTATAGTCACTATCTATAAGCAAGTTCCACCTCATCTCTCTTTTCTTTCTCTCCCAAAATCATGGAATGTACATATAGTGCTCCTTTTTCAGGACTGTGCTCTGCTCATCTGTTGGAGTGGATTGTGATCCATGTGCAAATGCAAATAGTAAATCAGGGAGGTAAATCTCAAAATGCTTGAGAAGCTTTCTCTGCAGTCTAATACATTCTACGTTCTAGGTCCTTTATCAAGAGCACTACATATCTATAAAAAGCATTTGTATAAGTGCACAGTGTCTCTTAAAGTAAAACATTTACAGTATGGATCCATACATTTAATGTATTTATACTCCTTTATTTTAAACAAATGTTTTTTGTAACTTTTTAATTTATAGTGTCCTTGATGAAGGACCTGGGGTTGGGCTACACAGTTAACTCTGCTCAGGCACTTTGAATCTTGCTTCTGCACCTGTCCTCCTGCCCTGCTAAGCAAACAGAGGATCTCTGTCATTCTTTCCTGGTCTCTTAGGAAATCCTTCGTTCTCACATATAGTGCAACTTTTCTCTTCAGAGCCCTGTGATTACATTTACATCTCAGAAGGGACAGAAGACTGGTACAAACTTGCATTCATGGAAAATGTAGGGAAATTATGAAAAGCATACTGTAGCTTATCGAAAAGAAAAAAGAGAAGCTGGTACCATTGCTTTCCAAAGACATTTCTCAGCAGATGCATGTTTGAACTAGTGCCTCAAGCCTTTTGCTATGTAGCACTGCAGGTGCTTAACAGAAGGAAGATTTACTGTGGTATAAACAGCCAAGGATGGAACCCTCCATTAAAACACAAACACAAATGGGCAAAATGAATTCTCACTCCAACACATGAAAGTTTATGTAGTTTTCAGGGAAATGCATTTCCTTAAAATGATTTCTAAGGATGCATTAGCACTGACACTTAAGTGATAGTTCACACTTCTGGATGGCTTTAGGACTGAATGCAGCTACCTCTCTTCTAATTGACAGTTGCTCAGAGTGCCTTTTTCAAAGGCAACATTCTGCGTTCTCATGCATAATACAAAAAAGAAGGGACCTCTATCCCTGCCTTTTTCTGCATGCACAGAAAAGAAGTTCAATGGTCATGTAATCCAGACTGATGCAGTTATACATCCTACAGCAGCAAAGAGCAGTTCATCAGCAATCTGAAAAAAATAAGCATGTCCTTATTTAGATTACCAGTTCTCTAAATCAGACGTAAAGGCAGTATATAACCCGCTGGGTTTGCATGACATACCAAACCATATTCTAGCCAGCCAAGTCTATTCTGTTGTGTGAACCCAATCCATGTAGTTATTATGATTTAGTATATCATGTAAATCCAGAAAAAGTGTTGAATAAACCTTAAGTTAAACAGAGATAAGTGTGTTATATGAATACAACCAATGCTTTCTAGTTGGCATCCATCACTGGGTCCACACATTAACTAAGTTTTGTTTGATTTTGGCTTAATGTATATTGCGAATCTAATTTTTGTGGCTTATTCATCAAACCATTATTAAGTAGACCATGGCTTAGGGTAATATGGGAACCCACACACTGATTTAGAACAGCCACTGATTTAATGAATGTTGGATTACAAACTGCTTGAAGCTGAGGTTCACATTTTTCAGTGTCATCTTGAGAGTGACATTTTTAAGTGAATAAGACCAGAATGAAGGTCTGGGAGAGGCTAGGACAAAACTGAACATAAATTAATTAAATAAGTCAAAACATTATTCTCCTTGTATCTGACAATTACCCCATTTTGTCACAGTAGAAATTACAATTTGCTAGCAACTTTTGTAGGAAATTGGAAGGTACATACAACCTCAAAGCAGCAAGCTGTGCACCCTAGTTTAATAAGACCGCCTACAGATAAAAAAGGGATCTATAAAAATGTTTCCGCAACTCCTTGCTAGTCCACACAAGAACATTATTGAGAAAACATCTCAAAGATTAGAGCGTTCATGTCTGTTGCCTGATGATTGTATCAGTGTTCCAGCTATGAGGTGCCTATAGAATTAGAAACCCAAGAAGCTGCATTATACTGGTTTGTGTTATAATCAATCAAGTTTAGTAACTTCTACTGGCAGCATCTCTCCACGTTTTGAGGTAGATTTTCTCAGTCTTACTTAGGGCCTTACCATGAGCTTGTCCATTAAGCTAGAAATCTCTCCTGCTGCTGGCCTTCCAGATATTGTTGAACTTCAGTTCCCACCAGCTAAAGCCAGCATGGTAATGGTGGTGGATGAGCATCAGTTCTCCATCCCTGCTTTAGTGAATCAAAAGAAATGTAAAATTTAATAGTTAGTCATATTAAGCTGCTGTCTTTGAAACCTGGCTTACAGGCCAGGAACAACTTAACCAGATGCCTGAGTCTGCAGAGACACAAAAATTCAAATAGAAAGGGACAGTGGTGAGAAAGAAAGGATTGTTATTATAAATAAGGGGTAAGTTAGAAGTGCCCAATTATTACATTAAGCGCACTTCATCAAACTGAACTTGGTGCAGTCCTTTGATTGTTACATTTGTTACCTTAGGCTAGAATCTTTGTAAAACCAAAAAGAATTAAAGTCCTGGGCCCACTTCCAAGCCAGATGAATCTTTATATTGACCTGTAAACAATTGCAGTTTGAAGTAAACAATCACTATTGATAGCTTAGAACAATGCCTTGAGAGAGTTGCCTATATTTACCCATGAAAACAACTCCCCTGAGTCAAGTCAATTAACTGGAAATTCCTAAGTTAAAAAATATATTTTTCTATAATGTGAGAATCATTAGTGACCTGCTCCCACCATAGAACTGTGCCAATGTATAGCCTTTGGAAAAACATTCATATAGTGCAGAAACTTCAATCAGGGGGAAGTCTTTTCAAGTGAAAGTCTTCTTTTGGGGTAACTCGGAGTAGAGTACTGTTAAACTTGGCCTGGTAAGAATGTAATCCCTGCAGTGAAGTTCATTTTTGTTCAGTGGTGCCACATTCACTCTTAATTTTCTCCCCTCCCCTCCCCTCCAATAAAAAGAGAAAAAGGAACAGCAAAAACAAGGCATTTTCTATTGGGGTACCCAGGAATTTCCTTCCCAGGTAAATTTGCTGACCTAACTTTATTCAGCTTCTGGATGGTGATAAAATCTGTTTTATTTCAAAGTGCTTTGATCATTTTTTTACTGCAGTGGATCAAGCACTAAATTGTATATTATTGTGTATGTGTTTTCATCTTGTTCATAATATCTGGATTATTTGGGGGATATTTTTCTTATAGTGTTGAAAGGAATCTTGTTTGTTAGACAGCTTATTCCTTCTCAGTGGAACAGCAGAGTTCAAATATTTGTAAGCCAGTATGTGGATAAAATACCTAATATAACAATAAAAAAAAATCAGAAGTAACAGCCAGTAAGTATTCAATGAGTTTACCATATCAACAAATAGTTAATTTAACTTGAATCAATCTGATTTAATTTTACACAGAAATGTATTAGCATTTTGATGGCTCTAATAAAAAGACATCATTGTACAGAAGGTTAAAATTGAAGTTAAGGGATTTAATTTAACAAATGCTTATCTAATGTTTAAATGTAATCTACACAATCTAAATAGTAATAAGGGATAAGCAAGGTTTCCCAATCAAAATTCCACTTTGCTTTTAATTTTAATTTTTCAACAGGCTTGGTGGGTGTAGAAGTCATACAGTGATATCACTGAAAGGTGCTAGCTATTTTTTTTCTTTCATAATTTAAACCTTCCAGAGTCTTAATGCCTAACATAATTACATTCCACTTAAACATTTTATGGTAAAGCAAAACAAAAATCCCAACAATAAATTGTGCTATTAGAACTGGAAATAATCTTAGAGAGCTCTGGATGGGAAACAATAATGGGACCAAGCATTGGGCAAAGGTTGGTTTATACATCTCTTCTTTGAAACACCTCTAGAGACCCATTAGAATTAGCCTAAGTAATCTTACCTAAAGAGAGCCAGTCTGGTCTAGTGATTCAGGCACCAGGCTAGAAACCAGGAGACTGCGAGTTCTAGTTCCACCTTAGGCACAAAGCCAGCTGGATGACCCTGGGCCGGTCACTCTCTCTCAGCCCTCAGAAGAAGGCAAACCACTTCTGAAATCTTGCCAAGAAAACTTCAGGGACTTGACAAGGAAGTTGCCAGGAGTCAAAAAACTGACTCGAAGTAACGGGGGGGAAAAGTACCTTATTACTCATTATTTGTTGCCTTTATGCTCCACCTTTCCTCTGGGAACTCATGCTGCACACAAAGGGCTCCCTCCTCCAATCTTTTCCCAGAACAACCACTTGACGGGGTAGACTATGCTAAGAGAGAGTAACTCTCTTTTTCTTGGCCCAGTGACTGAGGGGGATTTAAACCTGGGTCTCCCCAGTTCTAGTCCAGCACCGGAACCACAATATCATACTCTTCACCCAGAATTCAAACCATGTTTTATTGTACAAGATTACATTGATGCAATAATCCGTATACTCTCACAAGCAGGAATTTTTAGAATATGGACTTAAAACAACAGTCCTTTAGTATGCTCATATTAGCATACTAAAGGACTGTAAGTGGTTTTGTTTAATAAAACAAAGACTACTAATATTCTATGTCACACAAGAACAATCATCATCATTATTACTACTTAAGTCAGTTCCATTTATGTGCTCCCAATTTCAAAACAGGAGTATATTCTTGTACACATTTGTTGCCCAATGTTGCCTGATTTTTTACTCCTATATACTGGATTCAATAGGACACAATGAGATCTAAAGTAAAACAGAAGTAACTTAGTTACTGCTATCAATATATACAATAGTCATTTTTGCCCTATTTATTCCAGTACAGATTTTCATGGTAGGATTAGTTAGCTTATGGAATACTTCGGAGCCTGGTGTTTTAGATAAGAGTTGGAATCAAGGATTTGTCCCTTTCTTCTACTGGATAAGTTATTCAGTGATAGCCCTACAATGCAGTCATACTTGATTGCAAGGAATGTACTCATATCCAGTGCCAGGTCGTAAGGTTGAGACATTTTCTTTTGGTTGTTCCTAACAAACTGGTTTCTATTGTTTTTCTTTCTGCCATAGCCATTACCCAAACAGAAATAATTTCAGCTTAATCTGCATGCATCATGATAGTTATGAGCATGACTCCAGTACCACTGAGCTGATGGAAGCACCATTCACTCACTGCTCAAGTTATGGGGAGGGGTGCTTACTGACATTCATGGGCTTCACTATCTCATTTGCATCAGTTTAACCTTCCAAAATCAGTTGTTTTAATGTTCAGTATGTAAGGTAAAAGAGTCTGTAGTATATGTTGAGTCAGATCCCAGACATCGGTACCAAGGAGTGCAGGCTTTGGTTCCCCTAATTCTTCAGACAGGAGTTGAAGTACATACCTATCTGGAGGACCTTCTGAATTGTTATCATCATCATTGCATCTTTCTGCTCAAAGGGCACTCAAGCTAATTCTGCTCCATTGGTTTTAATATAACATTGAGCAAGAACCAGAAATCAGGATTGCAGAGCAAAGTAAGGATACAAGAGCATACAAAAAAATTCAAGAAAAGCTTTGTTCTTCAAACAAAATTCAATGGGCACCCAAAGTCTTATAGTTCTTTCTCTCCAGGAAGCTTTATTAACCTTGAGGAGCAGAGGTCTAAAAGTCTTTCTTCCTTCAATTCAGTGACTCACCACATGGGGCAGATCTCAGCAGCTCTTGACAGTGTAGCCCCCCATTTCTGCCCACCATCATTTAGGCAATGGGACCATTCCTTGCCAACACCATGCAATGAATGTTTTTCCCCAAGCAAAAGTGTGCAAGGCTTTAGTGCAATTGCAGGACAAGAGTGTCTTCTACCATGTACTTTCTGATCTTGATTTCGGCTTCAACTTTCTCAGCATCACATGCACCAAAATGTTCCAAATCTACCTTCCCCAACCTAATTACTTTGAAATTGAACCCTAAGGAATTGGGATTGGGGTGGGAGGGCACCAGGTTGTGGAATACATATTCTCAAAGGTCATGTCTGTACTCATCTCTAAAGCACAAACTCCTCTTTTTTCCTTGGCTTGATCTGAACAGGATTACCAGATGTCTCCTATTTCACTCACTGATGAACTACAAGGAGGGTTGGGGAAGAGAGATTCCAAACAAGGATTCTCATGTGAAATGAGAGATGTCACATTTCATGCCTGTAGACAACTCACCCACTTACCTGGAACCCTCCATTATGGCTTTGTGTGGACTAGTTGCTGTATTAAAGGAGTAAATATGTAAGATTTTAGTTGATCAGATATTCATGACAATATTGCAGAACTGACCCTGGTATTGAAAACATTCACCAGGGCTGATCTCTGGCATTCCAGGTGAAACCTGTGACTCTAAATTTCTTCTTTGTAATGCTGTTACAGAGACCCAGTCTGGTGTAGCGGTTAAGGCATCAGGCTAGAAACCAGGAGACCCTGAGCTCTAGTCCCACCTTAGGCACAAAGCCAGCTGGGTGACCTTGGGCCAGTCACACTTTCTCAGCCCTGGGAAGCAGGCAATGGCAAACCACTTCAGAGGAACCTTGCCAAGAAAACTACAGGGACTTGTAAAGGCAGTCACCAAGAGTCAAAACTGACTCAAAAGCACCCCCTCCCCCCCAAAAGCTGTTAATGGATAAATGTTGCCTGAGATTGCCTGTCTTTCAGCAGCCTTCGTGTGCTGTACCCCAACCACCCTTTCAATCTTACAACAACCCTGGGAGGTAGGATAAGTTAACAAGTAGCGACTTGCCAAATACGAAATATGTTATAACGGAGCAGTAACCGCAAGCTGAGTATTCTTTTACCGTCCGGCTTTCCACTCATGTGATCAAGCCGGAAAGAGAATACAGTAGTGAAACCTGGGCTAAAAATCTGAAAGGATGAAGGAAAGAAATACGAGATTGCAAACACGCTGAGGGGCAACCCTGGATTCTCTGTGTCTCTCTCACACGCTTTCGTTTCCCATGCAAAACGTCACGATTCTCTCGGGCCGGGCCGGCCGGGCCGGGCGGACGGCAGAAAAGGAGACGAAAGCCTCCGGGCAGGCTAGACCGGAGACGGCGTCTCGTGCCAGGGGCCTCGTGCCTCCAGCTCTTGAATTCGAGGGGGAGTCGAGAGGTCGGGAGAAGTCACGTTCCACCCTCATGCGGAGGAAAAAGAAAGTCCCTGCTGGGCTTCCTAACCCCCCCCCCCGCCCTTGCTTAATGAGAGCGAGGGGAAAGTTTCCCGCCTCCTGGCACATGCTGGAGCCTGGCTGCCTTTCCCGCCTCCCGACGGCGGCGGGGGCTCAGCCCGGCAGCTGTTCCCACCTCCTCGTGCCTGGCAGCCCCTCCTCGCCCCTTGCAGTCCTGCGGGCCGCCTGCCAGCCGAGGCTTCCCGCCCTCCCCGCGTGCATGTGTCTCCGCCGAGCCGAGTGAAGCTGGCCCCTCCTTTCCCCACGTCGACCCCTCCCTCCTCCTCCCTCCTCCCTCCCACCCCCCCGCCAAAGCTGAAGCGGAGCTGGTGTTTTTCCACTCACCAGGATGGGTGATGCTCAGCGCTCGCTCATTAGAGAACAGACACGAGAGGTCAGGAAGAAAGCGCTTATAAATTACCGTTTCTTCCTTCCCATCGCTGTTAGTCTGCCTTGCCGCGCTCGCCGAGGCACATAGGACGGAGGCAGAGACAGCGAAGACGCTGGACAGCTACGTGGTCCGAGAGGAGCAGCTGCTACAGGTACCCAAGGCGGGTTTTCGGTGTTTTGGGGAGAGGAAGCCAGCCCGACCACCGCCGCCTCGCCTTCTCGCCCTCCTTCCTGGCATCATCTGGGAACAAAGCAGGCAGGCGTATGAGCCCCCCCGTCTTTGTTATTTCCTCCCGCCCAACACCAGAAGTGGGAAAAAAACAAACAACCCTGCATCAGGGGACGGTGCTTTTTTTTGTTTTTGTTTTTGGTGCCGGTTCCAACCAAGGTTGAGCGACCCTTCCCCCGATTCCCCGCATTTGCTTCCTCGCACGTGCCCTTCGCTCTGCACTTTTCCAGCGCCTTGTTTCCGAGCGATTTCTTTTCTCTAGAGCATGGCGGTTGCCTTTTGTCTGCGTTTTATAAAATGTGCGTGCATGGTGCACCTTTCTGGTTAAGCCGAGGGGTTTGCTCAGCTGGGCTCTTCCCCTTCATTCCCGGACGTCAGCCTCGGATACCTTATGTGCACTTTTAAATAACATATATGGCAGTGGTTAAGTGGAATTAATCACTTGTGCGGTAATGCTTTCTGTCTGATTTCGTGCGGTGGGTTCCCCCCCCTTCCCTTTATATCTGTGAGCAAGTGCTTGTCTCTGCCCCCGCAACTCTCCCCGCTCTTCCTCCTCCGTGCGACGTGCGATTGAATTATATTTAAGCACGCGGCTCGTCTTAAAGAAAGAAAGACAGACGGCAATTAGAAAATTCGAACACGAGCATTGCTACGCCACCGGTGCCGGCGCATCTTTAATAGCTCTCTTGCGAATTCGTTCATTCATTTTCTGGAGGGGAGAGGAACCGAAAAGAATTGCCCTGCGTGCTCTTAGAAACTTTGCTGGCAAGAACTGAATCCCGGGCATGCTAAAGTGTAAATAGAGTGATCCTGAATTTGCATCTCTGTTCCTGGAATCAGAAGCCAGCATTCAGGGGTAAATATTCATTTGTATTTGATCAGATAACAAAAGGGAAGCGTACTGACTTTTGAAAAGGCACCGTCTAAATTTCCATATAAGAACCTAAAGAGGAAACAGCTTGCATGTCTACTTGGATCAGCAGATGGCATGATGGGTACATTATAATCTTCTCTTTATACCTTTTCATTAACTGGAGAGTAACGTGATCATTACCTATCAACCATGCTTTTGGAATTGAAAAAAAAAAATCTGGAGTAGACACTGGGAACATTTTTTTTTAAATATTACTGTTGTAGTCTAGTACTGTACGCTTGGGAGGAAGACTCAGAACTTCCAAATAATTATTTTAAGATTGCTGTCTTTTGCATTTTAAAATAAAAAGGGTGAGATAAGTTGTGAGATAAAAAGCCAGGTATACAATTGAAAAAATACATCTGCCTGTAATGGCTTTTGTAATCTGGAGTTGCAGCTTGCTAACATTTTGTAACCTTTTAAAAATGGTGTTTTACATGAATGAGCTTTTTATAAATATGCAGTCATTCATGCATAATGTTTAGTTTAAGGGGAAAAAAACCCTAAACATTAGTCTAGGCCAAACCTCTGTGTCCTTGGCACATGATTGTGTATATATAGACCTGTATTTGCATTTGAGTGGATAGAAATTATAGTAGAACTCAAAAGATTGTATTGGAAATATTTTCCTGAAGACATTGCTTGAAAATTGATATATTACAATAGAAAAATAAAATGTTTTTTTTACATCATATTTGAGATGAGATGGTCATACACTGTAATAACACTGCCATTTGCTTAAGTTAAGTGCTAAAAGTGAAAGTGGTTGAGAGAAATACATTAATATTAGCAGCAATAACCACATTTTTCTCTGCTTTTCATGTTTGATTTCCATGTTTTTATCTACTCAAACTATTGCTTTAAAAAAAAAAAAAACCTTGGCTGCCTTTTCAAGCTTTCCCTGACCCTTCCAGTCATAATCTATTCTGGTCCCCAAGGTTTCCATTTTTCATTTTCCTTTACCACCTTCTGTAGTAATCTATCACTCAAGAGCGATATAATTTTATCAGCCATCAAAAGCAGTTCTGTTTGACATCCTATCCTGTAGGGGGCAGCAGGTGAAATAAAACAAAGATACTGCTGTATTTTACTACAGTAACATATAGAGAGAGGATAGAAAAAAAATATTTAAAGTTTATGTTTTGGCCCTGAAATGTATCATGGCATGTTCCATTATGGCACTTTAGGCAGAACTAGCTTGAGAAAATACTTTGTTTTATGGATGGAAATTCATGTATTTTAGGAATTGACATGAGGAATATTACATGAATGCATTGCTGGAATGGAGATTTAGCAAGTAAACAAACAATCAGAAATATTAGTCTATAAGTTGATGATCAGATTAATAGTTCTATTAGCGACATAGTTTGGTATGTAAGCTGGAAAAAAATCTAATTTACTTAGGGGTAAAATAATACTGTTTTTGTTTCCAATGCTGGGATAGAATATATTCAACTTTTTAATGCCCCCCCTCCTTTTTTTTTTCATGTGGGAGAAGAATGAGCTGAAGTAGGGGTGGTTAAGTAATATGGTTTTAACAGTAGCACCTCTGAACATAGCCAACTTAATGTTCAGGGTAAAGTTCACAACAGAGAGGAGATGTGATTTGATATTTTCACTTTTAATAGAATTTCATTTCTAATAAAATGGAGTTTGAAGTGTTATCATTTGGATTAGTGAAGCAGTGTGGCAGAATTAGATGTTTATCCCTTTCCCATCATTACCATTCTTCATTATATAATGTGCTGTAGTGTGCCCTTTGGGTGGTTGTGAGAACAAAATATGCAAAATATGTTTTATAACTTAACAGTTTTCTTCCTCTTTATGAGGCAGTTGAAAGTGTTATAATTTTAGGTAAAATACTAAGATACATTTTGTTTCATGTTCATCAATGTATGGTTAAGCTTAGTAACCTGCCACAGCTTGCCCAGGCTAAGGGAGTTTGTAGCACTTCTGAATAGGAGCTTGTTGGAATAGCTGTGGAATGGAACTAAAGCCGTGTCACACTAGCATTTTCTGTATTGTTGCTAGGCTATTGACAGAATCATTCTAAGACACTGGAAGTAGCCTATCAGTGAACATGCCACAGCTATCTTCTCCAACCTGGTTCTTCCAGGTGAGTTTGTTGGATCCATAATTGCTGAATTTTGGAAGCTGGACTTAAAAGTACAGCAGGTTACAGAAGGCTGTTTTAGAACAGTCCTGTGTCAACTTTAGACTTGACTAGTGGTGCTTTTACAAAACACATGCATACATACACATGGCTGTTAGATCATTCTAGTCTGGATATCTCATAGGTTGATTGGCTTGTGAATCTGAAGAAACTAGAATTATTGTCTTCTTTAGTAACACACTCTTACCCTTACTTGTCTGAGTCACCAATATTTGTTTATTAAAATATTCCATATTCAGAGGTTATTCATTACTTTTTTCCTATGCTCCGTTCATGGCATACTACCATCTGAACACAGGGGGACAGGTCCAGTAATGATAGAATGATGTAATTGCTGTTGAAAATCCATCTGTCTACAGTATTAGAGCTCCACAAAGCTGCTTGAAGGGTTGTGAATACCTTTATGCATTAATCCACTAGCTTTATGGTCATAATACAAGCACCAAGCCTTCCTAATCCCGCTTTCTGAAAATTCTGCTTGTTATATCCAACAGAATTTTTAAAATTATGTTTGTTCTCACTGTGATAGCACTGATATAAATATATCATTGACCAGCCTGCCTCAGTTTGATGTCCTTCAAATGATTTAAGAAAACTATTACTTCTAGAAATCTTAGGCACCATGTCTTATCCCAACACAGCTGGAGGGCACCATCTTGGGGAAGGGTGTAATTGGTCTACAGCAGTGTTTCTCAACCTTGGCAACCTGAAGATGTGTGAACTTCAACTCCCAGAATTCCCCAGCCAGGAATCTTCAAGTTGCCATGGTTGAGAAACACTCGTGTACAGGAAAATAAAGATGTTGCATCGACAAGGATTACTGTAATTATTATGCTTTTGGGGACAAAGAGATATAGATCATGGTTTAAGCTTATATATAGCTTAATTAATACATTATATAGAATGTATTAATGCCTATAAGTAGGACATCCCAGTAGAATTAGTCACTTTTTTATTACATAGGGTTTAACACAGCTCACGTTGTTTTTGGAAATGCTGATAAATTAATATGAACACAAAAGTTTATTTTGTGGAAATGGTTTAAAATTCTGCTGTGTTTGGTATTATACACTCTGATTTAGCTTCTCTTCTCATACAACAAAATACTCTGGCTACCTTGCTGACTTAATACTTATAACTTTATGGTGACTTAATTGAGCCAGATATTACAGACTCATGTAGCACATAATGTGGGATTGCATGTTTTGTTTTTTGGGTTTTTGTTTTTAAGAACTAAACATTCAGATATTTTTGTTAGTTATACAAAAGAAGACTCAGATATCACATGTTTTTCCTGTACCTCAAGCCCAATAACCAGCAATGAGAAAGACAGAAGAAAAGAGAGGCAAGGCAGCTTTAGGAGATACATAGCTGCAGGGGGAGGAAAAAAACAATAACCTAGGATTAGAGTTCAAAGACTTAAACATGCAGACCAGATGTGAAATTTAATACAAGCACCATGGCTACTAAATATTATTCACTTCTTGACTGTCAGGTAAAATTATTCCTCCACACTTTGTTTTAAGTGTGAACAAATCCTCCATTATAATGCTTGCTTGCTATGAGGCAAAAAGGATTACTAAATGATTATTTCTAATTTAACTACTAATTAATAGACTCAAAGTGACTGATTGCTACTTCAAGAAATAATGAGAACAAGACCATGTAAAGCTACTTCTGTGCTGCAAGTGTCATAGACAGGTAATGATAATCATATTAATGCATATATCTAAAATATTTTTATATTGTTTTTCTACTGAAAAAGCGTTTAAAGCAACTCAGTATTATGTGATGTCAAGTTGGTGTCAACTTTTAGCAACCACAGATGTTCACCGTGACAGTCTCTCCCTAACCTGGCCCTTCAGGTCTTCCAACAGTGTATCCATCATTGCTGTAACTGTTCCAGGTTGGGGACAGATTGTCAAGGAGAAAATCTATCTATGCATATAGTCACTAAGAGTTGACACCGACTTGATGGCACATAATCAGTCAGCACTACAAACCACAGTAAGCATGCATGGGCTTGTATGTAAGTAAGCCCATACACAGTAAGCTTGTATGGGCTATACAAGGGGTAGGGGAGCAAGTGATGAAATGTGTATCATGACACCACAACATGAACCACTTGATTTACATCCTTGTGTTCAATGCCAGATTGCTAGCACAAAAGGGCAAGGTTTGTATTGTGACATCACACACATTGTCATTTCCTCTATTGTGATTGCTTGAGTGCCTGCCTTAAGTATGTGCTTGATTCTCCCTATTAGTTTCATTTTGGAATAAGTAGCAAAACTTCCTTCAGAAATATTGGCTGGGGAGGCACTGGAGTTTGGGATTGTACCTGAGAAAGACACTCCTCCCCTGAATTTAGAAAAGTGCTCTATTTTTCCTGAATTGTTTACCATAAGAAGACTTAAAAAGAGAGCAAGATAATAGATTGTCTTGGGAATCTTAAGCCTTGTCAAGAAGAGTTACGCCCAAATGCTCCATAGTTACTACTTAGAACAAGATTGCTTGGAGAAAAAAATCAATGTGTTTGTGACATCAGCAACCATTACACCAATCCCAACCCTTGAATCAGAATTCTCTGTACCTTTAAGGAATAGCACAAAGACACCTGAGACAATGCCTGCTGATGTCACTAAGTATTTCTTTTTCCTTCATACCTCACACTGCAGTAGAGACAGACTCAGAGAAGAAGAAGGGAGGAGCATGAGGTTTGGATAAAAGAAGTGGTCAGAGACAAGGGGCTAAACTCAGAGGGATGAAGAAAGAGAGAATGGAAAAACAGCTGGAATAGAAGATAAGGCTGGCTCATTCACTCAGATAATTCAATTACATCTATAGTCATCATTCTTCATAACATTCCCAGCATTTGTGCCAAATTTTGAGTGATGCTAAAGCCAAAAACGGAGCACAGCATCTTCATTCCTAGAAGGTGTTCAGAGAGATAATGGCTTCATTCACAAATGTTCCAAGTGCTGCTTAGCTGTTAGAAAACAGGAGTAGAGAAGACCACACTCCACTCTGAGTTGGGTCTACTGACTTCTACACAAATTTAGATCTAATTACTTCTGTTCATCATCCCAAGTTGTTCTGTAGGAACTGTGAGCACTGTAGTAGTGAATCAGTCTACTCTTATAATTAAGGTAGCATGGGAAGCATCTTTAGATCCTGAGTGGGCTTATTTATATTATAAGAAGCATACCTTTTTTTTTTAGCTTACCCAGTGTGTGTGTGTTGATATCCTCAATGAATAATTATAAAATATCCAGGGTTATCTTGTAAAAGCTCTGTATTAAAATCTGCAGTGTTTACTGTTCTTATTTAGTTTGTTTATTCTCTCAATCATATGCAGAGGCTTCATATTATGACTTGGCCTAGAGACCTACATATAAATAAGTTATGATTTGAACTCATATTTGAGCTCATTAATAAATTTTATACGTATCCAATGATCATATGTAACTAGCTTCATTGCTGCCACATTTATTAAGTAGTCATTTGTTAAATGGGCATGGATGGCTAGAAACACATTTCTAGGCTAGCTTATAACGCTCAGTGAACTACATAAAGCGGTAGTAATAATGAAGTTCTGTACAGCACCTCTTGATGGTTTAAGTTTTGATCAATTTCATTCTTGTTCTTCCATTTTTTTTTCTAGCTATGCTTTCCAGCTCAAATATTCTTGAATAAACTTTCCCAACAGGGATTGAAAATTTTATTTTTGACAAATTTAAGCCTGTTCACATATAGTTTAAACTCTCTCTCTCTCTCTCTCTCTCTCTGTATACACACACACACACACAAACACACAATTTTCCTCTTTATTTGCATTGCACAAAATTAATTTGCCTGTATCTAGATGCAGCTACCATGTGAGCTTGCTTTCTAGATACAGTTTGGTTAAAACAGAAACAAAATAATGCTTCCTGTTATTTTGTGCACTGTTCCTACTGTAAACAAGGCTTTATGTCAGATAAACTCACTTCTTCTATTATGGGCTGCTAATGAATTTTATTCTTTAACATACATATTTGTGCCAAGAGTAAGCAATTGGACATGGACCTTCAATAAATATTGTGTTAAATTGTATGTGAAACCATTGTAATGATCACAAGATGTACGTATGATTCTCTTAAATAAGGTATAAGTATGCAAGGTAGGAATTTTGTCTTTTTAGTTATCCATTGATTGGAACTTGAATTTGTAGGATTATGAGGACTTCAGTATCATCTATTCTTGGTTTAAATTATTTTAGTTCTTAATTTATTTTACATTTGCATGATAGCCTTTTGTATTAAATATTAAATGACATTTGGAGAAATAGAAACATCTGAAAACAGTACTATGCTATGCTCATTTAAAATATATTCAGAATATCAGCTTTAGACAAAATTTAAACCAGCATATTGACTGAAAATTCTGGGAGTCAAAATCCTGGCTCATCTTGAAGGCACAGTTTATGGAAGATGGGAATGAAGAATAACAAATTCGTTGTTCTTTCAGCATCATTGTACCATAACATTGTTCAGTGGTTTAGGTAGTGCAAAGTTGGTATTGAGAAAACTGTAATAGTTTAAAGGTAGTAGGTATAAATAGTAGAGGCAATGCTTAGAAATACAGGATTTTGTGGATCTCTTGGCCTTATGCCTTCCAGATAACATTAGACTGCAATTCTCATAATTTCTCAGCAGTTATGGCCTTTGGAAGCCATATTGGGGAAGGCTGACTCATAGCAGGTAACAGAACTTTGGAATGAAAGAGGACAAAGTAAAAGTATTTTATCAGCCTACAGAATTCTTGCGAAATATCTGTACACCCTGAAATGCAATCTCTTATGCCAGTCTCTGTCTTCCAGTAAACCCTTTAATTTTTCTGTCCTAATCTTCTAGAATTTGTAATGGAGGAAGGATTGAATTGAAGGGTATTTGTTCCAGAGACCAAACATGAGGATAATTTATTCAAATTGGATCCCTGACAAGAACAGATTCAGACCTTTACTGCTTCACCCACAGGTCCCAGTAGACTAGAAAGAAGCTGCTAAATATGTCAACATTTAATTTTTAAGTAAGATTTGAGCAGGAGACAAAAGCCAATGTGCCTGTAACCAGGCAGAAGGTGGTATGGAAGACCTCTGCCTAACACTAAAGAGACACTGTCAGTCAGATATCTTAGATGAAATGGAGTGATCTGGAATAAGATAGCTTCCTGTATTCTTGGCCTTTCAGTTCTAGAAAAAAGCTGGTAAAAATAAAGGTCATGGAGAGCAAGAAGGAAAAAAGGCTTCTGTCGTATTCCAGGTAGAACAGTATTGGAAATAATGTTCACTCGCACATTTTACCTTGAAATCAATCTAATTTTAAGGCAGTTTTCCAGAATTTCATGTTGGTGCAATACATTAAAGTAGGATGTTAGAGAAAAACTATTAATTGTATTAAAATTTTTAGATTTAGATGTTTCTTAAATTGCTTCTTACTTATCCTCAGTAGGATCTTTCCATTTGCATCATTGTTTTGCTTTGCTTTGCTTTGCTTTTTGCTTTGCTCTGTTCTGTTCTGTTTCGGTTTATTTTATTTTATTTTATTTTATTTATTTTATTTATTTTATTTTATTATTTTTTTCTTTTTCTGAAACAGGAAGAGAAAATCCTTTCTGGAGAGATTCCTCTTCATGTAAGTGTTTTTATGCTTGTTAATATTAGCAATATAGTCTGAATATTCAGAATCTAGATTTTCACCATCTGCTCATAGAAAGATAATAAAATTGATACCAAAAAAAAAATAATAATAACCACAATTTTGTGGTGATTAAGACACAGCAACCTATTTATTATATTGATGTTGTTATGATTTATTACATTATTACTTCTGTTATTTGAACAAAATGTTCAGACATACACAGTCATGATATAGAGCTGAAACAGTATTTACAGATCTCAGATAAGGGCTAGAACTCCCTGCACTAGAGTCAAACTCTAGTCTTCTTCATGCCTGTGTATCTAGATTGAGTCATAATCAGAAAGTGGATGCAGGTCACTCATGCCTTATCTTGCATATAATTTCCACAACATGCTCCAATCTAGCCATGATAATAATAATAATATAGTAAATCAGTAATTTTTGAGTCTGTAGATAACCAGCTTACCATAGTTCATATTAACAAGTGGGTGAGTGTTTCTTGCCTGAAGTTGCAATCCAGTGTGCCCTGTTTATATGTGTGGGGGACCCATTAAACTCAAAGGAACTTATTCCTGGAGCAACATAATAGGGTTGTGCTGTATGGCTGAAATCCTAAATGTACTTATTTCAATAGAACTTATTTCGGAATAAACATGCTTAGAATTGCACTACAAAAGATGATTAAAAGGTAATAGAACAAATCAGCATAGAATTTCCTGCTTCCAATCTTTGGCTAAGATATGCTTTATTTTTCTTAGGTTCTGCTCTATTTGCAAAGTTTCTATACGGATAAGACCTCAAGTAATATTTAACAGCTGTTTCCATAATTTATCATGTTATACAACGTATCAACATTTAGCAGCCTTGTCTCCCTAACACCTCCACCCAGTAAACAACAGTCAGCCTGTTGATTCGCAGTTAATAGGGCATCACAATATAGCTTGAGTCTGGCAAGCTGAAGGAGGGCCTCATGTTGGATACACAAGCCATGTCCTCACCACAAGGTTGGGCTAGAGAATGGTTCAAGCAGGTTCTTAGTGGTTTATTTTGCATTGCACCTAGAGAAAACAGAACACCAAACTGTGGTAAACATGTATTTATTTAAAGCATTTTATCTTGATCTTCAGATGAAAAGCTCCCCAAACGAGCCTACTGATAAACAGAAACAAAACGTCTTTGACTTGTGGCTTGGAGTATATGACAAAAAAAGCAATGTGGGGTGGTCAGAAAGAAGCCAATGAGATGATGATTTTCCGCACTTGTTTGCCAGTTTTGGCTTAGTTGTACATTTTGACAGGTTGCAAAGACCTTTCTTCATGTGAGCCCATATATGTGTGGGTGAACCTGTGGGATTTTCTGTTCCACTTGAACAATTATAACCAATAAGTTCATATACCTCTTGGGAATGCTTTTTGCATTACAAACTAAAGCCATGGATTTGGAAATGCATCATATGTACTTTCAGTCATGGAAAAATTTCTCTTAAGTTTAAATATATTCTTTTGATAAAGGCAAATTGGCTTTGGAAAATAAAATTATGATAGCATTTGTGGTATAGAGTCTCTTGTTTTATATCATACTGTGTATGTGCACTGTGTCTAACCTAATGGCAAGCTCAGAAACAATTTTGTTGCTTTTCATTTTCTTTAATTAATTCATTAGCTAGAATGGTAACTTACATTTCCGTAACAATTAGTTCAAAAAGCTTCTTAGTAACATGGGTCTTTGCTTTTGTGGGGCTGAAGTTTTGGTTGACCTTGAGAATAAAAGCAACTTGTAGAGTGCACACTTATATTTAACTATTGCTGTGCTGGCTACTACCAGTTTTGCAGAAATTTATTTGCAAACTTTCCTTTCCTTTAAGCCAGAGCCTTCAAACTAGCAGTGTGTTTGGATTTAGGGATATACTTTTGGAGATTCATGTAATGAAAAGGGTAGTGCAATGAAAGAAGTAGTAAGGGAGAACGTCCTTCTTTTGCAGGAGCTTTCATCTCTCTTACACTATTGATTATGCATTTATTATTCATATTTATAAAATGTCTATACAATGGATTCTCTAGGTATTATACAAAATAAAATATTATAATACAAAAATAGCTTTTTCTTCCCTGGCTGTGCCTCTGTCATACCATAGATTAAATATACATCCTAGCCACCATTAGCCAAACTGCAGAACTGAATTACAGAAACTTGTTTTGTGCTCTTCTCTACTGCTCTGGTGCTCCATCCACTGCCGTCTTCTGGAATGTGCATACCATTTCACAAGGAGTGTCCACACAGTGACAGTGTGCAAAGCAGCCCACTCACTGCCATCTAACAGTAGTCATGGTCAGCTTATGATAGTACTGAATGAAGGGCGTGAGTGATTAAATGCTAAAATAGTGCATCTGTACCATTTTACACCATTTCATTTAATATGAGTGAGAGAGTACTATTTTTTTCTCAGTAGCACTGGCCACATGAATGATGAACTGTAAAATTAGGAAGTAATCTTTCTCCCTATCAGGCAGCTCTTTATCAAGGTGTTGGCACTTCCAAATGAAGGAACAGAGGGGGGATCTGCATTTGTTCACTCTATTTCATTGACTTGAAGGATGTCTTGTGGAATGAGCTAAAAAGGCTCTCATACAAACCTGCTGGTTTTTGAACAGGCTGCAATGGAGAAATGAGTTTGTACTTTCTCTTCTAATCCAGACCCAGCTCACATTTATCAGTCTTAATCTGCAGCAATTCTGGATAATAGACTGTAAACCAGAGACTTGGGGTGGAGAGAACAGTGTATGTCCAGTTCTGTACCCAAAGCCTGTGGAACATAGCAATTCTCATTGAACCAGTGCACTATTAGGTCTGTCTCTATACATTGGTGGAAGAGAAGTTTCCTCCCTCCTTCAAGATAGGTTAGCCACAATTCTCAATTTGCCTGGGGAGTGAACTAGCTGATTTTCTTAGTAATCTAAGTAAGCACTTCAGAATGTAGATAATTAACATCACTCAGTGTGCACATTCTGTTCTTGTACAGTAGATGGCTGGGTGTCTGCATATAAGTATTTTCGTGGATTTAACTTGAATTTGCTTTCCTAGATCCCACTGCCATTAAAGAAGCATGGAAAGGACAAACCCAGTGTTACTGAGCACAGTGGCTTTTTTCTTCCTGCTCTCACTTGCCTGGAGCACATACTATTTAATTAGACTAATTTATAGTGGGGTGAGAAAGAGAATCATCTAGCCAAAGGAGGCAGTGATAAATCTGCTTCATATGCCCTGTATTTACCAACATTAGTATCTCAAGAGAAGAGTAGGTTAGCAATTTGAGGAAATCAGCTGCAAAGTTAAAATAGAAACTCAGCCCCCATTGGATGCCTTGATGTACCATCTCAGACAGGGCATGGTTTCTTCCAATTATTACTAAGATTCAGTGGCAGAGTTTTAAAATTACTTTATAAGAGACAAATGAAATCCTCATAGGACCTGTTCTCAGATGGAAGTGTATTATATAGGGATATGCCAGACAACAAAGCTGTCAAAAAGAAAAGTTGTAGTCCAACTTTCTGCTTTCTAAGAGGCCCTTGAGGGATGCAGAAAGTGCTGGCTTTTCTTAATGTCTTCTATACACATACACACACATCTTCCATCACAAACCTGAAACTGACTGGCTTCTATAGTTGCATATACTTGCTGTCTTCAAACCACCTTGGAAGTTGACAATATAGAAGATGGAAATTTGGGTCTTAGGAATAAAGTTAAAGGGAATACATGTCTGGCACGTATGTATTCCCTTTAATTTATAATGGGGTGAGAAAGAGATCATCTAGCCAAAGGAGGCAGTGATAAATCTGCTCCGTATGCCCTGTATTTACCAACATTAGCATCTCAAGGGTAGGTTAACAATTCAAGGAAATCAGTGGCAAAGTTAAAATTTCTAAACCCATTCCTCTCTCTAGGATCTTCAACTTAGCAGGCAGAATAGGTCAGCAACTTTCAAATGTTTCCAAGTTGCAGTATCTGTTAGTTTAATAATTCCCAGAATCCTTGATCAAGGGGCAAAGCTCTAGTGATAGAAGATAGGCTGCATCTGAGTAAAAAACTTCTTTTTGCCCTTAGTTTCTTGTGGAACTGTAGGGTTCCATGGAATATAGTTTGAAAAGTCCTGGAATAGGGTTTCCTTATATTTAAAAGGGTCATAGTACAGTATCCTTGAAGAACACTGTGTCCCAAATGGCACATTCTTTGATCTCATCTGTTGACCTGCAAGGATTCTTTAATGTCTAACACAAAATGCCCTTGATATGTAAAGGTTACACAAGCCAAGAGTCTTAGTTCAGCTAAGGAAATCCACTGAAGAAAGCTATCACAAGCAAGTCCCAAGTGTGTATTCCATATCACAGTATTATGTTAAAATGGATATGCACTCAAATGCATATCAAAATACTATACCTCACCTATTTGCATTTGGATGTGCATGCTGGAAACACATCTGAGTGAACATTTCATTAAACGCAGTGCAGGGCAGATATTCTACATACAGATTTGGATGCTCATGCAGTTAATAACAATAATTGGTGACCCAGAAGTAATGCATCAGCAAACAAGAAAACAGTATAAATACATAGGCCTCCATTTATACAGTCCATGTATGTACAATCTTTGGACTGCACACAGCACATCTAAATTATTGCTGTTGTAGCATGCAGCAATGAAAATCAAGCTGGAAATGCCAGTGGTTACTCCTGTATATGCTCACAACCTATAAAGGGTAATCTTTCACATATATATTTCTTCCTGCTTCAATATAAATGACTTAATTCTTTGGCTCCTTTTAACTGCTATGGCATACATTTTTAAACAGGAAATAAATGAGTTCGGAAAATTGCACAGGGATATCATCAACCCTTAGGCTTGTTAAGGTGTTTTTGTTTCATACAATAACTTGAGAAAGATATAGCTTTCTTAAGGTTTTTTTTTTTTAAAACCAGCAACGTAAAGTTTTGTTTTGTTTTGTTTTGTAATATAGGTTTTGTAATAGAAGTAGGTTCTCCCAGACTAGTGTCCTCAGAATTGCATTTTTATAGAAAGAGAAGCATAAGAATTAGTTTTGGAGTGGAGTATTTCTTAGTGTGCAACTCCACAGGGGGAAAGTTGATTGCTCATTGTCATCACCAATCTTATTTTTAATTGCAACGCTCAGAAGGATCCATCTTTCTGTGTTCATTTGCTGCGACAAATACTACCAACATTCATTACTTTCTATCAGTGTCTTATCCTATGGAGGAACCAGCCCTGCCCATCCACATTGAGGAGGGGATAGACGTTCCAACTGGTGAGTGCAGCTAAGGTGGGGTGCTTGTGAAATGGGGGGAGGCATGCTGATACAGGGAGCGTGAGACCTTGTTTGTGTGTATGTATTTGGGAAATCTAGTAATGTTTACCATAAACATTTAAAATAGTTTTCTGTTTTTCCAAAATGTGATATGTTGGCCAGACCAGTTCTCAGTTACCAACAGAAATGTTTCACCATGGCCAGTCTTCCACTATGGTCCTGCTATATACTGATCTGTCATTACTGTCAGACTTGCAGGTTCTCATAATTTTACTGTCTGTATAAAGAACGAAGCAATTTTTTGATGTTCCAAAGTAAAGGGATTGGGTGCAGTAGAAAGACATTGAGGCAAATGGTTGTGTTGATTTGAAATTGACCAACTTGCTCTGAATTGCTTGCTCTCAACTCTTAAAAACATATTTGCAAGTTAATGTAATTTTCTTGGGCAAATTTTAAGAAATTGCTAACTTTTTGTTGTCTTTTTTGAGGAATTAACATTAAAAACCAAAATTATTTTTTTTTAAAAAAGAACAAAATGAAGAGACAACTTTGTTAACTAAAAACAGGGATTCAGATTACACAAGCAAGCAGATATCCCCCACTGCATGAGGGATCTAGTGTACCAAGGAGTCTGTTTTTGAAGGAGCCTTTTGCAACATGTGTTAATACGCAGACAGGACCAGATATATGGATAAATGCACTCTTAGCACAAAGTTGGTGCAAGCCATCTCTTTTCCTCCCTCAGACCTACCCAAAATTGTCATAAAGAGCATATTGTTCTTGTTCTAGAATAAGCTTAGCTCAGTGTTCTGAATTCCATAATTAAACCTATAGTATTTTCTTTTGGTAAAAGATGTTTTTCATTATTTAGAGATTAATCTCAATATTTAGTCACCTATATTTTAATCCAGAACATCTGTTCAAAATATTTCATAGGATTCTCTTGAAATAAAGGAGAAAAGGGTTTTGTTTTTGAAATTTGCCAAAATTGTTTATGTTTTTATGTTTTCTCTTATTAATTTATGGTTATAAATGAATTTTTAAAGCAGAAAAGTGCTCTTTCAGTCCATCAAGTTATTGTGGAAAATTTGAGCACAGTTCCAACTACTATCATTAGACATGCGATAAAAATTAGAATTACCCAGAAATTCATGTATGTGCAAATCCACTGGATTACTCTATAATTTACCTTAGGATCTGAGGCTTAGAACATAGAACTTCATATGAACAGATGCTATATGACACTTAATTAGTTTAGTAAAGAAATGAGAGCCTTTTTATCCTTTCTTCACCAGAAAGCATTGCAAATCTTTGGTATTTTTTATTGGTTTCTGTATGTGAACTGTCAGAAATCTGCAAGTTTTTTTTTAGTTCATGGCACATATACATTAGATTTGTATTTAATATTTCTTGTATATATTGTTCTGGTATTACTCATGTTACTGTTTTATATTTCAAACAGTAGAATCTGATTCTATTTTAATCATTTAATTTTGTTTAAAATCAGATTAATTTGTCCTATAAGGATACTATCAAAGTATACATTTTTCATTCTAAATGTGAATTGAAAGTATTTTGACTTCCTGGAAAGCAACAGAAAAACCACAAAATTTGTGTTTATTTCATACAGCTGTGTGTCTCCTATCCCTTTTGTTTTGCCTTTCTTGCAAGCTCCATATTATGCAAGCAAATTGGTTTGTGTGTATGTGCATAAAATATTAGCCTTTTAATTCCAGTGTTTTATTTATATAAAAAAATGTTGCTTGGCAAATGCAGCCCTCACTCCTATAACATCTTAAAGCAGTTAAGAAACCACAAATACTTCCGTTTCATGATAATGTCATTTTCAGGTACACAGCAGAGGAATTAGTATCCAAAATTATATATATATTCACTTATATCAATTAATTTTGTACACACAATTGCTTTGTATACTCTTGAAGTTAACTGTATGTGTCTGCATGCTTACAGAGTGCAAATTGCCTGTGTGCAATTAACACAAACTAAATATAAATAATGTTAGCAAAATCATTATCTGAACTCAGCTGGAACTGGAAAAAGAGAAATTGAAATAATCTTCATTAAGATGAATCTTGGTAGTGTTTCCACCATTGCTGAAAACTGAGGTTAAATTGACCATTTGGAAACATATTTCAATTTGTAGAACATACTAAGCCGAAATAACTGCATATTTTTACTTCACCAGGGAAACAAAAATTTTATCAGTTATCTGATATTTCCTGTTAGTGTTCTGAAATTTAAAACATTTTTTTAAAAAATCCAGCCCTTTATTAAATAGAGTTGTCAATGTTTTATTAGCTATATTGTGCTGAAGATTATTTTATGATTTAAATCTACAAAGAATTATATAGAGAAATTTAAATTCTTAGATTAAAATCTGGATTTAATGTGATACAAGGTCATTAGTAATTGAAGAGGGCAACAAAGATGACACAGAGATTTGAGGACATGCCAGTGTGAAAAGGCTAGAGGAACTTGAGATGTTCAGTCTAAAAAGAAGGCTTGGGGAGACATGATAGCCATGTTCAGGTTATGTGAAAGGAAACTACAGGGAAGTTCAGGAACTTTTTTCCAGGCCATAAAAGCTAGGGTATTTTTGGTATAAATTGCACCTTCCTAGATTTTGATTAAATATAAAGAACAACTTCCTGATGGTAAGTTACATACAACAATGGAAAAAATCTGTCTATGGATGTTGTGGCTTCTCCATCTCTGGAGGTTTTAAGAAAAGGCTGAATAGCCACCTTTCATGGATATTTTTTTTCCTCTTCATTGTAGAAGATTGGATTAGGATTAGATAATCCTCATGGTCTCTTCTCATTTTATAATTCTGTATTGTATGAAGGATTATTGTTTAGTGATTAAAGAAATATCTGCATCAGTGAGATCCACGATTCAGAGTTAAATTTCATACCACATGAAATATGCAGGTTTAGCTGCCCCTGTGATTTGTATTTAAGAGGAAGCTTAAGTTGTTTCTTCTCTGGGGGGAAGTTATGTATGAATTCTGCAAAACAAGATTAAACTTCTCCCTGTTTAGCAGTTTTAATTTGGATTGGTGTACCTTGTACTTCCTTTATTTAAAAGAAAAATCAATGGGACAAGCATAGTTTATTGGATGCTGATTGTTTGAGAACTCCAGGCATTTTACAGAAGTGCAGTTAATTAGCTACCTGGGATAATTTAGTCAGTCAACCAGCATAGGAACAGAGAGGTAATTGGTAAGACTAGAAATAAGAGTGGAAACAGTCTCAAACAAAAAAAAAGTTGCCAGTCACATGCAATCTTGAAGACTATGTTGTAAAAACCTCTGGTTTATTAGTACTTAAAATTAAGACAAAGGTAGCTACAGTATTATAACTTAACATCTGAATAAAGCTATGGAAGGTGAGAACCTGTCTGTCATTCCAGACTTCTTCAGATAAATTTATAATAGAAATCCTTCAGGGAGTACTGGAAGAGGCAAACATAGACTATTATAAGTGTATAAACTATAAGGAAAACAAGAAACCAACAAATGATAGTTGTAGGCATCCGTGGGAGGGTGGAAATAAATGATTAAATTATATCATGGTCCAAATAACACAACTTAGTTGTGTCAGATGTTGGGATGCAAGTATGGAAGCACAGAGTTTGTGTCATGATGTCCTCATATCTATGTTGCCATTTTGTTGTAATCCTGGTTTGCTGAAAATGCCTATGATGATAGCCATTATTTCTTTTGTTTGGAAAAGGACAAGTAGTTCCATGTGAGCTTCTGTAGCAGCAGGCTTATGTAATTTGTAACATATTCTCTGTAGAAACATTATGGTCTCTTTCACTCTGTGTTCCCATCCTTCTGGTAACTTTTCTTGCAATTTGATATCCTTTTAAAAAACAGTAGTAATTGGAAAGGCCAGGGCAGAGCCCAGCATTTTCTCTATACAAAACAGATGAGCTCACTACAGACTATATTTCTTAGTTTAGGTTGATGCTGTGATCAGTAATGTAACAATACTATTTGCACTGGATCTACCACTAATTTATCCCTTTATTTATTGTAAATATTTTTTTATAATTTTAATCAATACTCAGAATGGCTAATGGATCTTTGAAATATTTGTCTTTATTAGACCCACTGTATGAATGTTAAAAGTGCTTTAAGTGCTGTTCTTTCTTTACCCACTATGCAACACAAATTATATTTTATTTCTAGGTACTTGGAGGGAGAACATTAGATTGCTTTTCTTCATTGAAGTAGGGTTGCCAGTCATTCACGATTGGCCTGGACACAATAGGCAAGATGGGAAGTGGTGTTCATTCCTGATTTCCTTTCCAAACCCAATTGTGGTCAACTTATGATGACCACAATTGGGTTTGGAACTTTTGTTGTTAAGTGATGCAGTTGTTAAGTGAGTCACGCCTGTTTTAATGACCTGTTTTGCTGTGGTTGTTAGGTGAATTGCTGCGGCTGTTAAGCAAATCATACAGTCATTAAGTGAATCCGGCTTCCCCCATTGACTTAGCTTGTTGGAAGCAACCTGGGAAGGTCACAAATGATGAACACCTGGCCCCAGACACTGCAACTGTTATAAATACATGCCAGTTGCCAAGTGCCCAAATTTTGATCACGTGACCACGGGGATGCTGCAACGGTCATAAAAATGAGGACCTGTTGTAAGTGACTTTTCAACGCTGTTGTAACTTAAAACGGTCATTAAATGAGTGGTCATAAGTCAAAGACTACCTGTAGGGGTTTTTGGTTTTGTTTTAATTTTAGTGTCTTAACCATAACCTAATATTTGTAGAATGGATTATTTGGAGGTTTGTTTTTAGATTGACTTCTGAGAATTTGTGCTGCAGAATAGAGTAACACTTCACAATTTTATATCGGGAGTAATGATGTAATTTAAAGTAGCAGGCAAGTGGTGACCCTTTGGGGATAATTGTCAATCATTAGGTTTTTAGTAAGCTCACCCCAGGGATTGTTAATTGAAGACTGAAGACAGTTTGTGGTCATCTAAGAACTGACTTAATTGGTGAATTTAACAGAGCCATCATTTTCCTAGAGTAATTCTTGTGGATTTAACAGTGGCTATATACATATGGCTTCACCTGTGGAAAGCTTAGTTTATAGGAAATAATGGCTGAATAGAGCTGATGATGTTACCTAGTCATGTAATGAAATGTCTGCAAGCAAACAACCAAGCTCAGAGAGCACCAAAGATTCTACAGTTCAACCCTGAGCTACAGATATTTTCTTCTATTGGGATACTAGCTTTGTTCAGACAACCTTATATGACTGAACCTTTTACTGACATTGTAGCTTCTGCTCCTTGTCTCACAAATGGTTTTGTTGGTGTGTTGCTGTTAAGTTTTATGCTCATAAATTCTCTTGCTGCCAGCAGGACCATGAAAATATTTTTAGGTACAGTTTAGAATTTTATCCAAAAGTGGTCTAAGAAGTTGTTTTTCTGTAAATTATCTTTAGAAATAACCACACCTTTCACCAGCTTTCAGTTCATTCTGCAATTAACTATTAATTTCAGAACTAACTTAATTCTGTAAATTATATTTAGAAATATCCCTTACCAGCTTTCAGTTAATTCTCACTCTCAGTGCTACTTCTAATGTTTTGAAGATAGAAGCAAACTAATTCAGATATACTCTAGTATTGCTTATGGAATTGAAAATTATTCATTAAAGTGGGATTCTTTGAGTGAAAGGAATTTGAAATATTGTATAAGGAAGAGGATGCAGGTTTTCTATGGATGGGTTCTAGGATTGTGTAAATCACTTAGAGAAAAAGGTGTTTTGAGGCATCCTTTTCAAATCGGCTATTCAGAGTATTAAGCTACCACGTCTTCTAGAAATCTCCAAATAGCCATTTTGAGAGCCTCCTCTTATCTTTTGAGCATACATGTGCATGTACAGAGGGCAGTTTAGTTAGGATTGTTGCCAAAGAAAAGCCAGCCCCCTGAACTGGTCACCCAATCTTATTGCCTTCTTTTAGTTTAGTGAAGATAGCTCAGAATCAGTTGAGGTAATGTCAGGGGAAAATCCTATTGAACAGAACATCTTGTGCATATCATAACTGATAGTTCAGTGGAGCACAGTTAGGGAATGGTTTATAAATAGAGATGGTGCCCTGTTAGCAAAAAAAAAAAAGTTTTACAATAAAGACCATGCCTTATTAATAAAGTCATGTGTCTGGGGAGCCAAAGATACACGATAATGAAAAGTAATAATTTCATCAGTGTAATATAATTGAACAGCTTGGTCAGTGATTGTGAATATGATGGAACTGATTTGGACCACCATCAATAAAATAACATTCACATTTGGCCTAGACATTATTCTTTTTTATTTTGGAAGGAACTTTCATTTGGCTGCATTCATACTGTTTCTTGCTATAAATAGTAGCTTTTGCTCATTGTCCAACTATCTTAAATATTTGAGCCAAGCTCTTGTTTTCTGAAAGGAAGGCAGACATATGTCTCCTAGAAGCTGGCATGTTTTTCAGAAGTGGAACTATTCAATCATTTTATTGTCCAAGAATGTGAGTTACATTTAAATATAGAAGGTACAGTATTTGGGATTTGTTGTTCCTTATTAGCTGATACAATAGCTGTAGTTCATACTTGCAAAATGCCTTCCAACTATACATCAGGTTGTTGATTCTTATCTATAAAAAGTAATTATAGCTTTAATCAGTAAAATAAAAGTGTAGGAAATCAAACACAAATCCTGTGAATGCCCAGCACATTGCCTTTTGTTAAACACTGTTTTTTGAGAATTTTCTTGTAGTGCCTCATACCATCTCCTTTTCATCTTCCTTGGCATTTCCTTCAATTGGTAGTGACTATGGCTGGGGCACAGAATAAAATCTAAGATACGAGTGCAATAAAATATAGGGTGTTAATAAGCTAATATGAAAATAACCTATAATTATAATATTATTCAGTATAAACTTTTTAGGGGTTTAGGGGTTGTCATAATATTATTCTGAGCTAGAAAAATGACAGTTTTTTTTTAACTTGGCATTTGAAAGTTGGAATCTTTTAAGACTTGAATCATTTTAGTTAAATCAAGAAATCACATAATTATCTCAAATTAATTAACTGCTTCGTTTTTAAGCACTACTTCCATTTCATAACATCTGAAAAAATATGTTTCTTTATGAAAGGAGCTACTAGTGTTTGGCTAACTGTTCCATATTATTTAAGAGTCAAAAATGATTCAGACAGTCTCAGTTCTACTTAATCTAACCTGATTAATTTACAGTAGCTATATAGTTATGCATTTTTTAATCACCATAAGACATTCTCCTCCTATTCCTCCTCCTCCTCCTCCAGCATGATCTCATTCCCAAGAAGTACCCAGGGAAAATTTTGGCATAGCTCCTAACAAGCTTTTACATGTGATTCCCATTAAATGTTCCTCTCAGAGTCCACTGATCATCCAAGAAGACAGAAGGAGGGAGTCTGCATGAATACTGGGCTGTGGAATAGGCAGAGGAAGGGCTGATTCAGTGTCAGTCAGCAGCCAAGAAAAACATAACTCTGCACTTTTGTCATACATCCTGATTCTGCCTCAGTGTGATAGAATTTCCAGTCTCTTTCTTTGCATGGACAATGGGGAAACCTAATGTTACCCTTAGTTATGGGTCAGGCAGGTGATGCTGCCTGTTGTAAACCTCACTGAAATGTAAATGACCTTTCCCAAGTTTCTGTAAGTTATTGAGAACTCATGGATGGAAGGAGTGTTACTGGGTGATTTGCATCACAATTGGTTCTGGTGTGCAGATATATGAAATAGCCAGGAATGGAAAATACACAGTTGGTGGGACTTATAAAAAGAAGTTTGCTAATAGTGCCCAAGAATTTATACCAAATATCTCCTGTTTTTTAATTATTTATAATATTTCTTCACATTTCCTCTCTTCCTTGATCAGAAACATAAACCTTCCATGTTTATGATGGGTAAATGGAGGTAAAGATTCAGCCCATTGATATTTGAAGTCAGTTCTTTCTCAAAGAGAGTCAGCTTTGTTGTTCTTCACTGTCACTGCTGTTCCTATAATGAATATTACCTTTTGACTCTCTTAATTCAACATGTTTCATGAATTGTTCATTCTGGAGGGTTATGCAATATGTTGAATCATAGGCTAATAAGAGTTTGCGCAACACACTAAGCCACTGAAAAGAAAAGAAAAAGCCAAAGGAAACTTAAAACTAGCCAAGCTTAACATGGGAAGCAAATACAGCCCCATGGCCTTTGACTGAGCTGGTTAAGTGTGGTGCTTGAACACAGCTATTATGTTCTTTAATATGTCTGCCTAGCGCTCTCTTTTGTAACATCATAATGACTGTATTGAACCAAATATTTGAGACAAGTTGGCTAAATCTTAATTATTTTACTGTTATCTGGCATTTCCCATTGCTTTTATTACATATATTTTCTCCAGATACATTCAGAAAAGGTAAATATTATCATCATGAAAGACATCTTGAGTTTAAGAAATTTCCAGGTGGTTATTAACAATATTTTTAAAATATATGTTAAACATTCAGAGATACCAAAGCCAGCATTGTTTTGCCACAAATTTAACTTGGTCGATCTGTAGTTCATGGAAAAGTTTTCAGTTACATGGCTATATTGAGGAATATATATCTGAGAATTGAGTTCCAGTTGCAGGTTTCCCGCCAAGCTAATGTCAACCTTAGTTTCAGATCTCTGCCATGTTAGCCATATCTGTTTACAGCTCAGAAAGCAGAAAATTAAATCCAGACATCCAGTACAATAATGCAAACTATGCTTTTGCAGTGACATATACAATAAACCAAATAATCTTCCTAGTTTTCATAAAGTCAGATAAAAATGAAAGATATTTTTACTCATAAAACACTGTGGAAAGGTAAAAAGGCTTAAAGTATTATTACTTTAGGCATTGGCCTTGAGCAAGGCAATTTTTTTTTAATTAGCAGGGCTAGGTTTGAATGTTTAAAATGTTCTATTTTAAGCAGATTTTAAATCCTTGCCCCATCCAGCATTCTACCACATGTGTTGGGTTGTTCATATCTGTAGGCCCATCTAAACATTGAAAAAAGTGGAAAAATAATGAAATTACATTGTGTTATCTCCTACATATGTAACTTTGCTGAATGTTCCTTGCTAACAACAAAAAACAATTAGCATGTTCAACACAAATGATGAATGAATTAACTCTTCTGCCTCCAAATGTGCAAAAGAATGTCTATAGAAATTAGCTAATTTTATGCTGCCAAAAATATTTTGACACATTCTTCCGCAGTCCAAAGCATACCTCTAACAGCTACTATTTCATATGTGGCTCTTTGGTATAAGAAAGTCTATCTTGATGAAATCTTTTTTTTAATCAATAAGTTATAAATATAGCATATTAAATTGAAAGCAGTGTTTACAAGCTAGGATTACTTTGAAAGTTGGGTGTGCTTTGGATTTGGTATCAGTCAAGTCTTCTCATTGATGTTTCATTAATTAATAACCGTTGCCGTAGCAAGGAATGTAGTTTTATTGTGCATCAGAGTAATTCCAGTCTTTTAAAAACAATTCAGATGAGATGCTGAAGGAATGATGGAATGAGGCAGGACTATAACTCAAAATTCAGAAAGGGTTATTTATGTAGGACTAGATTTAAACAGGCCCAGGATAAATAGAGAAAGAGAGAGGGGGAAAACTGCTATTTTATATTTTTCTTACTAGGATTAATCATTATGTTTGAGAAATAACACTTTTAAAAGTCACTCCGTTGTAAATCCTTAAAATATCATCCTTTGAAAAGTATAATTTCAGGCAAGGAACAACTATTGAGACAGTGAAAAGAAAGAAATGATGTAATGGTGGGCAGATTTTTTTTACAGTGAGCAACTCCAGTTTACCTGATGAATTAGGCTGATATGCTAATCTTACCATAAAACTGCTTAAGGGGTTTGTTGGATGCTGAAACCGGGGCTTAGCCTGTTGAAAATTTTGGAGTGTGTCCTGAGAATGGCAAGGATTTGGAGTAGCATGCCAAATAATTAAGGGTCTTCTAGGCATTTTTCATCTGTGTTCCTTCAGTGGTGTCCGCAGGGAGGTCAAAGCAGGCAAGATGGTAGTCATGACGTTGAAGTCCAAGTGGGCTCTAACTGTGTGGCTGTGACTTTGCCAGCTTGCCTATCTTGGCCCCCCTGCAGACACCACTGATAACTTCTCTTTTGAACCCCTGCAGTAGATGGTGCTTTTTAAAAAACAAAACAAAAAACCTTTAAATACCCTTGCTGCTTTGCCTCCACTCAACCTCAGGGCCTAACAGTCTGCCTTCTTCCCAGGCATTAACTAGTGCAGATGTCCTTCTCACCCACTCCTTACCTATTCTGCATTCTTACCTGTCATGCACAGTACTTTCCCAAAGAAAGATTAGGAATACATAATGTAATTGCCTAGTGAGTTCCTGAGTCCTGATCTCATCTTCTTCTATAGATTGTCTAAAAGATGCCTCAGATAGTTTCAGAGATGAAGATAGTAGTAGTGGGCCATGAACTGCTTAGCTTTTTGCAAGTGGCTTCCATGTTCCTTCCAGACAAAAGGAAAGATGTATTGAGGCTTACTATTGATTTCAGTCTCTGCAAATAAAGTGCCATGATAATGAGGCTAACACTTCCTTTAGCACATTGAATGTAGGTTATAATGACTGCCTATCCAGAGTGTTCAGGAACGCGGCATGCTAACTTCATATTATGAAAAGTTTACTGGTAGCTGTTAAATGGAAAGAGACATTGGTGTACTTTTAAGTTTGTGGATTCATGCTTTACTAATCATTAGTTGCATCTCTCTTGTGCACGTATTGATTTTGTGGGAACCTTGGCTTAGTTACTGACTGTGTATGCACTTGCCAACATGTTGCATAAGCAGGTGGACCTGTTGAGCAAGGTCTGTTAAGTAAATTGGTTTATATACCTCATATTGTAATTTTGATCTTTCTAGAAAACAAAAGCATGGCAACAAAGGAGAAGCTGCAGTGTTTGAAAGATTTTCACAAGGATATCCTTAAACCTTCCCCTGGCAAGAGCCCTGGAACACGGCCTGAGGATGAGGCAGAGGGCAAGCCACCACAACGGGAAAAATGGGCCAGCAAGATTGATTTTCTGTTGTCCGTAGCTGGAGGGTTTATTGGATTAGGCAATGTCTGGCGATTTCCGTATCTCTGCTATAAAAATGGCGGAGGTGAGTATCCTTATTGTACTCATAATTAGCTGCTGGTCTGAATGGTTATTTTGCTAAGTCATAAAATCTTCCTAATCACCCTTCTGTTTTTCCCTCTATAGGTGCATTTCTCATACCTTATTTCATTTTTCTGTTTGGGGGAGGTCTTCCTGTATTCTTCCTGGAAGTGGCGCTAGGACAATACACCTCTGAAGGAGGAATTACGTGCTGGGAAAAAATCTGCCCTATTTTCGCTGGTTGGTTGTTTATCTACTTCTTCCTTCATTCTTAGTATACTATGAGGTTCTGTTAGAATGTTAGATCAACACAGAAAAGAAGTGTGTGTGGCGGGTGGGGGGAATAGGGTGCAATGCAAATAGAGAAGGCATGCTTTTTAATAGCAGAGAAGGAGTTTTATCTGAAACTCTGGTGTTATCCAGACTTCTTCTTCACCCATTAATTTCCTTTCATCCAAGTGAAAGACTGTCACATGCATTTCAAGGGTATAATAGAGTAGCAGTGGTAGAACTGTTGCTCTAAGGACAAAGCTTGTTTGATGCTTTAAATAAAAATCTAAAGTCATTATTCTTAAAGGAATTAAAATTACTTATTTTTCACATCAAAAGCAGGATAATTATACCAATAATGCAATTTGATCTGCAGGGATTTTTTTTCCAACAAAACTCTGCCCTGTATGATCTTTGTGTATATTTAAGTCTTTTCAGTAACATCCTTACAGGTGAAACTCAAAAAATTAGAATATCGTGCAAATGTTCATTTATGTCAGGAAGGCAACTCAAAAGGTGAAACCAATATATGAGATAGACGCATTACATGCAAAGCGAGATATGTCAAGCCTTACTTTGGTATAATTGTGATGATTATGGCGTACAGCTTATGAAAACCCCAAATTCACAATCTCAGAAAATTAGAATATTACATGACATCAATAACACAAGGATTGGAAATAGAACAATATCGGATCTCTGCAAAGTATATGCATGCATATGTACTCAGTACTTGGTTTGGGCCCCTTTTGCAGCAATGACTGCCGCAATGCGGCGTGGCATGGATGCTATCAGCCTGTGGCACTGCTGAGCTGTTATGGAAGACCAGGATGCTTCAATAGCGGCCTTCAGCTCTGCTGCATTGTTCGGTCTCATGTCCCTCATCTTTCTCTTGGCAATGGCCCATAGATTCTCGATGGGGTTCAGGTCAGGCGAGTTTGCTGGCCAATCAAGCACAGTAATCCCATGGTCATTGAACCAGGTTTTGGTACTTTTGGCAGTGTGGGCAGGTGCCAAGTCCTGCTGGAAAATGAAGTCAGCATCCCTATAAAGCTCGTCTGCAGAAGGAAGCATGAAGTGCCCCAAAATCTCCTGGTAGACAGCTGCATTGACCCTGGACTTAATGAAGCACAGTGGACCAACACCAGTAGATGACATGGCTCCTCAAATCAACACAGACTGTGGAAACTTCACACTGGACTTCAAGCATCGTGCATTGTGTGCCTCTCCATTCTTCCTCCAGACTCTGGGTCCTTGGTTCCCAAATGAGATGCAAAAGTCGCTCTCATCAGAAGAGAGGACTTTGGACCACTGGGCAACAGACCAGTTATTTTTTTCTGTAGCCCAGATAAGACGCTTCTGACGTTGTTTGTTGTTCCTCATTGACAAGAGGAATACGACATTTGAAGCCCATGTCCAGGATCCGTCTGTGTGTGGTGGCTCTTGATGCACTGACTCCAGCCTCAGTCCACTCCTTGTGAAAGTCCCCAACACTTTTGGATGGCCTTTTCCTGACAGTCCTCTCCAGGCTGCGGTCATCCCTGCTGCTTGTGCACCTTTTTCTTCCACACTTTTCCCTTCCACATAACCTTCTATTGATGTGCTTTGATATAGCACTTTGGGAACATCCAACTTCTTTTGCAATTACCTTTTGGGGCTTTCCCTCCTTATGGAGGGTGTCAATGATGGTTTTCTGCACAACTGTCAGGTCAGCAGTCTTTCCCATGCTTGTGATTCCTACTGAACCAGCCTGAGAGACCATTTAAAGGCTCAGGAACCCTTTGCAGGTGTTATGGATTCATTAGCTGATTAGAGTGGGACACTTTGAGCCTAGAATATTGAACCTTTTCACAGTATTCTAATTTTCTGAGATTGTGAATTTGGGGTTTTCATAAGCTGTATGCCATAATCATCACAATTATACCAAAGTAAGGCTTGACATATCTCGTTTTGCATGTAATGCGTCTATCTCATATATCGGTTTCACCTTTTGAGTTGCCTTCCTGACATAACTGAACATTTGCACGATATTCTAATTTTTTGAGTTTCACCTGTATAATAGTATTAACATGTTCTGTCCCTGTTTAACTGACAACCAAATGGTCTTAAATAGAAGTTCAAATATATGTATGTATGTATGTATGTATGTATGTATGTATATTCACCACCCATCTTGTTGAAACGACTCTGGGTGGTTTACAGCAGAGATAAAATCAATTTAAAATACAATATAAAAAAATCCTTCTCTTAATTTCCTTCCTTCCTTCCTTCCTTCCTTCCTTCCTTCCTTCCTTCCTTCCTTCCTTCCTTCCTTCCTTCCTTGCTCCCTCCCTCCCTCCCTCCCTCCTTCCTTCCCTCCCAAATATATACTGTAGTGGTTTCCCAAATGTCTAAATTTAGTCATCTGCCCCTGGAAGATAAAAGAATTTTGAACAGTTACCATGGCTTATGACAGCACAGATTATTACTGAGCTGGTGTATTCACAGATCATTAAATTGTTCCAGGGCAATTTGGTGTTTTGTAAAGAGACTGTAGCTTAGACCAGGGTTTCCCCCCCCCTTTTTTTTTGGTCTCCCACAGTGTTACTTGAATCAAAATCCATTATGAATTAGTAAGACATCATGCCAAGTATGTGAGGTTAAGATTGGGAAGTCTTATGCCCAGTGGTACATCATTAGCTGCTTGTATGACATTTTGAGTAACAGTGCACGTGACCTTCTGTGCCAGTAAACCTATCTTTCAAAAACAAGCAGAGTGGCTGTAAGGCGCTGATAAGAGAGTTAAACTTTTACCTCTTAACAGCCATGAGAATTTTGCAAAAATATTCAGGAAGGCAAGGCAGGAAGGCATACCTTTCAGCATTCAGCTGTTGGCTTTATCTAACTTCAGTTCTTCTTGTAATATCTTCTGTAATATCTTGTAATGTGTAGCTTTGCATCAAGAATGTTGCTGTTAGTGCTGCCACCAATGCTGCTTGTGATGATTAAATCCACAAATGAATATACCGTTGCAAGAGCACCAACCTGTTCAGGGCTTAGGAGTGCTGTCTCCTTTTGCGTCAAACCATCCTAACGTACAGTATACTGTATTCCACTTCCTTTAACATTATAAAAACTGAGAAGACTATTGCATTTATAGTTCCAGGCATATAAAAGATGCTCCTAAACTAGCAAGAGAAAATGCTTATTTATTTATATGAATTGTTTCATACATTTTTTTTCTTTTTTTAAAAAACAGGAATAGGTTATGCTTCCATAGTGATTGTGTCACTTTTGAATGTGTATTACATCGTCATCCTGGCTTGGGGACTATACTATCTATTCCAGTCATTTGCGTACATCCTGCCTTGGGCTCATTGTCAGCAACAATGGAATACAAAAAACTGTGTGGAAGACACCCTCAGGAAGAACAAAACACTGTGGTTGTCACTTAATGCCACTAACTTCACGTCTCCTGTCACAGAGTTTTGGGAGTAAGCAAGTTTATTTGTTACTGTTTACAGCAAAGAGGCATAGACGACACATTGCAAGAGACACACATATATTAGGAAGCCTGCAATATTACCTAATCTTGCATGGGTGCACAATGTGTAACCATCGAGATACTGCTGAAGCACAGATTAAGCAGTGGTGGACAGCATCCATAGTAAGGCATGCTGGGAGAATTAATTCAGCAACATTTGGAGGTTAACACATTTAATATCCATTGAGGCCTAGTAGAGTGGGCTTTTTTTTCCTGAAGCCTGGTGGAATTTAAAAAAACAACCCCTTTTCTTTTCCTTAGAGGCCTTACACACACATGTTTAAAAAGCCTAAAGTTATTATTCATGTTTTTCTGTTTTCTGTGTCATACACGAATGTGTGAATAGGTTCAGTACAAATAAAGGTGAAATTGTCTGCATATTTAGGGTTCCTTCCTGAGCCTTCTGTATTAGAATAGAATAGAATGAGAATTAGAATTGGAAATAGAATAGAACAGACTAGCCTTTATTATAGTCCTAGACCAACAAAGAAAATACGACCATAATAATACATTACATAATCCTTCACCATCCTGGTCCATAATGGCGGGGCAGAGTTTACACGTGGTACAACAAAACCTAGTAAAGCTTAGGGACCCAGAATTGTCTTTGTTGTCTACTGGATAATATAAGTAAGGTATATCAGAATGCCAGGGAAATTTAAAGAGGAGATGGGGGATCAACTGCGAATGAGTGCCCTTTAGATCTGGTTGTAAAACAAAACACAAAATGTGGTTTCTATTGCACCTGCATCACGGGGCGCCATCGTCCAGCAGAGGGGATTTTCTTGTATACCTTTTCAACCCTGCTGAGCATTAAAATGAGCCAAGGATAACACTCTCTCTGTTTTGAAACAGTGATCTTGTCCAGATAACTGGCCAGTTTGTGTTTTGTGAGGGAAGCTGCATAATTCAGTTGACCTTCTACATCTAGGATCTTTTCCTTCAAAATTGCTCTAACCCCAATGGAAAAGAACATTCCAAGAAAAGCCATAGAAGTGTAATTTCCTGGCAATAGCTTTTTTGCAGGTGGAGTCAAAATTTTCTACTATAATTAAAGGGGGTGAATCCAGCTGATTTATATAATAATTTCAGCCAAAAGTTAAAGATACTAATCCAAACCCAGATGCAATTCTGGTGACTGCTGCTTCTCGCCAAAGCTCCATATTTGGGGCACAGTAAGGAACCTGGAAAATATTTCGCAAAAATTTTGGATTGGACTTTCTCTAATATTGCCATCTCACTGGCCCAAATTGAGATACGTTTTCAGAATTTCAAGGTTTTTAGCTATCTGCAGAGGTCTTTGCAATCATTAAATATATCTTTTTGGGGTTTTATGTGTAGGAAGCTGATCCAAGCCTACTTTTGCATGTCACCTTTCGCAGTGCTAAGCCTTCGCTTATTTTATTTATGAATGTATTATTCTGGCTCTTCACATGAGTTTATGTTAGGGCTATCAGATCTGGACTACAAAACCCAGGAGGATCATTAGATGCAGCAGGAGAAGGTCAAAAACAGCAAGGTAGCAGATGGAGCACTGTGATGCAAGCCCAGCCCCACATGACATATGTTGACACTGTGCGTGTTTAAAAGGGGTGGGACTTGCATCACAAGGTCCCATTGGCCAACTTGCCTTTTTTGCTGCCCATTCCTCCCATGGGTGCTGCTCATTAGATATCAGAAAAGCAACTCCAGCTTTCTGCTGCCATCTAGTGGTCCTCTGGAAGAAATACCATCCGTGTGGAAGGTAAGTAACATGGGCTCAATTTAGAAAACGAATCCTGGGGGTTACGCTGTAATTAGAATGCAAAGTTAAATCACTGAAGTAGATATACTGTGGATCATATCATTGATGATTGTGATAGATGTGAAAATAATGCCTGTAGAACAAAATTACTTGATATGTCATTAGCTGTTGCTAGCTCTGGAATTTTCAAGGAAAAGAAAATTACATTGCATAATAATAAGTTTAACCCTGAATGGTCAACACATGCAGAATCACTGAAAAACATTATTTGTTCACTTATTATAATAGGCCGGGTTAATAAAATTCTTTACCTTTTACATTAATGGAAATCTTCAGTAAGTCTACAACTATGCTGTGCCTATTAATCAATCTGTCTACTGCATTCTTTTTAAAGCTAGCAAGTAATTTACATAATTAATTTACATTGTAGGATAATTCATATCCCCTTGCAGATATGTAAAGCTCTCTGTGATGTGTTATTAACTCACTTGAAGTTTGTACATTCAGGAGACAACTGACCCATTTTATTAATAACATAATCCTAGATGTTTTTGATGTTTGAGTAATAGAATTTAGGTGGGTTAGATTTATTGAAAAACCCACCTTTACATGCTAAGTGATGTAAATCATAGTAAAGCCACTGATTATGCATCAGAGGCATAATAATTATAGTTAGTAGAACTAATGGCCTGTGCAAATCTCATGCTTGTTTAAGCAGCAGTCATAAGGGATAAGCAAATGGGGCTTTATTTCTATAGATTCCTCTCGGGATTACATCACATGCTTCAGTTTCTTAGTTGTAAAGTTGTTCGTTCATTCTACTGTATATGGTTGTAAACATAGCATTGAAAAGGTAAGCGCCAGAAAAATATCAGTAAACAAAAGCTCGGACTGTTCACACAGTTAACCCAAGCTTTAAAAAAAGCTTCATAATGAACAGTTATGGTTTATTGAATATTGAGGGAACTTCATCACATGCTTTAAACATGTCCATCTAAGCAAACAAGAATAAAACTAAACAAAATCTGATCTTGAAAGCATTTTTTTAAAAAAAGTCTTTGTATTTTTCTTCTCTTCAGTGAGATCTTTGGGCAAAACCAGTTTATGATAATTCCTGCTGTTTTCAACAGTTTTTCATCTTAAATGGGATCCTTTCAAAAATTTTGCAGTTCCTCTAATTCTGTGTTTTATTTCTCTTAAAGCTGAACACTACATGGTAATGTAAGAGGCAGTTCTGCACTGAATTAAATATTGTGCTAGATTTCATTTTCTAAATCAGCTTAATTTATCTTAAGTACAGTAGTAGCAATAGTATATTTGTTTACAATTGAAACCAATTGTACCTAAGATGGCAGAAATTTGCATATTTACCTTCCATATAATGTGTTATCATTATGAATGCCATCTTTTTTTTAATGTCTCTAGTTCATCACATACTTAATTTGGGTACTGGTAGAGCAGTTCCATAAGGATTCTCTTGACTGTATTGCAATTCCAATGTGTAGGTACCTTGTTCTGAAGTAAAAACAAAAGTATCATTTTTAATCTTGTTCCAGTATGTTACTTGCGCCAAACTCCTATGATGTGCCAAATTCCTATGATAATCTATGGCAAGTGGTGCCTTAAAGTAGAAATTCCTCATGTATCTGTGCTGGTATCAATGATACATAAACAAGAGGGATTTATACTCAATTTAACACAAATACCTCTTATTATCGGACAAGCACTGATTCTTGCAAGCAAATAAGCCCAAATTTTAGTAAAATGAAGTTAAGAAACAACAACAATGGTATTGCTGATAATTAGAAAAGAAAGAAATATAGGAATAGAGACAATTAAAGAAAAAATACAGTACTGCTTTCTGTAATTAGGTACCAGTCTAAGGTGGTAAGATCTAGCTCTCACTAAAATGATAAATATGTGTGTACACTTCGGGCTGTAGATGGAGGCTCACTTGATTGAACGTGCTGTTTACACAGCACAAATTACCCTATATACAAAGTTCATACATCATGGAGAAGAGTGATATTAGAAAAATATGAATGTATATTAAGAAGCAATTGAATATGAAAATGCAATTTATAGCAAGAACAGAAGAGATTAATGTCATACCACCACTACTATACATATATATCAAAGACCAGCTTTTGAATAAAGCTGATTTAATTGTTTGGTTATATATGTGTTGTCTTTGTTTCTTTTCATCCTTTCAAGGATCAATGTCCTGAGCTTGTCTTCAGGAATTGATAAACCTGGTATCATCAAGTGGGACCTGGCTCTTTGTCTTTTCCTTGTCTGGGTGATTTGTTTCTTTTGCATTTGGAAAGGTGTGAAGTCAACTGGGAAAGTAAGTTTCTGCTGCATTTCTGCTTGGCAATAGTGATTATTTTTTTAATTAGTTTTGCTTAATTAAAGGCTTGATACAGTGTTATTTTAAGAAAGCAGTTCATCAAACTCCAAAACATTATCACCTTGAGAGGATTATAATATAGGATTAAGGGGTGTATTTTGAGCCAAATACTTTAGGTGCCTAAGTAGGATGTTCAGAAACTAATTTTAAACCTGCAGCAAGTTTGGAACCTAAAATTACTGACTTGTCTCCTTAGCAAGGGCTATGATTCAACTATTTTAAACCTTTCAGCCTTTCAAACATAGTTTTGTTTATGCAAAGATTGGAAATGCAGTTTCTTATAGGAACTCATAACTTAATGAAGTCTAGGATTTCATTTTTACCATTCCTTTTAATTTTTGCTTTTATTCTGAAAGGCTTTCTTTCATAATCCACATTTGTCAACAGGATAATTGTACTCTTGCAAGAGAAAGCCTTACCAAATGGTAATTAGTTAATAGCTAGGTCTCTTTTCATTCTAAACATAAGCAAAAGAATAAAGTACAAGAATCCAGTGAAATTACCCAAGAATGTGATGCATAATAATCAGGATCTTATACAAAAATGCTTTGTACTCCCTTTACAAAAATACACTCTCTTAATTTAATCAGGGATCCCAATGTTCCATAAGAACGCTTGCTGAAAATGTTTTTCTTACATTTAATTTTCTGTAACACAATAATCTAGGCTGGTTTACTTCAGAATAATTTCTCAGTAATCTTTGTGTTTAAACGGATTAGTTTGGCAAGAGAATTTGCTAAAATGATTACTGTAATTTATACTTGAGTACAAGTCTTGCTTGAATTCATTTTCCTTCATGGTAGATATGCATAGATTGGTATTTCTGATGAGGTCTCACTTAGATAGTGCTCTCCATCAGAAGTCCAGTAAGATAGAATAGGTGAAAGAAATGTGATTACCATTAACAACCTATCTACAGATTGTTGGTTTACTTAACTGTACTAAACATGTTAAAAAATGGGGAGGAAAAATAAAAGAGAATTAATCTTAAAAAGTAAGATTGGAGGAAGAGTTTCTAAAAAGAAAAATCGAGATCTTTTACATGATGATGCTTACGAATTAAATTCCCATGATATTTCAGAACAAAAAAGTGAAATTATATGAAAATGCTGATGAAGTTAAACATGTTGCATTTAGAGATCAGACTGACTGCAGGACTTGTTGTGGTGCAGCAGGCTTCGATATCTGCCTGTTAATCTCCTGAGGTTCACTTTAAAGGCAAAGAGATGAATCTCAAGAGCTTTTATCTGGCTAAACCAATTCCATGAAAACAAAATTATATTAAACAAAATAGGAGAGCTGTAATTACCAGGTGGCATCATCTGACCTTATTAGAGGAAGAAAGGAAATGCGTTAAAAAAAGCCAATCAGAAATTGACTTGCAACTGTATGGCTGATAAAGATTTCCAGAAGCCATGCCTGTGCTGAACGTTTTGCACTATCTAGTCAGAAAGAAACAAAGGGTGCCAACTGCTGTGATTCTTACTTGGGTAGTTATTTACATGTGACTTGATGTCAAGACATTCTCAGTGAGCCAAGCCCATCCAAAAAGTTTCCTACCAATCTACATAGAATTGACTGCCATGTCTCAATTCTGGTTGTGATTGAGCATGATTCTGTGCCATCAAGTCCTTGTTGACTCTTAGTGAACACATAGATGATCTGTCCCTCACCTGGTCCTTAGCTCTTCCGATGGTGCACTCATTGTTACTGTAACTGAGTCTGTAGTGAATTCTTATTTGCCATAGTTCTGTTTGAATCTTCAGTCCAGTATAACAACAACACCACTACATTTACATTTATATGCTGCCTGACTCCCAGCGACTGTGGGTGGTTATATGTGAGAGGATGTAAGGGACGTGAGACCACATACACTATCCGCAGTACCCCTGTTTTGATCCCTGCCTGCTTCACCTTGATTGTCACACATCTGGCAGGGAAGTGTAAAGGAAGTATTATACTGTCTGTCTTTGAACACTTGCAGAAAACACTGCATGTTTAAATGAGCCTGCTTTAATAGGATTCTTGATCCCAAGGAAGATCTTGTTGTGTTTAAACAAAGCCCCCTTCAGACTTTCCTGCTTAGTGTTTGGGAAGTGAGAGGGCAATGCCAGCACGTGATGAGATACATGGTGAGATACTGGGTGCTCAGTGTACGCTATCAGTTGCGTAATACCTGAACAGGGCTTCTCTGAAAAAGTGTTCTGGAGTCCACTCATAGCCCCTCACTGCACTGGAGGCTCTACCAGGTTGGCTACCCTGGTATGATATTGCATTAAATTTAGTGAAAACAGGAGGGATGAACATCTGAACCTCTAGATGAACATCTATAAGTATCTTTGTGATTTTTTTTAAATGAGCAAAACCACTCTATATGAGAAATAAAAAGCAAGTTACACTGATCAAGGTTGTGTATACAAAAAACCTCAGAGGGAAATACCTTAAATTTCACTTGCTTCTGAAACTAATTTTTATATTTTGATTTTGCTTGGTCCATTAGTTTGACGGATGCCATCTGCAAACATCTGTCATAATGAGAATGAAATGTGTTGGCTTGTCGGCTTGCGCAGGAGTGCAGCAAGTATCTGTCAGAAAGGTTTAATTTTAATAAAGTTTGACAGTGGACTTGATATTTCTTAATTTTCAATTTCTTCATATGCCTGCTTATTCACAAATAATTTAAAAGCTATTAAGTGAGAGAATATTCAAGTATGTGGTCCCTTTACATAAAATATGTAATTTATATTAATTTACATTAATTATAAGGAAGATGAGGATTATAAAGAGAAATGTGTACACAGTTAAATTGGCATGAAATAATTTTACTCTTATGTCTTAGTTGCTGTCATTACTTCTTTTAGGGCAATAGGTAAATGTAGATGCAGTTTAGAGGACTGATTGAATCACTGAGTATTAAAAGTCAAAGACTTAACAGAAATTGGAAAATTAAATAGGGATAACTCAACTATAATCTTAAATTCCATATGTATACAAATAAAAGAGTTTTTGCCATTTTACCTTTTATTACCAGGTTGTATACGTAACAGCAACATTTCCATTCGTCATGCTTTTTGTACTCTTAATCCGTGGTGTGACTTTACCTGGAGCTGCAGAGGGCATCAAATTTTACCTTTACCCTGACATCTCTCGTCTGTCGGATCCACAGGTGGGTTACTAGAAATAGGGGATAGTGATAATTTCTTCCTTATATTCTAGAACAAAATGTAAGGAGGGCAGTGGGGTGATTATTCTGTAGATTTACTGATTACTTAACCAATCCATACTTTACTGAAGTTTTCTACCATGGTTCAGTTTTCCATTTTATCTTGTCAAAAAGGCTGTTATTAACATGTTAATGTATTTTCCATGTGTGTATATCTTTTTGTATCAAAAGGATTCTGAGGCTTGTAGACTCTATCCAAATATAGCATCTCAGCTTTTTTGTTGGTATTAGGCTGTGGACAAGGTAAGGGAAATAATTTGCTTCAGTCTTTAGTTGTTCAAGTCGTAGAGCATCAGAAGGAATGGTAAGAAGCACTTGTGAGTATTTGCGACTGTCCACTTTACATGGACACTCCCTGGGAGGGTAGCTAAATACCATAGTGTAAATACAGTGGGAAAGAATTAAAATGCTGGCCCACTTTATGCTTTCACATAAATGCTTGGAAAACAGTTTCTTTTCTAATGTGCAGGAGCCTGATTTGTTTCGTTGGTTTGTGTTTGTTTTGCTACGTATGAGCATTTTCCACTCCTTACAGATATGATGATGTAGACAGCCACAAGATCTGTTTCCTAAAGCTGGGGAAATGCAAACCTGTCTATTCAAAAGAAAAAAATGAAAGTGTGAAATAAGCAGAATCAGATTTAAGGATGCAAAATAAATCAGCAACACAAACATTACAAGGCAGATGGAAATGCCACTGGGCGCTACCCACTTCTAGTACCTTCACAGCAGCACTGACATTACGCAAGATTCCTGAGAGATTTCTGAAAAGCTGCTGCTGCTCTCCATTTCAGAGGCTTTGGGCAATTCTGTATCTGCCTGCTTAGATTAGAATATCTGATTCTACTACATGACTAGCAAGAAAAATACCAAGGTTGGGAGGAACACAACCCCTTCAAAAATATGGAGTCCATGAACTGCTAACCTGGTTTTAAGCTTTGTTTTTTATAAATGTTATCCTGTTCTTGTCTGCAAAAGTGAGACCTTTTATTTATGTATATAAAATTATGTTTTTGTTTTAATTGATTATGTTTTAAATTCATAATTCATGCAATAATGTTGTAATATGCCGCTGAATCTGGATAGCTAATAGCTAAAACTGATACCCAGCACCATCTTCTGAGCTTGTTATTTTTCATGTATTCCTTAGGTTTGGATAGACGCTGGGACACAGATCTTCTTCTCCTATGCAATCTGCTTAGGTGCAATGACTTCCTTGGGGAGCTACAATAAATACAAATACAACTGTTACAGGCAAGTTTCCTACCAAAGGGGATTAGTCTGTTAGCTAATTGATGTGTAGGGAACCATGGGTTCAAATTTTTCTTTAATTAATTTCCTCCATGACATATGTGTGACATAGGGACTGTTTGCTGCTGGGATGCCTGAACAGTGGTACCAGTTTTGTGTCTGGCTTCGCAATTTTTTCCGTCCTGGGCTTCATGGCACAAGAGCAAGGGGTGGACATTGCTGATGTGGCAGAGTCAGGTACGATGGTATTGGTGGCAGTGATGGTGGGCACTGCCATCCAGTGTGTGAGCAAAGTTCTACAAGCTAAATCATCCCAAAACTCAAAGGAGAAAGATTAAACGTAAACAGTATTCCAGCAAACAAAGTAATAATTTATTTCAATGAGCAGTTTCAATGAGCGGTTTGAAATGCACATTTTTAAAATGTGCTGAAATGCAGTATGGACTTGAATGCTGAAGACTGAATCAAAATTACAAGAAATGTCAATGCTGTATAAAGAGATGATCCTTTGTGGTTACTCTGCCTTAGCTTCAAATCTCTAATAGACGTCATTCTGTAATCTCCATGTACCCACCATTTTACTCAAAACGATGCTAGCTGTGCTAGAAAATCTTTGTGTGTTTTTTTAAAGTGCAGCTTATATATTTTAATATAGAGCATTGATGGAATTGATGAAATCTGTAACAAAGTGGTTCGAAATATGGGTGAGAGGAAAAAGATTATCTTCCCTGTCACATCCCACCTATACTTCCAGGATGTGAAAGAGCCTTTAGATTAACTAGTCCCTCTTCCCCAGTTACACTACTGTATGTATGTGCCCAAAGCAATGTGCCACACATATTTCCAGATGTGGAAATCACAACTGTCTCATGCACATAGGGATATTTTTTCTTTTTATTATGTTTGTAAAATATTTTAAAGCTATTTTGTATTCTGAAAGGTTAATATGTCCCTACTTATTTCTTTTGAACAAAGCATGCAAATTTTTTTGGACTTCCCCTAAAGCATTTATGCAGTTGACATTAAGACATGCTGGACCAGATACTCAGTTTATTACAAGCCTGTATCAATCTACTGAAATCTATAGTGCTAAGGCTGTCTGACAGTAATTCAGGCACCTGAGTGCCACAACTACTAAAAAGTGTCTTTCAGAATTGCAGAGGTTTTTACTGGCCATCACGGCTATAGCCCAAGTTATGTATTTTATTTGTCTGCCTGATGCAGATTTGGAAGAGTCTTAATTGCTTTAAAAGGTATAAATGTGAATCAGCCATTAAAAGGCTGTATCTAACATAATGTACAGCTAAAGTGGCAGAAAAAAGCTTCCAAGGCAGGTATTGTGGGAAAAGCAACTCTGTGATTTCCATGCTGTGTTGTGTAACAAATTGGTTTGTCTTCCTGTGCCATGTTATTGGTGATAAGGAATGGCAGTAAGATTTGTATGCTTAATTTCAAATTTGTATTTCTGCTGTAACTATATATTTCATAGGGCTCTTCATGCTTTGAAAATGATGCAGGCCTTTTCTGCTCCACCTTAAAGCTGCCTGGCCTTTCTCAGGCTTCTTCAGGAGCCTGTAAAAAGACACTACTTAGAGTTGCTGCTTAGAGGAGCCCCTTCATTAAAGGAATGAATCCTTAAGGAGGGGCCTGTCCCGTCCCCCCCACCCAGGCTGGCACCAAAGTCAGGCTGCTTTAATGAAAAATGAAGGGGTGGTGTCCAAAGCACGCACCAAATATGGGAGCCGGTATGGCGATTAATGCATTTCAATCTTCAGTACCATACAAAGTTAGGTCTACTTAACTCTATTGATTTCAGTTAGTTTACACATTCTTAAGGCAGCATTCTTGTGCACTCTAACCCGGGACTAAGCCATGCTGGACACAGTAAGACTTAATTCTGAGTAAGCATGCATAGAGGATTATGCTGTGACTCTGGAATGGCAGCCCCTGGATCTGAAATTTTGCATGCCTTATTCAACCATCCCACTGAAAATAATTTCTATCAAGGAGTAACGAAAGCTATATTGATAACTATGTGAAATGAGACCATTAGGCTCAATGGAACTTAGTGCTACATAGGATTTCAACTAAAACAGCTCAGTGAAAGAATTAATACATTGTACAATAAATAAATGAATACTGTAATAAAATTGAATAGCATGGACCTCGTGTGAGAATTGGGTCATTTTAGAAATGAATCCAGTATCCTAGAACTCTTTGGCTCTAAGATACATCTGGAGACGTATAGATGGAACCTCTACCTTTTAAAGGATTTTGCCAGGCAGCATAGTTGTTGGATCACAGAAGAAAATAATGAGGATATGTGGTCCTTCATCCAGAAGAATGTTTGTAAAGGATATCACCTTAACAGTGCGTAATGCAGGCAGGATTGGGCCCCAAGTCTTCAGTCTGAAGAAAGTGAATTAAACTCTCTTTCCATTAGAATCAACGGGCCAGGTGTGGTTATCTTAAGGATTATTAATTTAAGTGAGGCAAGTACAGTTAATGTATCCTGGACATTAGTTTAGTACATTTTTTGCATCTTTCTAAGTATATATTTTGTTAAACTGAATGGAAAGTGGAAGGTAGCAGAAATGTAACTGGTGAGTGACCAAGTAGTAATTTACAGAGAGTAATTTCCAGTTTAACACATGGACGAAAAGCAAGAAAACAATAAACAGAAACATCTTAGTCTAATTATTTAAACAAAAAGCTTGTGTGAAAGTGTTGGTACAGTATTTTCCCATCACGTTCAAAGTATCAATTAGTTTTAAATAAATACAAACATTTTTCAATTCTTTATTGTACCTGAATTAAGAGGCCCCAACATAAAATGATAATTGTCTCATTGTTGCACATAACTATTATATACCATAGAATTGTGGTTTGTTTTGGCTTTTATTGGCTAATCCACAGAGAAGGCAATGGGAAATCTACTACTGACTTTGCTGTTGATAATCTTAAAGGACAATTTTTCAGATAGTATCTGTTGCTTTGTATCCTAAGCAAATAATACTCACTGACTATGTTAGATACCTGCAAATGGATTTATTATTGCTGTATTGAACGAACCTACTAACGTCTCGTGTCAGTCAGTTGTAACCAAGGATGGATTCTATTTCGGGATATTTGTACAAGCAGTTACTATATTCTAATAGAAGCTGTTACACCATTTCCTTTGCCTCTGTATGCAAACACAGTATTTTGTGATATTAATAGAGTTCTGGAGTCTTACACCAGTTCAGGAACTGGCCTTCTCTGGCCTAAATCCTAGAAATTACTCTTTGGGCTTGTTTGTCCAAGAACAAGTTGTACGTAAATAACCCAAGAGAAAATATAAGAGTCCAGGATTTTTTCTCCTTAAAGACCATAGGAATTGGTCATGCAGTAATTACATCTTATTTAGGCCAGAAGCTCTCTTTCTGAATGAAGTGTGCTGGATTCTGCTGTTTTTCATATACTTTTTAGATCGGAGTTCTTACAGCCACGCAGGCTTCTTTGTCAGATAAAGGATCAGGGTGAATTCCTTTCTGGAATCTTCAGTTGGGTTTGGGTTTATCTGGATGGAATCAGGCATCTTATGAGGAGCAGGGGGAGGTCTTCATTCAAAAATGAGTTAAATACTTACTACATTGTCTCCTTTCCCCCCTTCCTTTCTCTCTCTCTCTTTAATCCTCTAGGTCCAGGTCTGGCCTTCATTGCTTATCCAAAAGCTGTGTCTATGATGCCGTTGCCAACTTTTTGGGCTATTCTTTTCTTTGTTATGCTTCTGTTGCTTGGCCTGGACAGCCAGGTGAGTAAATTGCAGTAATATAGTATCTGTGGCTTTTAATAGAAAAACTGTATCTAAATATAATTATTGTTATTACACTTTGTGCTTTGGAGCGGTGATGCAAACAAGAATTGCTTATCTCTCTTCCTACTAAGAATAATCAAGAAAAGTGGCTGAATGTTACTCATTAACTGCTTCTTGACATGGAGTTTCAGCATAGATTTTATTACAGGCATCCCTGAATTTTTTGAACTGGGAGGCACATTTGGAATTTTGAGCATTTTGTTGGGGGGGGGGGTTGATCACAAAACGACTATGGGCTGTCACACAAAATGTCTGCAAACAAAGCAGACCAGTTAATTTTCAAATGCCTGCCCTGGGGGGCAGAACCAGGTACAAAACCGGGGTTCAGGTAAAGTGCCTACCTCTACATCTCTAGTTTCTGCCCTCTTAGAGCAAGCTTTCTGTCATGTCCCTGCTTACCTCCCTCTTAGCTCTGCTTGCTTCTGCCCTTTTGTTGGGGCAGTTGATGCAGCTTCAAAACAAAGCAGAGTGTTAGAGCAGCCTGTTATTTTTATTTTCTAAGAAAGCTTTTGGTCTATTTGAAGTTCCAAAGCATTCATAGAAAGAAAGATGATACTGGGGACTGACACTTATTTTGAGCATGCCAGCTTGCTTGCTTTCTCATATGCGTGTGTACTCATTCATATTAATTCATACGGATATGATTAAAAGAATCTAAACATTATAAAAAGTCACAGAAGGTAGCAAATCCAACAGGTTCCAAGGGAGGAGCTCACAGAGACATGGGAACCTGCTGGATTTGCTACCTTCCAGTGCCATATAAATAGCTTTCATTACTGTATTTTTTTTTTTTAAAAGCACCCAACCCCAGTGTTAGAATATGCCAGTAGTCCAGTCTCTATACAGGTTAAATCAGTGATGGTGAACCTCTGACACGTGTGACGCTCCATGACGTTTTGGGTGACACGCCAGTGTTCACCAACACCCGACAACAACTCTTCTCCCTGTTTGAGTTACCAAAGAAGCTCACTTTGTTTTACTTGTATTTCATTTTTGTAATTATTTGATGTTTCTTTATATAATATTATTATTATTATTTATTTATTTATTAATTTATCAAATTTCTCCCCCGCCCATCTCCCCACAATGGGGGACTCTGGGTGACTTACAAAAAACATTAAAACCATAAATATATATAACACCACACATAAATATATATAGCACAACACGTGATTGGACTTATTTTTTTGAGATAAATGAATATGTAAATAATTGTTTCTCTTCTGTTTGGGGGCGGGGTGTGTGTGACATGCCAACAGAGTCAAGTTAGGCATTTTTTGAACTTTTGACACTCCAAGCCCAAAGGTTCGCCATCACTGCGTTAGATTAAGACTGAAAAGGGCCACTTACATTGAAACGTACAGACATATATAATTTCCTCTGCCACTTCTCCAGTCTTATCATGCTTATTTCTCATACTCTTGTCACTTCCTTGGTCCATTCCTGCCTTTATGTATTTTGCTTCTCAGAACATACAGATGCATCTAACAGAGTGGGAATAAAACAGAATAAAAATGAATGGAGGTGGCCCAGGGTTGCTTTTTCCTCTTACAGTCATTTATTCAAACCCCTAGGCCTTGATATATGTGAATCAGTGGTTCCCATAGACACTGGTTATTTTTGTCTATCCACAGCAATTTGCCTTCTGGGAGACTGAGCAAGGGAGACCTTGTTTTCTTTCCTTCTCAAGGCCTTTTTATGTGACACAAAGAAAACTGTTAATAATCTCTAGACTATTACAAGTCACACAGCTGTCCTAGGATTTTAGAGAGGGCTTCTTTGAAATGGTTTAAGATTTTAAGCTAACAAATTCCTAATTGTTATTTGGGAAAATAGTTATAATGTTGAATTAATCTACTAGCCTGGGACAGAAACTTTACTGAATTCAAAACCTCATATGAGTGGAGATTAGAGGAATTTTCCCTCTGGTTGTTATTTACTTGATCTCATAAATTGGCAAAGCATTCCATTTGTTCTAAATGGCTCTTGAGGGCTTAATCTTTGAATGCCAGTGAGTGACTTTTAATCACTTCCAAATTGAATGTTCAGACATCCTCAGAGCTGTGGTTCTGCAACCAAGTACTTATGTAAATTAAAGGTTGCCTGGTAATGTTCAGTCATTTCTCACTGTGTCAAATAATTAAAGCTAATTGGAGCACTTAATGTTTTGTTTGCTTTTGGAGCCCTGTCAAGCTGGATTTTGGAATGCTACAGCAGCTTAGGAGCAAACTGGATATAGTTACATAGCAGGAGAAAAAGAAAATCAGAACTTCTGTATATAAGACCCCAGACTTCTAAGGGATTGTTAAGAAGCCATACAAAGCCATACAGAATGTTGGCTGTTTATTGAAACAAATATGAAATTAAGTACATTAAGGAAATATGGGAAACAGGAGTCATCTGCAACATACAGTGTAAGGACTGTAACAAACACTATGTAGGACACACAGGCAGAAGACTAGCAGAGCGCATCCACGAGCACCAACTAGCAGTCAGAAGACATGATGAAAACTCCTTAATCTCACAACACATGGACAGACTTAACCATAGTTTTAACTGGGAAACTGTCAGTATTTTAGACCAAGTTAAATCCAAAAATGCAAGAGAATTGTTGGAAGCTTGCAGACACATAGAGATAAACAGCATCTAGTACTATTCAAAAGAGACAAAAGACCAGAAGATCGCCTCACCAGCAGTCATCACCTAGATAAGCAAAGGTTACCACCGGGCACACAATCCAGCACTAAACATATGCTAATCAAGGAACTACCAGAGGAGCAAAGCAAACCCCCCACCCCCACCAGCACTGGTAAGGCATGCCACAGTATATAAATAGAGAGCAAACCCCAACCCATTTTAGCACTGAAGATGTTACCTAGCTGTGTAATGAAACGTTTCCAAGAAAAGAACCAAGCTCAGAGAACCCCAAGGACTCCACAAATATGTCCACTTTAATAAAGTAATAGGCAAAAATGCAAGTCATGGAAGGATGCCAGTGCACAGAAGCATTTTAGAGCTTTCTCTATGTGACATTTGGTGACTTTTTTGAAAAAAAAGTTGGTTTCAGTGTGATACTGAACCCCTCTCTGTAAAGTGTGATTTATTATGGATTTTTAACACATGGTTCATCATTTAATGTAATTACCAAGTGATGAATCTTCATGGTTTAATAATGCCAGAAAACATTACTGTCCTAGTAAGAACAATCAATAGGTAGAAATTAAATACTAACTTCATGGTTCATGGACCAGCAGAAGAAAGAACAAAAATTGTCCACATTAGATCTACAGTGTTGATTTATTACAATCCAAGCCCATGGTTTGTGGTAGAAGAATGACAACATATATGGAATTCATGTTATATATTCTAAGCCCAGCTGTGATTATATTACTGTGTGATAACTGTTTTTACATTATTAAAAATTATTGTTTAAACCGTATTTGCAGCAGCCGTACAAGAAGAATAGCTTTCCCAATAATAAAAATACATACAATAAATTTAGGAATAATAAGCAGCCAACAGCAGTATAAAATAGTAAAAAATAAAACCAATTTCAGGCTGGAAAGAAGTCTGGGAAATAGAAAGATATTTACCTGTGCTGAAAATTACAGAAGATGCCAGCTATGGGCAGCCATTCCATAGCCAGGAAGCCTCTGAAAATACTTTCCCAGCACCCCCCTGGGAGTTTGAACACCAAAGATTGTTTTAGTCCAGGCTGAGAGACAGGAAAACAAGTGATTATCCTCATGCCAGTTATTAAGATTGACATCAACAACAACATACTTTAATTTAGCCCAAGAATTGGGTGGGAACCAGTGTAACTTGGAAAGCTGTGATATGATATGCCAATATTACTGTTTTATTATGAGTTGAAGTTTCTGGTCCTATAGTAATTCAAACATAATTAAATTACTAATATGAACAGAACATTTACTAAAAAAAGAATCACACGAACCTCTTTTTCCCAGTTCATAAAGGTAATTTACCTTTTTAACTAAACCATAAAACAAGACAAAAACTAAAAAAATTTACAGATTTTAAAAAGGAAGATTTTTTTAAAAAATGGGAATGTATGTAGTGTGTGTATGTGTATGCTTGAATGTGTATTTGTGTATATATTCATAGATAATTGTACGAACATTCTGAACACCCATATTCCATACTTCTACCTAGAACTATATTTTATTTTTCTAATAATGAGTTTTGTTTTTGTTGCCTATCCTGCTTTGCTTTTATATTAATATATAACTGTTTGTTCTATTTTATCAAAATATATATTATAGTTAATTAGAAGAATGGAACAACTAGAGGATATCTTATGTTAATGTTTTACTGTGTGTTTGGACTTCCAAAGGAAATACATATGCAGTGATTGTATCCCTAAGATTTTCCCTTCATTTAACTTCTCACCATGATTCATATTACATTTTTAGCATGGAAAATGGAAATTAGTTTTCTTGAATCTGCAGTTCAAAGGGCTGGATGAAAATAAGGGAGCTTTTCACAGGTCTCTTACTCTGTGGTCTGTTCTGATTCATGCTAGAAGGAAATGAGAGAACAGAAACACTTTACTGTTGAGAAACTATGAAAACCTACCTTCATGCAGATACTACATGGAAAACAGTTTATCAGGTTCCTTCCAAGAATTACTTGGTTTTACTCCAGAGCACTGTTTCTCAACCTTAGCAACTTTATGTTGCGCGGACTTCAACTCCCAGAATTATGTTGTGTGGACTTCAACTCCAGAATTCTGGGAGTTGAAGTCTACACAGCTTAAAGTTGTTGAGGTTGAGAAACACTGCTCTGGAGAGTCCACAAACAGCACTACCTCTTTACTAACTTCTTTCTCCTTTTGTTCATAAGCTTTATGCATGCAGTAATGACTCACATCCAATTAGGATTGGCTTATTTTTATAAATGGGAGGCGAAGAGAAAATCAATAAACCTACTAAGAGTTTAGTGTCAGCTGTATGCTGCCATATTGAATATTGAAACATTATATACAGTGCTACGTATATCAATGGTGAACAACAACTCTCTTTACAAGGGAAATGTTTTTGCAAAAGAATAAAATAATACATTGCATTCGCCCACTTATTTTTTATTCTCCCCTACAGTTTGTTGAAGTTGAAGGACAGATCACATCGTTAGTTGATCTGTACCCATCCTTCCTAAGGAAGGGTTACCGACGGGAAATCTTCATTGCTATAGTATGTTTCCTCAGCTATCTTCTGGGACTATCTATGGTGACTGAAGTAAGTAACTGGCAGATATAGCTCAGGGTTGCTTTTCTTCTTCTTTTTAAGTATTGAACTATTCAAGGAAGTCACAGTGCAAGAAGGAGTCATCCTAGTTTAATGGTAAAGCAGGTGCTTTGCATGGAGAAGCTCCCAGGAGATGCTCCTTGTCTTCTTTATTTACAATGATCAGGTGTTGTGAAAGACATATTCTGCCTGAAAAACCTAGAGAGCTTCTGCCCAGATGAACAGGTAGCCCTAAGAGAGAAAGAATTCTTCAAAGAATTACTCTGCAAAGGCATTTACGCCCCTTTGTACTAACATCTTCTAAGTTTAGCACATGTGCCAATGTAAGCCCATGACCATTCAAGCTTCGTAGTATCACTCCTGCTATTATGAAGTATTGTATTTCTGCAAGACGATATTCAACTATGCAATATGCTACATTCTTTTGTGCTATAGATAGACATGAAATGAAGCTAGTTAAACATAAAATGTGTGGAAAATAATGTCCAGATTCCAATCTATCTCATATTCAGAATGTAATAGCAATATTCTAGAAAATGCCATGCATGAAAGAAAATACCATGCTGTAGGAAAAGAAATCCATTATCCCGTATATTAGGTAGCTCCTTGGTAAGTTTTACCTTAGTATTATATTCTCATTCAAGACTCAGTTGTCTTCCAGACTCAATTCCTTCCTTCTATCACGTTTCTATAAATGTCTCCCTAAAACAACATAGTTTAAACAGCAGTATCGGAATAGTGTTAGTGGCTTAATTTTATTCCACCATTGACTCTTTCAAAAGGCCTTCTAGAATAAGGAATGAGTGTAGGTTTTAGGAAACACATGAGTATATACTTATAATGCCCAAAGTGTTGACTGGCAGTTGTATTTGCTGGCAGGAAATTTTGTGAAAAATGAGTTAGAGACGTGAAAGTCCCTTTGTTTTTCACAATGTGTGTTATGGGTGTGTCTTTGTGTTGGTGTATTAATATCAATCAAGGTTCCTTTTTTCTATCCTTTTGTCATTTTTAGGGTGGCATGTATGTGTTTCAACTCTTTGACTACTATGCAGCTAGTGGTGTATGCCTTTTGTGGGTCGCATTCTTTGAATGCATTGCTGTAGCCTGGGTTTATGGTAAGTTGGAAGTTAAGTTCTGATCTGACCCTTTCCCCACAGTAGCAGTGAAAGCTATAGGGATCTTGCAATAATAGAGTTCCTGGGGACAAGCTGAGTGATCAGAATTAGAGGCTAGAGGAAGGACAGAGAGATAAAACAGTACATGCCAAGGAAGGAATTTATTACATGGCTTCTCTGCATTGTGGGAATTCTGCCAAGTACTTCTAATTTCTTGGAAAACATTCTCACTTGACCTCAAAGAGAATGAGTTCATCACTTGCTTCTTTCTTACAGTGCTTCATTTTAAGACTGTAAAGGTCCACATGACTTGCTGAAGTCATAAAAGGAGAGATTTTAGGGGCCAGTGACCACAGTATGTTTTCCCTATTGTTTTTACCTGCTTGATAAAAAGAAGGAAACAAATCTGTAAAATAACTTAAGTAGCAATTCTGTGTCAGTTGGATTTACCAGAAAGTGATAGCTATGGGAAATCTAGCTCAGGTGCTAGTTTGGAGCAATGCTTCTTTCTCAACTCCTAGACCAATTTTTCTGTTTACTGAAGTTTTATAAGATTTGTAATCCAAAACATTTGTCAGGCAATAGGCTGGGAATGCCTTCACTATTCCTATTAAGGAAGATGCTCTTTCTGGATTAACAGTTGACTTATTCCTGAAATTGTAGGATGACATCACTAATAGCTAGGAAGTTAAGAATCTCATTGATTTCTTTTTCTACACAGAATGTAAATTTGGGCTCTGGTCTTAAATTTGGAACTACTCCATATAAGTAGTTGTAAGAAGAGCTAAGCTAATCTGGATGGGCACCAAGTTTCAGAAAATGTTTGTAAGAAATGCTTCCCTCTAAGGCTGTGGAAATCTAGCAAGCGCTTCCCTTCAATGTTGGTTCAACCTCAAAGCTGCTTCACAAAATAAAAGTGAAGAGCAAAGCTTTTAGCAAGATCCGCAGAGGATAAAAGAGGCTAAAGGAGGCAATGAATGGCCCAAAGGGGCAAGTGGCATGTCCTCCATAGTGCTTCCCAAACCTTTTGGTAAATGATCCAGAAGATGCAACTGGTGCCTCCTCTGCAGCACTCCCCAAGAAAGTTGTAGAGGACATTCTGAGCCATGCTGGAAAACATGTTTTCATCTTCTCTGATGTTCCCATACCAGATTCCAAAGAGGATTCTGCCTAAGCACAGTGCCTCAAAAAAGCCTCCTCTGGGTTTGTGAATGTACATCTATACCTCCATCTGAGAGCAAATGGTCAGTGCTGGACAGTTGCTCAAGGCCATTTGTTTGCTTTGAGTGATGCCGCCATGTGAACACTGGCTGTACGATACCATCACTTTTATTCCCTGATACCTGGTTAGTTGCATCACCTACAGAAAGAGGTAAATTAAAGGAAACACCAAAGCTCAGGAGGATAAAGAAGAAAGAGCATAATGATAAAAGACATAGGTTTTTATGGGGTTTTTCACACCCCTAATAGGGCAAATGCATTTTCTCCTTGAAAATTTAGCATAGCTGTAGATGAAAGGATAAAGAACACACAGGCAATATGTGCAGATAAATACAATTTCCTTCTTCTGTGGTGAAACTCTAGGCGCTGACAATTTTTACGATGCCATTGAAGATATGATTGGTTACAGGCCTGGTCCTTGGATGAAATGGAGCTGGATTTTAATCACACCAATTCTCTGCGTGGTAAGTGTTGACCTGTCTTTGCTAAAACTTGATTTGGAACTTTTTTGTAAGCTTAGCTAGCTTTTTGCGCCTTGCATTTTCTGAAAAGAAATGAGAATGAATAGATAGATGTTTAATGTGCAATGTATTTAATGTGTAAGTTCTTCATTGATTACAAGATTTTTATTGACCTCTAACTTGCTTCCTTATCTGACATGTTGCCTTTGGCATTAAAGGACCTGGAGCAATTTTTGGGTGGAGAAAAATTTAGAATTTTGAGAGCATGTAGCTAGAATCCATAGAGCATGATTGTGTGGGTATTCTTTCATTTGCAGATTGGCTGCCACTGTGGCGGTGACCAGTGACAAAGTACTATAAGGAAAACTCTTGATGTTTCTTATTATCATCATTCATTCATTCATTCATTCATTCATTCATTCATTCATTCATTCATTCATTCATTCATTTCTAGATAGGTGGGGTGTTTCCAAACAAAACACTACACTGTGTCTACCTACCATTTTTGTTTTCTAAAAATGCCTAGAGGACTCTGGAATCAAGAATGTCTGACGCTTTCCATATCTGAATTAAAAGAATCTTCTAAAATAGTCGGATGAGGCAAACAGCCTGTGCCCACAGACACCAGGTCACCTGTCTGTCTATTAAAATCTTGAAAGGCCCTTTTTTGGGCCACTTTCCCTTTGGAGATCAAGCAAATGGCCACCACATTAGCCTTTCTGCGGTTAGCACCCACATTATGAAACTCCCTTCTCAATACATTTTCCTTCTGTATTCATTATATTTCGGAAGTAAGCAAAACCCGTTCATTTTAAGTAGGAATGCCCAAGCATCCCATTATTCCCCTCCCAAAGCTGAGAAAATAGTTCATTTGTAAAAAGGTGTTGGACAACTACAAAGCATTCCCTGCTATCACCTTTCACCTAGCTGAAAAATACACTGTGTGAGAGGAGGGAAGACAGGCACAGCAAGGAATGCATCATAAGCTCTTCCAAAACTGGAGATAAGACTGGGTTTTGAAAAGGCCTACTTCTGGGCAAAAATTATATGAGTGGCAAGGACATCTGGAAATTTGAATTCAATCCTCATGGGAAGAAACAGTATCGTGGCTGTTATTATAAGCTAGCTTGTCTTACAGTAAATTGGTACTTTTTAGTTGGTGAAAACCACAGTGGTAGCCATTTTGCAAATGTAGGAATACCCACGAGGTCCTTCTGTGAAAATGCCAACTACAAGCACTCAAAATTCTATTTATATCCACTGGACCAAAAAATGTGCAGTGGTGGCTGGTTGGCAGACCCTTGGGAAAGAAGGGGGGGCGTTCAGTGATGATCAGGAATCAAGGCAACAGTGCTGCAAACAAGGCAGTTCTGCAAGCAAGCACCTGTAGTCAAGCTTTTAGCGCAATCACTACATGTTTTTTGTGATAGTTCTTTTAATTGTATGTTTTAATCATCTTACTAATGGCTATGCTTCTTTTATCCTACTAGCTGTTATTTAAAATGGCAGCATACTTTTTAATAGCTGTAAAGCTACCTTAGGGTCATTTGTGGCAAAAGATGGCCTGTTTGTGTATAAAAATTGCATTTGAGAAGAGTTCTAAGCGTGTGTTTTTAAAGACATTGGCATTCGTAAGGCCCAAGTTATTACTTTTTTTAGCTCAGCCAGGCAGCAGACCTATGCATATTTATCAAAAAGTCCTCTCCCCCAAATGCAATAGAACAGCTGAACAGATCGGGTGGCATGTTATGGTATAAAAACAAATAAACATTGTTATGGACCTATAAAAGATCTTTTTTCTTTGCGGTGTGTGGTAATGCTGCTCAAATTAATTTTCATGCTTTACTGCACACCATAATTATTCACACTTGCTGCAAAACACGAAACATGAATATTGAAGGAACCAGGAGAACAAAACTGGATTAGCTGATTTCTTGTTTGAAATTCTTGTAGCACAGCCCTGAGTTTCTAAAGTACAGTTTTATGAACATTTTCCCTCACCATTTAAGCTTTATTCATTCCTAAGCTTTTGCCCCGGGGGCGGGGTGGCATTCAGAGGTCCCAGACTTTAAAGAAATACAACCACCTGTACACAGACAAAAAGACAATGAAGACCTAGGAATGAAAAGAAGAGACTCCCCCCTCACACACAAAAAAACTCTTCTGTCCTTGAAAAATTGTCTATTGTCAATTTCAGTTTTATTTCATTAGACTAATCACTGCTAATGTAAATGAAAGCAGGGTAGGCCTTAACAATATTTGGGAACTAAGGGTACAGTAGATATGGTGATGAAGTAAAGTGGGAGGAGCTAGGATTTTATACTCTTCTTTGGGTTTTAAGGATTTTTTAGAATGGTGTTTGATTTATTTTAGAGTTTACATAGCTATTTCTCCCCTCTAAAAATGCTGTTGATTTTCAACAATTACAGTTAAAAGGGTTCCAGGAGCCACAGAAAGGTGTTTGAAATGCTGTTGGTGGCTCATCCACTACGTAAACTGTTGGTTGAAGAAAGTGTAATTATTTCTGTGTGTCTTGACTCTGTCTCTCTCTCTTTTTTGCTTTTTTTTTTTTTTCCTGACACAGGGGTGCTTCATCTTTTCTCTGGTCAAGTATACCCCCCTGACCTACAACAAGGTCTACATCTACCCTGTGTGGGCAATCGGTCTGGGTTGGATTCTTGCTCTTTCATCTATGATCTGCATCCCCTTGGTTACAGTTGTCCGTATTTTGCAGTCAGATGGCTCTCTCCTTGAGGTAAATTCGAAACAACTATGAACCCTCAGAACTATTAAGCATCCAAACAGATGATTTTCTTTGCAACTGTTTTCCTGATCCCTTAACATAGCAGTTCCAATAGCTGGAAAGACGTTCTCAATCATTCATTTCAACAGATGAGACTATTGTACAAGCGTTGTTTAGATACATGATTAGTCTATTCTTCTATTGAACAGAACAAGGTTCGGTACCATTTTAAACATCTGTCTTTTGATCATATTCACATACTAGAAAAGATTGCTGATACAAATCCAACAGCTGGATAGTTGGAAAATGGAATATACTCAGGAGAGTGATGCTGAATGAACAAATTAGTTTTGTGTCACTAGAATTCTAAACCTTCTGTCCCAGGTTATTTTCCTAAATCAGAGGCTTTCAACTTTTTCAGTCCTGGGAGCATCTTTGTCCCAAATCCTACAGTGGGGAAATGCCTGTTATTTGTTGAAAACTTGTCTTTGAAAGGTAGCATACTATAGCAAGTCACCCCAAGGCAGGACCATGATCTAAAAATCTATCCCCATCCAATAATCAGTTCACTTTGCCTGCCTTTTTCACTATATCCTAAGATATTGTCCTGATATAAAGAACATTACAGAAAAAATACTCAAGTACTTAATATCATAAAATTAACATGCAAAGAAAATATATAGAATATGCCGCTATATACCTGTAGAAGCTATTCATAGATTTACTTTCTGTGCCTTCAAGTCATTCTTGTTTCCTTTCAGCTTCCTGAACAAGTCATGCAGTTTTCATGGCAACATTTTTTTTCAGAAGTGGTTTGCCCTTGGCTGAGAGAGAGGGACTGGCCCAAAGTCACCCCATTGGCTTCACACCTAGGGCTGGACTAGAAGTCACAGACTCCCAGTTTCTAGTCAGTGCCTTTAACCACTACACCAAACTGGCTCTCTTATACAGAAGCTACTCATAGCCTAACTATTACCATGGGGTCACAGAAAAGTTAGCAGAAATTTTGATAATAGATTTCAAAAAGATTTCCAGGATCGAAGAGTCCTGCGGTATTCTCATGTAGCATATGTGGTCTTCTCTCTCTCTCATGCGCACTGCATAAAAGTTGAGCATCTCATCAGTATCATGCACAGTGTGGAAGTAGCTAACTTCATTAGCTGCAATGCTGAATTGGGGAGCCATCTAGTGGAAATTTAACCTCCTTCCTTACATTACTTTCTCTACTTTGTCTCCCCCTTCTTTTACACACTATATACTTTCCCAGCAATAAGATCAGCTTTCTGATCCCAGCCCAGGAATGTTACGTTGTGGACAGTGGCTTTTGGGAACAAACCATGTCCAACTGGTTGTCGCACCATCTATAAATACACTGCTTGATAATGATCACATCTTGGCTTAACTAAGTATGTGAATCAGAATCTTTCTGGTATTTGACGTGTGTGATTACAAACTAAGGGAAGCCCTGATGGGCCACACTGATGGCCTCTCCAACCTCTTACTCTATTTCCCCTAATGGACAGTCAGATAACAATGGGAAATTCACAGAGAGAACAATTTGAAAATAGTTATTTTAATAAAACTGAAATGGTTCTTCTTGGCTTACAAAGAAAGACAATAATGTGTCTTATTCTATTCCCTGGCAAATAGCTATCATGCTTAGTAATATGTGCAAAACGTAATTCAGTTTTGAAGAGATGCTTTGGAATGCAGCATCCGTGTGCAGCTTACCCTTTTTCAGGCCATGTGCAGACATGTCTTTTTCATGGCTGTGTGATCCTAGAAAAAGCAACAGTTGGCAACTGCATTGTTCAAACTTCTCTATATCTCTAAGTGCCTCTTCCCTATTGAATCCAAAATAGATCACAACCTGAACCCTTAGTATAGCCTTAACCTCCATGAATTTGTCTGGAAGACTCTTCATTTCCATGTATCCTTTTCTCTCTAGAGGGTGAAGGCAATGGCTGCCCCTCGTGAGATCACGCGGTGGGACAAAGAAACAGAGATTGCTGCCACGTTCTGCCTTCCTGGCCTGGCCAACGGAGAACTGATCAAGCCGACTCATGTCATCGTGGAGACAACGATGTGAGCTCTCTCTATGAGAGGAGGACACCTGCTTTAAAACTGCCGTTTACTAACCATAGAATCTTTCATAGGACCAGGTTTACAGAGCTTTATATTTGCACTAGGGTTTATTTTTATTTCTCACAGAGAAAGTAATTTTTTGTGTGTTTGGTTTTTATTTTTTAATATTTTGTAAAGTAAATCACAGCAGATGCCTCCCCTGCTCTATTTAGAGGCAGAGCTTTCATATCAAATTAGGCACACTGCAGGAATTTACTTTCTGTTTTCCACACAGCATATCTAACTAACTTCTATTCATAATGCTACTTTATCACTTTTGAGTTGATTTTCTTGCCAACAATATACCCAGGCTGCAATCCTATGCACACTGTCTTGCAAATACGCCTCAATGAACACAATGGTAAACTTATGTAGGATTGTGCTGATACGCACATATATATGTGCACATATACAAGTTTCAGATTTCTCTGGGTGTTGATGTGGTTGGGAACAGGGTAGAGCAAAATAACCCCTTCGTAAAGCAAATTTCATTTTGGATTTTTTTTTTAACAAAAAGCTCTGGCATTTTAGAAACTGGTTTTTAAAGGTGTGGCACTATCTTCCTCTGGTTGAAGCAGGAAGAATTAAAGAAAGGGTACATGTTTTTATGCTCGCTGTGAGGCATGTGAGAATACATTTATGTGTATAATTGGAAAAGCTGCAATATAAGCTGGGGATTGGAACCAGGGGAATAATCTGAGCAGCTTGTGAACAGGCTCTAAGAAGGTGGCAGAATCATTCTTGCTGGCAAGATATTTTAACTGATAATTCCTTTTTGGGGCAGAGGAGATGACTCCTTCCATCACAGGGGGAGTTGAGTCTCTATTCAATAGCAAGCAGAGTTTCTTTGTGGACTTAGATACAGATTGGAGTACAGTTGAGTTTCTCATCGATTTAGACAGATCATCTAAGAGTTGATGTAAAATGCTAGTAAGCCTGCATCTGTCACCTGTTACCTCAAGAGAGAAATGTAACTTGACAGTGTGATCAAGTAACTGAAGAATATAAAAAATGGCCCACTCTTATAGGCTGCACCCAAGAAATAAGCTGTTTAGGCTTGAATTTTCTTAGAACATTAGGCTGGTGTCATAAATGCTACATTTATAAGGATGCTGCAAACCATATTTAAAATCACAAATTTGCCAAACTTTATCGTTATCAGAACAAAAAAAGGAGTGTTGGGCATGTATCGTACCAGTCAGCTAAGTCGCATATCGTTGAGTGCAGATGCAGAAAATGGCCACTAGAACCACTGTTGAGGAAGCTACTGCAACAAGAAAGTTGAGCAAGAGTCCAGTATGTAGACTGGTATTCGCAGGCTTAAGTTGTCATCATTTGTAACACATTGACACGAGGAAACAGAAGGAGATGACGTAAGCTATAAATCTATTTTAGACTGGATGAGGCATAAAACACTCAATGGGAGTTTTATTGGTATGCCAAGTTCCCCACTTTCTGCAGAATAAGGATTTCTGTCTGGAAGACTCACCTCAAACTCCACAAAGCTCTCGTTTTGTTGCTTTCAACTGGCATTGCATAGAGGCTCAAGCCTTTTCCGTATGGGCATTGATCTTGGGGGAAGGGTGCCCCCCTTTATCTTAGTATTGGCACTAAACACAATGTGGGCAGGATTGTGAGCCAGAAATAGCAAAAAACTTTCATTTGTAATTTCTGCTGATTTTTGTCTGTCAGTGACAGACACCGTAGTTGAAACTGGAACTTAGCCAGTATTTGAAAACATTCCTATATGCTTTAAGAAAAGAAAAGAAAAGAAAAGAAAGTAAGAAACAGTTTGTGTCTTATGCTCTCCATGGCCATTGCATATGGATTATGCACATGCCTGCTATGTTAGTTTTTATAGAAACAAAAAGAACTTTAAATAAAGGACCAAAACAGTTATTTCAGGTGTCTTGTTTAGCTAATATTTGTTTGTGGATGGGGTCTGTGATTTATTTTATGCGAGGGAACAGAGCTTTCAGTATATGCAAGTGGCCATGATCCAAATGCTTTTGCTTTCCTGTTACCGAGAGCTCTAAAGTAAACACTTCCAGATTACAAATCCTTTGGAAATGTTTGTCTTTCCACTGTACTGAATAATGGCCAGTAAAAAAGGTTAGTTACAGAAGAAGCAAGGAAGCCAAGAGAAAGCTGCTGTTTGGCTTTGTTCTCTAATCCTGCAAAGCCAAAGATGAAGGGCATTGGTATTCCAAACTCCATTGCATTCCAGAGCAGACTGCAGCTTAACTAAATGAAGCACAAGTCACTGGTGTCATTGAAGGCCGTGAGAAATTAGGATGGAGGCAAGTCTTAACAGTTAATTCACTTGACTTCCCTTGGTGCATTTTTACATTAAAGGTAGTGCAATATTTTGCTACAGGAATAGTTTCAAGAACAGCCACTGAACCAAAAGCAGATACATCAACCAGGGGAATACTCTTAAGCCCATAGTATGAGAGGATGCACTTCAAGAACAGACCAGAGAATCAGTCCTACACCTGTAGAGTTCCAGCTAAAGAAGTATAGTACCCAATCCATTCTGAGGTTAAACTGTGCAATTAGAATCAGTTGCTTCCACGCTAAAGAAAACAGGTTTTCTAGTTATGACCCAAAATCATGAAGATCTCTTACAAGAAAAAACAAATTAATCAAATTGCCGCACAAGATTCAGTCCCATTTCCCTTCGGTTTTTGTTTCAAGGAGCATATTTTCATATAGCAAAACTTGTGAATAATAGAATGTGTTAAATCTGAATGTTAAGAATAGATTCTGCCAAATAAGGCCAATGGATTGGAGGGGGTGGGGGACAGGAAAATTATTAATTGTTTGTATTTTCTACTTATTTATGACTGCAAAAAGACTGACTTTTCTTTTCTAATTTACTTTGTAGAATTGTGTGGCCTATTTTATCCATCATTTGTAATGAAGAAGTTAAATATTCAGTATTGTGACTAACTTGTTGGTGAACTGGTTTGGATATGCGGGGTGGGAATAGTTTAAATTTTTTTTTCAAAGAAATCATTGCATTTCCAAAAAGGTGGGGGTGGGGACTGGGAAGAACATTAGAGTGTAACAATTTGTTGTCATGGAAGTGTGGCATGTTTTCTAAACTGCTCTGGATATGAATGAAGTAAAAAAGGTTATGATAGCAGTAAATGGGCATTTGCTAATGTCTAGTCAAAACAGTGGGACATACCTGTGTTTGCAACCAGCCAGTTCAGGCTTGTTTCCAACTAAGGCAGGCTCTTTAGATGTCTGGAAATGTGTCCTTCTCTTAGTCCAATCTTCCAAGCTGTCAACATCCTTAATAAGTATCTATATGGAGGGTATCGATAAATAATTACATAACTAACAGTCATTCACATTTCACAGTATATTGTCTTTAGACATTTGTACTTGATTATAATGAAACTGAACTTACTGGGCAGACTAAGCATCAGCCCAGCTGAAAAACGAGTTGAAATAAATTATTTGATCTGTAACAGTTGAATGGCCATAGAGGCAGGAATAAAGAAATGATGAGGAGGAACTGGAGGACAGATGGGTTCTAATAGAAGAAAACCTAAAATTCTGGCATGCTTCATTTTTTGCTTTTATATGCACCTGGCAATCTTCCATATTTACATGGAAGTAAAGCACTAGGACAATAAGTGAAACCTGCTTCTGAGGTAACATGTAAATACCAGTGTTGTAAAACTAAACAGTTTGAAGAAGCTAGAAACATTTTGGAATTTATGACCTTTTTGACAAGTCAGCTCCCCAGAGTCATTTGGAGTGGGCTGGCTTAATAAATACATAAACAAACAGCTGTCATAGCTCACTTTAGTTAAGAGGGCCTAGACCAAATTTTTTTAGTTAATACAGCCACTCTTACTCTTTAAACTCTTTAAATGCATGATTGCTACAGATTAAAGGATAAATATAAACCAAAAATGATTGTCATACATGAAAGACAATCATATGCCCCAGAGGCACAATTTTTTTATTGAATGTTAAGAGCGATCAATCCAAAATTGAAACTCACTTTTTAAAAGTTTTTTATGCATCCTAAGCTGAAGTGCTACTTTACCTTGCTAAAAACAAACCTATTGAAATGCAGGAACACCCCAGCTCATGCAACACATTTGACCAAATACCTAGTTGAGTCATCAGTCTACTTCCCTGAATCTGCCCAGCAGCAAAGCCAGCAATAGAATTCAAAATCTTGTGCATAGCAGTAGGGAATATTGATAAAGTAAAGGAAGGGTTTTGCAGGTCTATAGTGGTCAGCTGAAAATGAGAGTTGCACTCTTAAGGCTAACCACTTGGCAGAGAAAATGTAATTTTAGACAATCACATGACAGTCCATTTTTCATTTGGCATTAGTATATTCCATCTGCCTATGTCCAGTTCTGTATCCTGTTTAAAAGTAATAGTGACCTGTCTAATCTGCAGTTGATTTAAGCTACACTACTTTGATTGTGCTACGGAAGGAGAGGTGGAAAAGATAAATGCAATATGCATGCTCTTTTCAGGAAATAAAATAAGGCCAAGCACTTTACGAATCTAATATTCTGCTAAGACGTATGTTTCTATCTGTAGAACTACATCAGAAACTTAGCTTCACACAACTGGATCCAAATCTTTGGAGGAGATCAGTATTTTTCTAGAATAAAATCTGACACCCCCCCCAAAAAATAGGTTATCTTAAAACATAGATGTTGACATTTGCAGATTTCAAAATACATACACTGCAGGTTTGGCCAAAGAGAATACTTGCTCCAGAGATCTACAGGCTCATTCTAAACATGTACTTGCAAATAAGCTACACCATGTTCAGTGGAACTTCCATTCCAATGACTATGACTAGTCACTGCAACCAAGGTTAGGGCTAGAACCCCAACCTTGCAGTTTGGCTGGGCTCAGAGTACATACAGAAGTTGTCTAGTTCAGCTATATTTGCTGAGTCCTGATCATTTCAGAAGCCAAGTGGGCTAAAGTAGCTGGCTTTCTGAAGATCCCATTCTTTGGAGAACCAGACTGCATAGTTAACAAGCTCTCTTGGGAGAAGAAAGAGGCCTAACAAGCTCCCAAATGACCCACTAATGATCAGCAACAGGAAAGCAGTGCAGACACTGACATCGCAGCCAGATCATGTTGAGTGGCTGTAACATGTTCTAGGAATGGAGACATTTGGATTGTAAGGAACCAAGTGGCAGCCCAAGATTGTTCATTGATATCTCTCCCCCACAACCTCAACCTGCCAGTGCAGTACTCTGATAAATTGACTGTTGTAATAGAACATTGTTGTGTCATTACTGTATTTGTGCTGTTGCAATTATGAAAGGAATGCCACCCGAGGTTTTATGGTTATAAAATAAGGCAGACATCTTTATTTCTACTGAAAATGTTGGTGTGCATTTTTAATTCTGTAAATCCACACTTACGACTACTGACTAATGAGTGTGGATTAAGAGGACACTAGATTATCCTCCTTTTAAAAATAATTTTTAGAACAATTTTTTAAAAAGACATTTTAAAACTGTTTGTCATCTTTATTGTTCCAGAGAGGAATATTTGTATAGGAGTAAGAATTTGGCTTGTACTTCAGCCCTGAAAATTAGGGTGGTTTTTTTTGGGGGGGAGGGGGTATATGTACACAGTAAATGTTTGTATTTTGCAGTTTTATCTGTTTTGCTTTTTAGATAAATGAAATGGATATCAATATTTTAAAGTCATTTTGCTTTTTTAAGATGAGTTTGTAATCATTGCAAATAAACAATAAAAAAACTTTCATGTATAAAGTGAACAAATTGTTCTTATGGTTTTTTTCCACAAAAGTCTTCAGATAGATTACATACATTCATTTACATACTTACAGGGGGCAAAAAAGTATTTAGTCAGCCACCAATTGTGCAAGTTCTCCCACTTAAAAAGATGAGAGAGGCCTGTAATTTTCATCATAGGTATACCTCAACTATGAGAGACAAAATGAGGAAAAAAAATCCAGAAAATCAGAGTCTGATTTTTAAAGAATTTATTTGCAAATCATGGTGGAAAATAAGTATTTGGTCACCTACAAACAAGCAAGATGTCTGGCTCTCACAGACCTCTAACAACTACTTTAAGAGGCTCCTCTGTCCTCCACTCATTACCTGTAGTAATGGCACCTGTTTGACCTTGTTATCAATATAAAAGACACCCGTCCACAACCTCAGTCACACTCCAAACTCCACTATGGCCAAGACCACAGAGCTGTCGAATGACACCAGAAACAAAATTGTAGACCTGCACCAGGCTGGGAAGACTGAATCTGCAATAGGCAAGCAGCTTGGTGTGAAGAAATCAACTGTGGGAGCAATAATTAGAAAATGGAAGACATACAAGACCACTGATAATCTCCCTCGATCTGGGGCTCCATGCAAGATCTCACCCTGTGGGGTCAAAATGATCACAAGAATGGTGAGCAAAAATCCCAGAACCACATGGGGGGACCTAGTGAATGACCTGCAGAGAGCTGGGACCAAAGTAACAAAGGCTACCATCAGTAACACACTATGCCACCAGGGACTCAAATCCTGCAGTGCCAGATGTGTCCCCCTGCTTAAGCCAGTACATGTCCGGGCCCGTCTGAAGTTTGCTAGAGAGCGTTTGGATGATCCAGAAGAGGATTGGGAGAATGTCATATGGTCAGATGAAACCAAAGAAGAACGTTTTGGTCTAAACTCGTGTTTGGAGGAGAGAGAATGCTGAGTTGCATCCAAAGAACACCATCCCTACTGTGAAGCATGGGGGTGGAAACATCATGCTTTGGGGCTGTTTTTCTGCAAAGGGACCAGGCCGACTGATCTGTGTAAAGGAAAGAATGAATGGGGCCATGTATCGTGAGATTTTGAGTGAACACCTCCTTCCATCAGCAAGGGCATTGAAGATGAAACGTGGCTGGGTCTTTCAGCATGACAATGATCCCAAACACACCGCCCGGGCAACGAAGGAGTGGCTTCATAAGAAGCATTTCAAGGTCCTGGAGTGGCCTAGCCAGTCTCCAGATCTCAACCCCATGGAAAACCTTTGGAGGGAGTTGAAAGTCCGTGTTGCCCAGCGACAGCCCCAAAACATCACTGCTTTAGAGGAGATCTGCATGGAGGAATGGACCAAAATACCAGCAACAGTGTGTGAAAACCTTGTGAAGACTTACAGAAAACGTTTGACCTCTGTCATTGCCAACAAAGGATATATAACAAAGTATTGAGATGAACTTTTGATATTGACCAAATACTTATTTTCCACCATGATTTGCAAATAAATTCTTTAAAAATCAGACTCTGATTTTCTGGATTTTTTCCCCCATTTTGTCTCTCATAGTTGAGGTATACCTATGATGAAAATTACAGGCCTCTCTCATCTTTTTAAGTGGGAGAACTTGCACAATTGGTGGCTGACTAAATACTTTTTTGCCCCACTGTACATAAAACTTGAATGTTCTGCTGAATACCATTAATTTAAGAATTACATGTCTGCATCATCCCCAATTTATTCAACTGTGCTCTGTAAGACTCCTTGACACCGTTTATTATTTAGGATTTGTTACACTATGATGCTATATTCCTAACATTCTTAAAACAAGATCCATTCTGATCAGACCAAGTGCCCATTTGCCTTTACAGAAGCCAACCAGATACCAATGGCTTGGATCCCTAATGCTTTAGATACATTTGGATACCTTGGTATAAATATGGGGGGAAAGATGGAGAATTTTTAAGATAATACTGAAGGAAAGTAAATGGCTGTATAAGGGTGTGTTTCTACCCTATTTGTTATATGGAATTGAGAGTTGGAAATGTCTGGAGAAGCCTAAAAGTTGAATGCAGTGAAAATGGGTCAAGAACGAATGGATGCAGATTGAGTACAAATATGAATGATCAGTATAAAAGAAGTATCCTGATCATTGAATGATGACTGACTTGCCAAACAAATATAGGAAGGAAGAATAAAGGTCAAAAAGGAGAAGACCAAGGAATAGTGGATAATGTGATCCTCAAAAAGAAAGTGGGAAAAACAAAAGGCAATTTATGAAGCCTTGCTACACCCCTTTAAGAACATGAATTACAGTGAAAGATGGTCTGTGCCATCACAGCAAATTTGCATAGTATTATTTTCATGGGGTTTCATGATCAGAGGAGTAATCAACCAATGGATGTAGCAGTGAATTTCTTCCAGGCCCTATCCTGCTGGATTGAGTCAAATGCATGTTGGCACTGCTTCTTTTTAATTGTAATATCAAAATATTTGTACAAGAGCTGACAAAACATGAATAACTCATCCCCATCTTAGATCACAGATCTGTACCAGTGTCTTTATAGTGTGATGACACAAGAGTCCTCCCCCAAACACAAGCGGGCTTCAAATGAATTCTTTGTTCTCTTGCTTAATATTGAAAAAAAGAACTCATAATCAACTATATTTTTTTTTAAGCCAGGCTATAGCCTGATGTTACATTAGTTGTTGATATAACTTTTATTTGGTATTATATGTATTGATCTAATTTATTATGTTGGGATGTACCTCACCGATTCATGATTGTAGCAGGATATAGCACAGCAGGTAAGTAAATAAATAAACAGCCATTTTCTGCAAATGAACTACCCCTTCCAGCGCTTTTGAAAATTAATGGCTTTGACACTGAGCAAAGGAAGTGTTCTCATCTGATCTTGCATGTCTGTAATTCAGAAGAGGAGTTATTAATTCATTGTGCTATGTGTTATTAAAAAAAGGCATTGCGAGAAGACATGTGAAACTCTTTCAATTTCCTTGAGAGGACTAGGGCAGGGTCATTCTTAGCCTGGAACAGTTTGAAATTTTCTATAAGGGAAGCAAAATATTGTTTCAGGCAAAGGCTAAGGGCTCTTCTTCAAGATGGACAAAGGATGTTGGCTATATTTTGCACGAGAACAGTCTCCCAAACAGACCCATGATTACCAAGTAGGGGTTTTGAACACATCCTATTGAATGTTTCAAATCTAGCCAGGCTTTTCCTAGGCCAAAGGAGATCAAATTGTGAACTGAAAAACCATAATAGCTAGATCAGCTGGAATCCCTTCCATGTGGATGTGAATTCCTCCAAGAGAAGGGAGTCTATGGTACTACTAGAGAAGGGTAATTTCCTTGTATAATTCTCCAAGAGAGCCATGCTCTGCCTCTGTGTGTGTGTGTGTGTGTGTGTGTATGTATATATATGTATGTATATATGTATGTGTGTGTGTGTGTGTGTGTGTGTGTGTGTATATATATATATTCAAATTTAGATACTGCCCATCTCACAAAAAGTGACTCTGGGCGGTTCACAATAAAACAGCAATAAAAATTAAAATATAATAAAACAATATAAAATAGAATAAAATAGAATAAAAACCAAGATAGCACTTGATAGCTACCCAAGGGCCAGACCTCTAAATAATTCCTGCCTAAAAAAAGGCTCAAAGATCATAGATAAAGGACTGTAATCTTTTTTGAACATTAACTGGGAGTAAGACTCAGCGTACAAGTGCCTGCTTTCAGCCTCACAGCTATGGTAAAATTAACGTAACAGTAACATTTGACTCCTGGACACATCTGTGTAGCTGTTTGCAAATGTAGAGTCATATAGCAAAGTAAGAATGAGCACCATTAGTAAGTTGGGTTTAAGAGGTACAGTCCAAACATGAATTAAACAATTCTTCTGGAACTCCAATAGCAGAATTTATTTTTTAGATTTTTTTTCCTGCCTTTATTATTTTCTATAAATAACTCAAGGCAGCAAACATACCTAATACTCCTTCCTCCTCCTATTTTCCCCACAACAACAACCCTGTGAGGTTGAGTTGGACTGAGAGAGAGTAACTATTTTGAAATATAAATAAATATATTCGTGCATGTGTTTGGTTTTTATTCTATTTTATTGTATTTTATATTGTTTGTATTGTAATTTTAATATTTATTGATGTTTTATTGTGAACTGCCCAGAGTCACTTTTTGTGAGATGGGCAGTTTCTACATTTGAAATATAAATAAAAATAAACAAACAAACTGGCCCAAAATCACCCAGCTGGCTTTCATGCCTAGGGCAGGACCAGAACTCACAGTCTCCTGCTTTCTAGCCTGGTTCCTTATCCACTAGACCAAACTGGCTCTCTTCATATATTTAGAACATGTCTAATGCTACTGTCCTACAAACACTTCCTTGGAGTAAAGTCCTATTAGTAAGACAAGACATATTCCCAAGTAAACATGCCAAAAATTCTATTGTGTTTTCCAGTTGAATCAGTTTTGTTCATTTATTTGTTTCCCTTGCTTAGATTATCAATCCTTTGGCTCTCACGGTGATCATAAAGCTAGAGCCACGTGCAATTAACTGGCATCAAGGAGAGAGCATTTTGGCCTCAACCAGCAAAATGTCTTTGTGGAAGCAGATATAAACCCTATCGATATATCATCATTTTAACTTAACTATTTATGAAGAAAACATACATTATAATTTATTTTGTTTTATTTAATTTTAAAAAAAATCTAAGGAATTGCAATACCATTTAAATACATAGATTTACAAATAGGTCCAAAACAGGACTAAAATATTCTTTGAATATTGTGCTTTCATAGATACATAAGAAAAATTAGCATATAAAAATACTTTACAGGAATACACTCTAATATATGGATAAAAATACACATTTAATGCATTTCATTTTTATATCATTCAAAATGCATAGGAAGGGATACAAGGACCATTTTTAAAGCCTTATTAAAAGTCTTCATTAAAAACCTAATTGAAGCCACATGGAGCTTCTGCCATTATGAGAATATTGCATATAAAACTCCCATTTTCCACACATCCATCAATACTTTTTTGTTTCTTTTATGGCACATTATCTAGGTCATGGCAGCAATGGTATGGAATATTGCATACTTTGAGAAAAGAGAATGGCTACAGCTAGAGACAGCCTGATGAGACTCATGCACATCTTAAGAAAATCACTGAGAGAGCAGTGCTGTGAAATAGCAAAAAAGATATATACGCTCACAGCTTGGACTGGGTTCAAACCAGAAACATGTCTTGGATCAGCACTCATCTAACGGGTGTTTCCAGTCTTGGCCAAAACATGGCATCTCAATATGGATCGAAACAGTAGAAAACAACAGAACAAAATTAAAGCTATTAGAAAAGAAGAGAGGAGTCAGTTTTCCCATTCCCAAGTAACGGTCAATTTAAATAGTCACAATAAAGTGCTGTTCAGAACCCATCAGCACAGGCCACTGGACTAGCCAGGCAGAGACCACAAATCCTGGTATTTTCCCCCTTTGAAATGAAGAAATCATGGCCTCTTTTGCAATTGTCAACCATAGGCAGATCATCAAAAAAATGCGAATATCACACCCAACAGCACTACAAGAGGATTTGACTTGGGAGGCTGATGCAGGGTCCTGGTTCACAAAGGCATCGTGCTCACAAGTCATTGAAAAAGTGATTATTGAAAAACATAGGGCTTATGCTATTGGTAGGTTACACCAAGGTGTCAAGCATCATCATGGGATTAAACAAATGTACACATTTCAACTTTCACTGAAGCAACCCACAGAGGATGTACTTGGAGGTACAATATCAATCTAGAGACAGTGCCTCATGCTACAGAGTAACAAAGGTTCCTACCACCACCACCACCACCACCACCACCACCACCACCATCATACAGAACATTAAGGGTGAGACAAGAGTTTGATGCAAGTGACCCATGTTCAGCTGCCCACTCATAAGCATATAGAGAGAGGGCATCAGGGAACAATTCTGGGGCTCTGTGTGTGCCCACAAAGAAATGGGTGGCCCAAGAGACTTCATCTTCCCCATGTAATGCTCTACAATAAGTACTTTCAAGAAATGGTAGATGGAGAATAAGAAACTTAGTAAGAAACTAAGCTGGACAGTATTTTGAAGTTGAAAAGTATTTCTGCAACCTCCCAAAGAATAAATGCCTCAGACATTATGGGGAAAGTATTCGTCAGAGCTTCATCTTCTGTGATGAACAGGTTGCCTTTTAAATTAAACCCAAAAATAAAATGTGCTCTTAGTTTCAAAGAGACGTGTGATACAGTGATCTGTGAGAATGTGCAGGGGAATTGGAGAAAGGGCCCAAGTGTCCTTCACAAAAAATGAGGGGATCCGTTTTAAGATTAACTTTACTTGATTAAACAAAGCAAACAAAAACAGCACCATGTATCCAACTCCTTCAAGACTGGGGAAAAGAAATGTGTGCCCTATCATCCCATGCATTGGAAACACTCATATCGTGAGTAAGGATGTTCTCCTGTAGGCAAATTATTCTGGGTGTTGCTGTCAGCAGCCAACTCCATCCCTTACTAGATCAATCCATCTCAGCTTGAACCCTCAAAGCCAAGTTGCATTGGCTTCAAAATGTGACTGGTTGGGGGAGAGGAAACATTTCTTCACAGCAGCTGACATTACACAGATTAAGCATAAATACGAGTGCAAAAGAAAACAAATGAACAACAGTCAAAACAAAAACCCTCACACACCACACAACAGACACCCATTAATCCCTTTGCCCCCACAGAACTGTGAGAACAGCTGACATCAAACCCTCCCATTCTTCACTTCAGAGTGTCTGCGCGCTTGTCTTCACCTCCCCTCCAACTGACTGCTGGTCTGGAAAACTTCTTGGCTCCTGTAGACAAGTATTGGCAATGAAAGCCAGGGGATTTCGACTGATTACAAGGTCCAGCTTATTTCCTGCCTCGGATATCAGAGGAACAGCCAGGGAGCAATCAAAGTCCCTTGTACGGATACAATTCACCTGAAAGAATGGAAGATCCATGGTGAGATACAGGGAAAATGAAAGAAAATGAGCAGAGGTGGGGGTAAAACTAGGCATGGGCTTCTTTTCAAAATAACCTTGTGTGCTGCAAAGGGGGCCTGCCAACATATATTACCCACCCCAAGCCAAATCATGCTCTGCTGTCATTCAAAACTGAAGGAAAACACAAATTTCCACACAGGCATGTGAAGCAGTGTGTTCTTGCAGGCCACTTATCCTCCAGACAACAGTTTCAGAGCCAAAAGTGAATTCTACCACATCCCTTATCCAGCAGCCACACTCCCAAAATATATTGGTCATATTAGCTTTCCAGCTATGAAAAGCTTGCAGAGTCCTTGGGGTTTTCTGAGCTTGGTTGTTTTCTTGCAGACGTTTCGTTACCCGTCTAAGTAACATCTTCAGTGCTAGAAGGGAGTGGGGCTTGCTCTCTGTTTATATGCAGTAGCTTGCCCTGTCAGTGTTGGTCTGCAGGGGCCCATCGGTTGTGCTCTCCTGGTATTGGCAATTCTGCACTTAGAGTGACTCCTGGAAGCTCTCTTTTATGTCCTATTTTGACTTATGGACTTCTTTGTCTGGCTGTAAAGCATAATGGAAGAAGAGAAAAGGGTCTTGGGAGACTAAAAACCAGACTGTCTTCAGCAAGAAGCATGGGCATAGACTCAGAGGCAGCAGCAGAAAAACAGTGGGTATAAGGATGGACAGACAAGATGGCAAAATGCATCTAATGGAACGGGCTTTCCCTGTATGTTAGATTTCTGAAAGGGAAATAATGGCATTTTCTGTTTCCTAATAAATGTTTCATAATGAACAGATTTCCAAGGGAAACAAGCTGTTGATGGAACTGGCTTTTAAAGAACTATGTCTCAGACTGAAGATGGATATATTTTCCAATTTAAAATTTAATTCCTTCATGCTGGACAAAAGGTTCCCTAACTTCCCACTGACTAAATAATAATGGAAAACATTTTTCTTCTGCAGGTGGGGAAAAGATGTCAGAAAAAGGAGAGAGGCTAACTGGCAGGAAAGACAATTGTCTCCTTCACTTTCTCTAGCAAAGTTTTGAAACAGGGTTGGACTAAATAATCAATTTCTGAGAAAATCAGGAAAAGAGAAGCCAGCTGGCAATTCCCTTTATTTCAGTCATTGACCAATAAAAATACATACAATAAAACGGACAACAATATTACTCCTTTCATCAATAACTATTAGCAACCATTTGCAGGTGAAGCTTACACATTATATAGCAAAATTTTGCAACTTTTAAAGAAATAAATTTATCTTGATTATTTAAGTAAAAATTATTGGAATGCCCGAGGAGTTTAATTAAAAGAGGGGTAATCAGCTGAAAGCGAATGTCCCTATAATACTGACAATACAAGAGAACATGGACTGTGGCTGCAATGGCACCCGTACCACAGGGGCAGTATCGAATATCATAAAGGATTTTCCTGTATCTTCCTTCTAGAACAGCTGTAGGGAGAGCGTTAAATCGAGCTAAGGATAAAGCTCTCCTGAATTTTGGAACTGTAATGTGGTACAAGTATGAGACTGGTTGGTTCACTAGAATTTGGTTATTTGCAATTATATTATGGGTAAAAACAGCAGTTTCTACTTGGCCTTCTATATCTAAGATCCTTTGCCTTAATAGTGACCTAGCTTGATCAAACTCTAAAGTCAAAATGGCATCGTTGGAAAACCCATAGAGACTCAGTTTCTTTTGGATAGCTGTTTTCCAGGTCATCTCAAAGTTATCTGCCAGTATTAGATGGGTCAGTCCACTGGGGTTATGGTGTAAATTTAGCCAGTGGGTAAAGATGTTAATCCAAAGATTGGTTTCAAGTGTACTGACTCCTGCTTCCCGTCGGAGTACTGCATTTGGAACACAGCTGGGTACCTGGAAGATGTTTCTTAGAAATTTCGTTTGAACTCTTTCCAAGGTAATCATGTTGTTGTCTGGTCCTAATTGGGCCCCATATAACAGTTGTGCTCAAACTTTGGCTGCAAACAACTTAATTGCAGCGGGAATAAACTGCGCTCCTCTGGAAAAGTAATAGGTTTGGATGGCTAAGGCAGACCTCTGTGCGTTACGGGTTACATAGTCCAGATGGGCATTTCTATTTCCTGAGGCTTGAAAAACTATCCCTAGATATTTGAAGACTTTAACCTGCTCAATGGACTGTCCGCCTAAATTCCAACTTCTTTGTTTAGGGCGTTTAGAAAAAGTAAGGATCTTAGTCTTGGTATACTTTATTATTAATTCCTCCTCGATACAGTAATCTATAAGTGAATTCAAAGCTCTCTTAAGGTCAACAGAGGTTAATGATAGAATTACTGCATCATCAGCATACAATAATAAGTTAATATGTCTTTGGGCTAATTTAGGGGGTGAAACGTAGAATTACTTAAATAAGACACTAATGAGTTTATATAATAATTAAATAAAACTGGGGCCAGTACACATCCCTGTCTAACTCTCCTCTTTACAGGTATTTCTTTTGTGCCATGGCCTTGAGTGCTGCACCTAACCTTCAATCTGGTGTTCTCATGGATTTTAATAAGCAGCAGTAATAGGCATTTATCTATTGTGGAATTTTTTAATTTAAGCCACAGTTTAGTTCTAGAAACAGTATCAAAATCTGACCTAAAATCAATAAATGCTGCGTAAAGAGATTGTCGTGGTTTATGAGTGTACTTCTCAACTAAATGTTGCAGGACCAAGGCATGGTCTAATGTTGATCATCCTGTTCTAAACCCAGCCTGTTCATCCTTTATAGTATTTTCAGATTCAAGCCAATCTAGTAATTTCTCCTGTAGGTGTTTGGCATACATTTTACTAATCTGGCTTAACAAACTGATTGGGTGACAGTTGACTGGATCATCCCTTTTACCCTTCTTATAGATTGGAATTATAACGGCCAGACCCCAGTCCTCTGGTATCACAGCCAGACGATCTATTGCTGTGAAAAGTGAAGCTAACACAGGAATCCACCAATCCAGGTTATTTTTTATTACTTCAGTTGTAATGAAATCTGCTCCTGGGGCTTTCCCTGGTTTAAATTGTTTGATTATGTTTCTGATCTCTGAGTATGAGACCAGGGGCCAATAGGGGAGAGAGGACACATCCAACTCTAAATCTGCCAAGGAATTTTCTGCTTGACTATATAGGGTAACAAAATATTGTTCCCATATATGGGCTGGTATGTGCGGCAAGGAACTATAAGTATTATCAGAAAAAGATGGAGCTACCATTCTCCAAAAGATGGCTGGACTTTTTGCACTGGCAGCCTCTATCAAGCGTTGCCAGGATGTCCATATGGCTTCCCTTTTTTTTTTTTGACAGATTAACTGTTTGTACTGTTTTTTCAGTTTCACTAGCTCAGAGACTGTACAGGAGCCAGGAATCTCTTTATATAGCTTGAAATGATAATTTAAAGAATCCCAGGCTTCACGGCATTCATGGTCAAACCAAGCATGCCGTGACCTTAGGTCATGTCTTATTGCCACTGGTTGTGGGGCAGTTAGCAGAGACCAGAATGATCTAGCTAGACTGTTAAAGTTGGCCAGTAAGGTATTATCTATCTTGCCAGCAATTCCCTTTATGTGCTTTACCGTTCTTGCCTGTTAAAAGCAAATTCCTTCTTGTGGTAAACAACAAGGTGGGGGAAGGGTTTTCTTTGGGGCGAAGGCAGAGGGGAAAAGAAGTTGTGCTACAATCGTGACCCTGTCTTGCTACTCCCTTCACCAGCTGTTTTTTTTAAATCTCTTCTGCACCCATAGGGAAAAGCCATCTGTCCTTCCAATCTTCCATTCCCCTGAAAAAAACGGAGAGATTTGTTGCTTTTTAACATGAATTTTGTTTTAATTGGAATGTTTTTATTGTCTACGTCTATTTCAGCTTGCTTTTATTGTTGCTTGTTTATCTAATTGCTTTTATTGAAGATTGCTTTACTGTTCCTTCTTTTTGTTTATTGCATTGTGCTCCTTCGGGAGGAACGGTGTAGGAGAAGGCAATGACTAACAAAAATAATTAAAAATAACTGAGTGGCTTTTCTCAGCATGATGACTGGGTGGTGGAGAAGGGGCAGAATTATGGAGCAAAAGCTTAGCTGAATGCTAGTGCTGTAGAGTTGAAGACAGACTGAAGAACACAGAGACATAATTTTAAATGAGTGACACAAGCACAGGTGCCTTTCTATCAGTGAAACTGCACAACGTGAAGAAAGAGGGATGAGCAGGTTTTAGGTAGGATCCCCCAATAATCTCATGTACACAGTTGGCTGAGAGCAAACACCTCTAAAAACTCTTTAAGAAACCATTTTTTTTATTCCTCTTCCCCCTCCCTTGTGATTTATTACCTGGAGGACTCTGTCATAAGGCTTGAGTCCACATTGGTCAGCTGGCCCAGCTGGACGGATCATATTCACATAGACACCCTTTTCTAGCAAGCCATCGGAGACACTGAACCCAAAGTCTTCAGTCTCTGGATCCTTATAAATTGTCATCTATAGGAAAAGGTAACGTTAATTGGGTTGACAGTAAAAATCAACCTGGGTGTGTAAGATGGAGGTGCTGAAGAGCTTGCAGGGAGTGACATTATAAAATATTCAACAACTTGGGCAAATGAAGTGCCCACTGTACCACTCTAGCTTATTTATCAGACACTGAAGACTTGAATTCAAGACCTTACTTAGCCATTGCCTTGGGACAACTTACTTTCTCTCAATATGAACTATTTTACCAGAGTGTTAAAAAAATATTACAGGTGTGAGATCCATTATCAAAGTTTGCCACTTTCAGTTCCTTGAAGGAAGAGCAGGTAAATAAAAAAGAAATTCATGTTATATTGCACAAGGAGTGTTTTTAACTGGCTATATTGGAATCATCCAGAGATCTGTGTTCAGAAACTCCTGATAATACAACTAATATCCTGCTCCAAAAGAGTAACATGACACTATTTTATTAAGAATAATCATGAAGCTGCTATCCATGGCGAATATAAACCATGCTTTCTAAGAGGATAGAAGACACTTGTATGCAGGAACTTAGTCACACATATCAATGATTTGTGATGACATAGGCACAGAAAAGTGATTAAACACCTGCATTCACTTAGCCTGAACATTTCATAACTACCCAGTCTACCCTTGAACACCTGCTGATAGGCATTCAGGCACTCAGCCCCACTAGCTTATCACAGTGTCTTCAAAACTGCATCATTTAATAACTACACAAGTCACTCTGAAAGATGCAGAGTCTATGACTGGCTTTGGTTCATTAACAGTGGATAATCTTTGACTGTATTCTGACTAATTATCCTCCAGTACTGAGGTCTCCATGATGCCCTGGACACTAATCAGTTCCCTATTCCACTCACCTTTTAATATTCTTTAGATACTTGTATTTTTTTTTAATGGGAAGCTGGTATGTTACAAAACACAGTACTAGAATCATAATTATTTCTAAGAATTCCTTTGAGTTCCATATGTATTCCAGATTTATTCTTTAAAATGAAGGAGGGTGTTCACAACAACCCAGGGCATTAAAGTACAGTGTTTGGGTTGTATTTTTATCCAAAAAGACAAATTGAGCTGGAAAAAAGTAGGGAGCATCTTTGAGGGGGTAGAAGGGGAAAGATCAGGGCTGGAGTATCCTCACCAGTTTGTCTTACAGTAAACGGATGTTTGCAACTGATCACTCCCAACATGAGAGCCGTGTTAATGGGCAAGCTACCTTGTGACAGGCATTTTGATGTGTTCCAAATTCCAAATGTGCTCTTTGCTCCTAAAAACTGGAGAGTTGGCAACCCTTTGGTGTCAAAATTGGTATCATTAGCCATGCTGTGCTCTGGTTTTGAGAGGTGGGAAGGAACCTTGATCAGATACCCTCAGATGATCTTTCTCTGTGCATTGGGACTGCCTGTCCTCTTCATCTGGTCCCATTCTACATGCTACAATGTACCCCCAAATGATACATATCAGGGATTTTAACCCCAAACCAGTTCATCCCAGAGCTGGAAACAGTATTTGGCTGTGGAAAAGGTAAAGAAACAATCAGAAATTTAGGTACACCAATATGGCTTTTATTATGAAAGGAGAGATATTAGTCATAATTATACTACAGTATTTGGCTAACTCTATGGTGCTCACCAGAGATGAGGAAAGGCTTAGGTGAGGTAGAAAAAGCAGGCAAGAAAGGAGACAGATAGATTTCTAATCAGGTAGGAGAAAGAGATTGAAAGGTAAACAGTACTTGGGCATAAGAGGGAGGAGAAAGCCCCTTGATGATTAGAGAGGAAACAGAATGAGAGAAGGAAGGAAGATTAAAACATGCTACCAATTTCAAAATCTGAGTATGGGGTGAGTTGGGGAGAACAATCTTTTGTAACATGGGTGCAGTTATTTTGGATCAGAATGCCAGGGTTGTACAGATTAATGATCAATACACACTGGGTGAAATCGCTTGGTTTTTGGCCAACAAGCTGCAATTTATCTGTGAAAAGCCTGGAAAAAGGTTATGACAGAGTGGGTATCTGATGGCCAGCTAAGGCCATAAAAGTTCCCTTATCTGCCTCTTCTCTCCTTCCAACCCTCTTGTAAGGCACTAAGCTTATAAGCAATGAAACAATCTTGCTGAACAAGGGACATATATTTTTAGAAGTACCTGATTGAAGGAACTCTCGGGGCAGAAAATAAAAATATAATTTACCCACTAACTATGTAAAGTATCTTTTTGAAAAAAAGGCAAAAGATGTTCAACAGTTAGGATTTTATTTTCTCCCTAAGGGTATTTAGCACAAAAAATTGTAGAACATAGGGCTGAGTGCAAGTTTGAAGCACGTGTTTTTAATCTGAAAGTGCTAATATTCAACTGAATGTTTCTGATATGGGTGTTCAGTGCTTCCTAAATGGTGTTATTTCTCATTATACCTCTAGGTAAGCAAATCAATAGATCCATGAAGGACCAAGTAAAGAGCTGAACACTGACATAACCTGGAGGTCAAATGCCTAATGAGCATAGGAAGAGAACCATACCTCTTGCCTAGAACATGAGGGAAAACTAATGATTATTTACAACTCATTTTGCCCTGTATAGCCAACTTCTCCTTAGATTTCTTTCCAGATAAAATTGAGATTTTGAGAGCTCAAGACAGCTACTCAAAAAGGGGAATTTTAAATAGGAGGAAGAACAGGAGGAGGAGGAGGAGGAGGAGGAGGAGGAGGAGGAGGAGGAGGAGGAGGAGGAAGATTGTCAGCATAATATCCTAATGCTCAAACAAAAAGAAGAGATGATAAAAAATAATTGCTTCTTTTCTCACTCCTGCCACAGTTTGGTTGCTCAGAAATTACAGGAGCAGGCAACAACCTCAAAGAGAACAGCAGGTCCAAGAGTGGAGCAACTGGCTCTGATAGATGTCCAATGACATGGACCCCTTGATCCCAAGCAGAACAGTTAGGTGAAAGAGGGTGAGATACTAAATAGAACGCTTAATTTTTCTAATCTAATATCAGGATTCATAATGAATATTGTTAATCAAAACAGTATATATGTATGTTGCAATCAGGTATGCTAATAGAAGCTTCAAATATTATAGCCTTAAAGTTGCCCCTTTTCCATTTAATGAAAAGTTTGTTTCTCTTGAATCAGGTGTATATTCAAAAAGACTTCAATAAAAATTAATTCCAGGAAGGCAGGGGCAAGAATCCTTTTAGAAGTCAGAAGCTCCAGTTTCTATCTGGAAGGCAACAAAAAGAGTTCAAGACCTGCTTACAAGCTGTGGATTACACACCCATGTAGTAGTGTATCCATATATTGTACTTCAATTCTCATTTCTAAGCACCTTAAAAACAATTATCAAAAGTCAACACAAATTTGTCAAGAACAAGTCTTGCTGTACTAAATTTCCTTTTCTCATCAATTAACTTCCTAAATAGATTGAGGAAATGATGTAAATGTACTATATCCTGGTTTTAGCAGAGCATTTGAAAAAGGAATCCATAGCATTTTGATTAGCAAGCTAGCTAAATGTGGGTTAGATAATTATGTGGACAGCTGGCTTTTAAGTGGATGACAATTAAGGAGACAGCTGGCTTAAAAATTCATCAACAGTTCCTCATCAAATTGATGTCAAATGAGGTTCAGTCCTAGGCTTATACCAGGTATGTAGGGAGGTATGAATAGGTATGTATGCATGTATATATTTTATTGTATTTTACAGGTAGTCCCTGTTTAACAATCATTCCTTTAATGACAGTTGAAAGTTACAACGGCCTCAGAAAAAGTGCTTTATGACCTGTACAGTGGAACCTCGGGTTACGAACGCTTCTGTTAACGAACTTTTCGGGTTACGACCACCTCCGGCCGCAAAATTTTGCTTCAGTTTGCGAACTCCGCCTTGGGGTATGAACAGGATACGTGGCCATTTTCCGCCCCTGACACGTGGTCCGTGGCCATTTTTCCACCCCTGACACGTGGTCTGCGGCCATTTTTCCGCCTGACACGTGGTCCGCGGCCATTTTCCGCCCCTGACACATGGTCCGCGGCCATTCTTCCACCCCTGACACGTGGTCATAGGGAGGGGGACTCTCCCTCCAAGCAATAGCCACCTCCCTGTCCTCCACGCCAGAATGGATTAATGGTAATTACATTGAACCTTATGGGGAAATTTGCTTCGGGTTGCGACCAATTCGGGCTGCGACCAGAGTCACAGAACGAATTAAGTTTGTAACCCGAGGTACCACTGTACTCACACAACCATCACAAACCATTGCACTACCTCCTGCAGTCATGTGATCACAATTTGCAACCTTTTTTAAGACAGTCTTAAGCAAATTTTTGGTCACTTTTTGTGAGATTGGCGGTATCTAAATTTGAAATATAAATAAATAAATACATAAATAAATACAATTCTGGCAAAAAATGTCCATTGGGGAAGCTGGACTAGCTTAGCGACCATGTGATTTGCTTAATGACCATCATAAAAAAGGTCATAAAATTGGGTCTGGTCACATGGTGACTTGCTTAACAACCAATTTTCCAGTCCCTATTGTGGATGTTAAGCGAGGACTATCTATATTTCATTTTCCTAATGAATTGGATGAAGAGATGAAGGGGACACTTAAGGAATGCTTGTTATCAAATTACCAAATGACACAAAATTGGGAGGGATAGCCAATATCTTAGACAGAAAAAAGAGCAACCTTGATGCCAGAAAACAGGCTGAAAATAACAGAATGAAATTTAACAGAGACAAATGTAAAGTTAAATTCTTTAACTTTAAACAGAAATCATATGCATAGGTAACAGGATGGAGGATACCTAGGTTGATAATAACACTTATGAAAAAAAAAAACTTGGAATAGTAGTTGATTGCAAATGGAATAAGCATCAGCAATGTGATGGGGCTGACAAGAAGAGAAATGCAATTTTAGATACAACAGAAGTACAACTTCCAGATCACGAGAACTGTTCCCCTTTATTCTGCTTTGGCCAGATCTCACACCAAACCCCATCTTGCTCCAGGCATAGCATTTAAGAAGGATTCAGAGAAACTGGTAGTTTACAGCAGGGCAATGAGGATGATCAGAGAGCTAGAAATAGCATCCTTTGAAGAAAGAGTGAAGATGTTGGGAATGTTTAGCCAACCGAAATAGGTATGATGGTACCCTTTAAATATCTGAAAGGATGACACACCAAAGTTGAGACTTGGATAACAGATGTAAGCTATAGGAAGACAGATTCTAACAGAATGTTCTAACTGAATATTAGGAAAACACTCTCTAACAGTAGTAAAAATTTGATGGTGGAATTAATTACTCAGCGGGCTCCTATTCACTCAGTGTTTACAAGTGGAGGTTAGTCAGCCTTCTGTTGTAGATACTTTGCATCGGGCAAGTAGCTCAGTGGTCTGACTGGCCGCTTCTAACTTGGTGATTCTAAAGAGGATGCCAGGATCGGTTTCCACGCTTACTGTAAATAAAACTAGCCTCATTTTATCGAATTTCTTAATATATTATCATGGCTCCTGCTGTTTTTTTTCCCCCTGAGAAAAACAACTGGAGAACCAAGAGGGCTGTAAAAATGGGATAATGCAGATTTCACACCTTGGAAGGCCCATTGAGATATATTCATTGAGGTAATAAAATAAAGGCAAGATGTGGGAATTAGGCTTGTTTTCTAACATCTGTCCATAATAATGATGACTGAAAGACCATGAAATTGCTTATTACACAGAATAAGGCTAGTTAAGCAAATTATCAGCATCATTTTTAAGGTAGCAGACTAAATGGAGACATTAAATGAATAATCTCAGTTTTAACCAACAAAACAAACAAAAATAGGAAAGGGAATGCTCCAGTTCAAAACAGGTTGCCTCAGCTTGCCCCCAGATGAACCCTTGACTGTGTAAATAGAGTGTTTGATTTTTAACTAAATCTTGAAGTAATTCCAGTAACCAAAAATCTTGTGGGAAAGGTCCATGCCAGAGTAAATATTCCCATTCAAGAGGTTAATGGTTTACATGTCATTAGATATCTCTGATAACCACAGGATTCATATTTTGAACTTCAAGTTTTTCAGAATGATAAACAGAGAAAAAGAAAACATCATTGTGGGTCCAGTGCAGGAATCCCCACCCAATCTCTGGCTGACACCAATAACATGATATTTAGAGCAATTATGAAAGACATGGTAGAGATTCTCTTCTTATTCTGGGCACAAGGGGGACTTCATTCCTCTGATACTGGTGGCAGATAAGACCTGCTTTTCCTGTCACTGGAGGCTGCCTTATACTAAGCAGTGGTGGCCAGTGGTGGCCAGTGGTGGCCAGTAGTCAGTGGTGACCTTCCATGGTTTTACTCAGTAGAATTTCCAGGCTTCCCTAGAGATGGAGGGACCAACCTTAGCACTTCCCACTGACCTGTTATCTAAGTCAGTGTTGTTCCAAGGGAATGGGAGGAGAGGCTGAATCCCTACAGGAGGACCCTTGATGGTATGGGCCTAGTGGAATGCTTCACTCCCTACTATTCGGTGCTCAGACAGAACTAAGCAGCCAATGAAGCAGCCACTGTATTTTCTTTAGCTCTTTCAAAAATAAAAAAAATTCCAAGGCTCATGAGAGATACCTCACAGATGCCACACATACTGTGAAACCATTATTCAGCATGCACATATGCACACACACATACTTTATGCAGCTCAAGAGGAGTTGGAGACATGATTTCTTGAATCTCATCCTTTATCATCTTTATCTCCAAATTCTTGTCATTCTTGGTAGGGGTCACGCTGCTGTTGCTCTGCCCTTCACCTGAGCTCTTGAGGTTACTTTTCCTTGCTGGGCTCAGTCCTGACTGGTTCACAGAGTTCCTGGGCAACTTGCCCCCATCAAGACTCAGATTATGTACACTCCCAGTCATGATGGATGCCTATGGGGAAACAGAACCAAAGAAAAACAATAGAATGGGATCAGTAATACAAGAGAAAGGAAATCTTGTGAAGTTTATGTTGATATGAAACAAAGCCCTGCAGATCTTAAGTTCTGCCTTCTCCAACAAATACCCAGAGCTCTGCTAAAGTAATCTCACATTTTGCCAGCTCTTCCATATGTCTAGCATCCTCTCCATCAAAAGAGAGATAAGAAAACACAAAGATATTCTGAGACACTGGAAGACAACATTGATCAATATGCTTCAGATTTGTTTGCTACTGAATGGCAATTTCTGTCCAAGCTTTATCATGAGTCCACTTGCCTCTGTGGCAATAAGAAATGTCCACTGGATCCAGCCAATAGAGTATGTGAATAGGCAGTGTCATAAAGTTCCAAGTCATTGTTGCCCTGTTATGCAAAGTAGCTCCCCTGAGGCTTAGAAGGAATGTGATTGTTTCAAGCAAGTCATGAGTCATCTTTCGAGTAGGAAGAAGACAACAGACCCACTTTTTGTCTGGGCAATGTTATGCAAGGAGTGTCAAGCAGCTGGACTACCAACCTTATAAAAGGTTACTCTGAATTTTGGGGAACACAGTGAACACAGTTTGAACAAGTCTGTAAGTTTGTTGCTATTTTTATATATGTGATTCTCAATCTGTGGTCTACAGACCACTGGTGAGTCTACCAGGTGGTCTGGTCTGCAACCTCCCCTGTAATCACCTCCAGTCAGCCGGCCAGCAATCTGCTTATTGCCTACGTCCTGCCTCCCCACATTCACTGCCTATTATTATAAAAAGCCTAAAGCAGGAATCAAAGGAAAGCCATAGTGAACTCTGTGTCATCACGGGGAAGACAAGAACTGCGTAGCAATAACAGAAAACCAGTTATTCTAAGGTCAACACGTAGCGGGAAGTGGTTTAGAGGAGTACACTTCTGAAAATAGCTTAAGAGCAAATTCAATTGAAAAAGGAAGCATGTACTCAGAGACAGTGCTCATGAACAGTGTATGAAATGCTGAAGGAAACAACAACAAGGAGGATGGAATCAAGGAGTTCACCAGAAGACTTCTGACCCAGGTTGTCTACCTGCCACACACCATCTTCCCTGCCTCCAAACCAAAACCTGGCCAGCCTGGTTATGGGATATTAATTATGCTTGCATGCACGAGGGAGTGAGTGGGAATTGATTACTAAAACTGCTGAAATAAACCAAATACCTTTGTTACTTATTTCTTGCATCTCATATCTACTGTTGCCCAAGACCCTAAACTTCATGGCTTTGGTCCCTCAGTGCAGCTGCCCCTATATCTTGAGGTGGAAAGAATGAATGTTTCGCTAAGTCCCTTGAAATTCTCTGGTATTGTCAGCTCCTTTGATGCCGTGAGCATCTCCAGGGCAATGTTGCACAATGTTCATCAAGAGATTTCTCTCTGTGAAGCTCACAGACTTGTGGGAGACATTCTATGAGACATTTTTTTCTTATTCTTATATGGAGCCCTTGAGACAGTATCACTAACAGGGAAAGGTAGGAAGTTGCAATGTTCCCAACCTGCTTGCTTTTTACAAAGCGATGGATCAGTGCTTGTTTCTGCTGCTTCCGGTTTACACAAGCATTTTTTATATTTGTGGAGTTCTTTTTTGCTGTTACTTATCATGCTGGACTGTAATCATTTGCAAAAATGGATCCATCTGAAAACTAGTTCACTGAAGTGTTCAAGTGATAATACATAAGCAATGTGAGTGCTAAAGTACAGGAAACTTACAACATGGACAAGTCTTGAGAGCTGTTACGAGTGTTAAGTCCGTCTTGAGTTAAATGGAACTGTGATCTCACACAAGCAACCCAAAACCAAAAGTTCAAATAGGAAATGCAGTGATCAGTATCCAAAAGTGCAGTTTCATTGGGCTGGAGGGCATTTGGCCCTAATCTTCTATGTACTGTTATTATATGGCATGTGGTACATAGAGCGAATCAATGCAAATCAATATATAATTTTGCATTAATTTGGGAGGGGGAGTTACAAAAGTCAATTTTAAGAAAACCCTTAAAATGGAGGAGATGGGAAGACATACCCAAAGGCACCCATAATCATTATTTTATTTGCTGAAAAATGTGAAGTCCCATGTTCTTCAAGACAAAAAATTAGGGAGGGTATGTTGGTTTAATTGGCTGGTCCCTGCATTTTCTGAACATCCATCCATGATGGCAGAACATGCGAGAAGCACTACTTTATACTTATAAACCAGACGTATCCTGTAAGCTTCTTGTGATCTTACTTTGAAGGGAAGCACAAACAGTTTGGGCCTCTTGGCTGGGCCGAGTAAAGGTAATACAGGTTGTTCTCCCTACCTTTGCTCCCTGCTCTATGCACTATGACAGAGAGACACTCACAAGTAGAAAGGGGAAAACTCTGTAGGCACAGCAGCAACAGAAGAGCTAGGCATGCCTGCTTTCAAAGATTCATTACCTCAATCTCCCTCAAAAGTTCAGACTGGCCGCATGTTTCCAAGTCCTCCAAAGCTTCTCCAAAAACGCGCCAAAAATTATCCTCATGTGGCATCTCAAGGCCATTTTGGCGGGTGGGATATCTGTTGTAACGTAGGAACCAAAGATTGTCAGCACTCTTCTGGAGCAGGACGGAAGCTTCAAGGCTACAGCAAGTGGCTCGCCAGTAAAAGCAGAGACTTGGCAGAGTCTTCATATACAAAAGCAAACAACATGAATTTCTCAGGCAAGAAAGAGTCCAAGTACAGAACCTCCATGCACTTTCACTAACAGGGCAAAAGTCCTTCAAAAGGAAGAATTAAACTGGTGTAGCAATGTCAAGTTCAAAAGGGCAAATTAAGAAGTGCCTGTAGGAAGATTGTAGGTTTAGGAAGACGTTTTGGTGAGATAGAGAAGTAAAAGAAAAAAAGGATGCATGATGGGTAAACCAGGAGCCTCAGAGACTGTTAGTACAAAGGCGGATGGGACAGAATTCAGATCTGAGACACAGAACACCTGAGAAGAGAGAGAAAAACACAGAGGGTAACAGACATGGTGAGAAAATGGTAAATACATCAGGTCTCTAGGGGAGCATATAATGTAAAAAAGATGTATATAAAAATGATTTTCCCTAGACTAGGCAAGCAATTAAACGGTCAGCACAACTTCATACAGAGGACTGAGCAGGGCCTGTATGCAAAAACCACATAGGTTTCATTTCATTCCTTATTTTCATTGCTCAAGATTTTTATTTCCAATATATTGCAGTTTAAAACTATTCTAATGTCCCTTCTCTTTATATGAAATGGTGGAAAATATATTATAGTAGAGCAGAAAGAGTTATGCTTATTGTTATCCACCCCTTTTCAAAAAAAGGGGGTAAATCAGCACCCACCCCCCCCAGTCCCATCATCTTATGTAACTTTCCCCTACAGGCATTCTCACACGTGTTTGGGCTGCAGCTCCCAGAATTCCTAGCCATCATGCTCAATGGCTAGTTAGGGAATTCTGGGAATTGCAGCTAGCAAATCCAGCGAGCACCAGGTTGGGGAAGGCAGCTTAAGTAAATAAATAAATGAACATGGAATAACCAAGAAGGGCTATGAGCAACTCAGGGCAAGCAGCCCCACGGTTAGGTTAAAATGTTGGGGACAATGCCACTCCCAATATGTAAGAACTAACTTCCCCCAAATTCAGTTACGCTGTAATATACCAAAATATACAGCCGGAACAGGGCAAGCAGACAGAACCAGGCTTAATTCTTGAGAGCTTCAGATTAAGTGGCAGAGTTAACTTGGGAAAGAAAGAAGTTCTAGTCCTCCCCTGGATTGTATTCTCTAGTGCAACATTTTACTCTCTCCCTTCTAAAAGTGAGTGACTGCCATTTCCTCTCAAGCAGGAAAAAGAGAGAGAGAGAGAGAGAGAGAGAAGGAGAAGAAGAAGAAGAAGAAGAAGAAGAAGGCCCTGCATTTAGGAGGAATTGTTACAGGGAAAGCAGAATCTTTTCTTCAGCCCTGACATGAGATGAACTGGACTTTAGTGCTGGGAAAACCAAGGAGCGCTGCTCCACCTGGGGCAAACAAACCATCTTTGCTTTAGCCAGTTTCCTAGGTTGGAAAACCAAACAACAAGGCCCGGCGTTCTTCCTCCAAGAAGCCGCACACCAGGTTTTGGTGTCACTTATCAGGTCTTGAAAGGGAAAACAGGGATTACAAATGAACTAAAGTCATGAAATGGTTTTGGAAATCCATGCTAAGGGAATGATTATTGTTTTAATGGTTTAACACTACAAAAAACTGTAACACAAATAGACAGAATGTTGAACTAAGGTTTGTTTTTTAATTTTACGCCACTGCCTTTTGTTGTTGCTGCTACAGCCTCATCTCAACCTGTTCCTCCCTCCACCCCCCGAACCTTAGTTACAGAGTTCTTTTCTCTCAGACTGCCTTTGCTTTCATGTCCATCCACCAGGAGGTCACTTCTGGCATTTTGGAATCCCACCTCAAAGATTTATGATCCAAGCAATGCGAGGGCCTTTGGCTGGGCCTTCTTGGCTGTCTTCCCTGGGCAAGGGACTCATTAGTAGACCATTTTCAGATGGAGTATCCCTGAGATATCAGAGGAAACCAATTCTGTCTCCTTGACAATTTCAAGCTATCAAACCAATCTCTGCTTGAAAACTGGGCAAGAATCAGACTGGGTAACATAGGTCAAACTCGGTTCTAGAAGTCTCCCTGCTGTTCTGGTGTAAAGAGGAACCATTGCAGCTGACAAGGAAGACTGGAAGTTAGTTTTTAGTACCAGGACATCTCTTTGCCTGTGTGGTTCTAAGTCTATTACGTTTTCCTCACACAAACAAGCAAGCAAGCAAGCAAGCAAGCAGGAAATAAATAAATAGTGTTAGACATATAACCATGCAACCTAAATAGTTTTCACATTGGGCCAAAGACATCTGCAGGATGTGGTCAAAAAAGCTAAGATGGGGGGCCATGACAGTGTGATCAAAGCTCCACCCGCTTTTTCCTGTTGACACAAAAAAACAGGTGGAGCTTTAATCCCATTGTTGTGGTTGCCATCTTGACCTTTTTGACTACACCCTGCAGACACCTATGCAGCTGGCCATTAAAATCTTGACACTCAAAGATCAAATGTAGAACACTGAATAACAGGCCATCATTATCAAAACAATGCTTCAGACACAAAACTGGAACATTCAAAGGAGACCAAATGCTGACTTCAGAACATCAAGTGCATTTTATTCCACACAAGCCAGAGCGAAATGACAAAAGCAACATGGCCTCTTTTGGACATGCATCATGACATTGCGTACACATATGAAAGAAACAGAGCTTGCATCATGATGATAAGATGCTGCTTTCATCATTTTGCCAAACCAATGGATTCTGAAGAATGCCTCTGCTGCCGTTCCACTTGCAATCTCCATTATGCTCGCAAAATGCAAATGCAAGCTTAGTTCTGTATAATATATTCCATTTTCAGGAAACTAGAAATAGATCTGAATACTTTAAAGATAAATTCATTGTACTTCTGATTATCATCTTGTGGAGATAGAAACATTCAGACTGATAGAAATCTATGAAGGTAAGAATGTGATGAAATTCTGATCTGCATTAACAATAGAGGACCTATTTGGGGGACATTATTCAGCTCCTTCCAGTAATGGTTGACCTGCTTCGCCCACAGGGATCATTGTACATCACCTTTGGGGAAAAAATGTCTTTACACAATACTGTACATTTGAAAAAACCAGCCAATCCAGTTGGTATGCAACTGTATTTATAAAAATCTACCTGTGCCCCTAACAGTACGCACTTTCAAGGGCATATAGGGAATTTCTTGAAAGTAGAATGTAGTAATTCCCTTGGAAGCAGATTTCCATGATTTCAAGAGAATTGCTAGATTCTGAATTGTTAATTCCTTCTCAATTAATGCATTCATGAAACACTGCATCCCAAAATGCATGGGCATTACAAAGCACCAGTATGAAAGTTTGATTAGATAGAGTTGTTTCATCCTCCTACACTATTGCCATGTACGCATCACAGCTTTTCATTAAAGTTTCATATCAACTTTTATGTCAGCAAAGCTGACACTTTTAAATACCTTAATAATTTGTGCTGACAATGCCAATTAGAATTACAGTTTAGAGAGGAGGAGGCTCATTTAAAAGCCTGTTCCACCACAATCATCCCCCTCTTAAAACAACCATGACCGGATGCTTGACTCTTGCAATAGGTGAAATACTCATTCACTTCTCCCCTGTCCTTCCCAAAGAGCCTGACATACCTGCTGGGCTTCTCCCAGTCTTCCTCATTGAAACCGCCATGCATAAAAGGGTAGCTCTTCCTGGGGTCTCCAGGAGGAGTACTGCTCTTCTGCCTGCTGGATCTCCATTCATGGGGATGAAGAGCAATGCCAACAGCCTGTGGCAAGTAGGTACCTACTGGATTTGGGGCAGCAGGGAAAACACAAGAGGAAGAGAGAGATTATTTGACTGCTATTGCTGAGAAAATTATACTGGATGAGAAATCCAACGGTGTGTTTTCATTGATGGAACTGCTTCTTGTCAGCAAAACTGAGAAAGGGGAGTGGGATTGACTCTCTGCAGTGCAAACAGTTCATCTTGTGCCCTAAAGAGATGTTAAATTGGCCAGATGGCTATGCAAGTGAAGAAATGTTCCAGCCAAGTGACATTGGACTTTCCCCAGTGAAGCATCTAGAAGATTCTACTAGTAAAAGAAAAAAAAAATCTGAAAGTAATATGAGATGTGAATCCTGCTCTGCTAGTGAACAAACTTCCTGTATCAGCTTCTATTATTGCATTGTTGTCTTGTTGTAATTTTACATTACCTTAAATGCTTCTTATAACAGGATGGGGAATCTGGGCCTTTTGCCATTAGGCATGCTGGCTGGACTGGGTGGGGGGGGGGTACTTACACTCTACTTGCCTTAAAGAAGCTGCATCTTTTTCTGGGTTCATATGATATCACCCAGTGTCAAGAAAATAAGTGAAGGAAGGAAGCTCTAATGCCCGCTTTGAAACACAGCCCATCCCTCAGTTCAGTAACGTATCCAGGACGGTTCTAAAGGATCAGAAAGTGGAGGAAGGGTGGGAGAGGACAAAATTGCCCACCAGCCAAGCAGAGGATTCCCTATTTGTTCAAAGCTTAAGTGAACTGATTGGATTAACAGGGAAAAATTATTTAAGCATTTATCACTGCTGAAAAATAGATTTCTCACTACCAGCAAGGGGGACTTTGTCAGGATTGGAGTGCAAAACTGGAAAAAAAAGGCTGGGTTCAGATGCATCCAAGTGGAGTTGGATGAATGAGGGACCACAGACTCAAGAAGATAATGAAAAGCAGGGAAGGAAAGTACAAGGGGGCACAGAAACAGGATGCAAGATGGTGATGTAGCAGGCAGGAAATGGCATTTTCAGCTGTGTTGGCTAGCAGGCTCCTCATTCTGCTACAACTTGGAGGGAAGAGCATTCAGAAGCTTGTGGTTTTTCACCTGGTTTCTGTGTTGCCCATTTATTTGCTCATGATACCTCATTTCCCCCCAAAATAAAGTTTAAGGCTGCTAGTTAATTTTAAAAGATTATTCACAGAGGTCTCTGCAGAGAGGGGATGAAAAAAGTCAAGATGGTAACCACAACCACGCAACTGAAGCCCTGCCCCTATTTTATGCAATTATTTCAGCCCCTCATTTGCTTGTTATATTTATATTCTGCCTTTTCATCAGGATTTCAAGGCAACATAATATACTTCGTGTTCTTTTCCAACAGTATTTCCAGAACAATAATTCTGTGAAGTAGGGGCTGAAAGATAGTGATCAGCCCAAGTGAGTCTCTATGGCTAGAAGTGAACTTTCAACCTTCCATTTTGGATCATAACATCCCACATCTGAACCACATCAGTTAGATTAGTTTTCTGTGGCAACTGGCTTGAAATGGGTCGAGAAGCGCCATCCACAAAATCCCCAATACCTCAGGATAGGGAAACTTCCAGAACAATTGGTTAATCTGTAAACCCTTCATTCTAGACAAGAACGTCTGTAAACAAAGTGTATGTCTCCAAATGTTTAGAATCACAGCAATCATAACATCCATGAAAACAAGAGAAATTTATAGAATGGAATAATAAAAGGTCCAGTTTCAATCTAATATTGTGATTTTCATCCTTCACTACTGCTTCCTTTTTTTCTCTGATGAACATCCCTAAGTGGAACAGTCAACAAAGAATTATATATCCTAAAATTATTCTGACCTGGTCAAATAGAAAAAATGAAAAAGAGAACTTTATTCATCTTCTTGTCAAAGAGAAAAAAATTGCAGAATGCAATTATTTCATGAATTCATCATGCCTGGTATTAATATATGTTTATGTAGGTATAACATAGGTCTCTCCTGCTTTCAACAAGCAAATAGCAATTTGGAGTGATGGCAGAATAGGTGAGAAAAGACTAAATAGTCTCATGGCAATCATTTAATATAGCCTTCCCCCAGCCTAGTTCTCTGGAGATCTTAGACTACACTCCCCATCCATCCCAGTCACTGTAGCATTTTTATGCTGGCTGGAAACAATGAAAATTGTAGCCTAATGCAGCTGGAGAGGGCCAGCTAAGGGAAGGTTAACCTCTTAAGGCGTTCTAGTGAATGCACTACTTGTATATTTGTCCAGTAAATATTACACCGTATTGAGCAACTTATTGACACTACATTCACTTGCCAAGGCCACAGAAGGGAGCATGACAGTGTACACTGGTACACATGCAATTTTGTGTGAGAGCAGGACAGATTGTCACTCTTGCACCAACCCTATAAACCCCATCTACTTCTTTCCAGCACTATTGGGGCAGACGCTGTCTGTTGGAAATACAGGAGTCTGATGTGGCTTGGTCTTTTGACAATCTTTCTTTTAAGGTCTTGAGAGACCCACTTCATAATAGTGTTGATAGTGAGTACAGGCAGGGATATAGCCAGCCCAGTCCATCAGACCCATTGTTTTTTGAAAGTTCCTCAAAAATTCATAACACAGTTGGAGGACACAAATACATTTTATCAGAAATGAGTTGCAATGAAAACAATGTAGTAACTCACATACTCACACAAAGGAACAGGAAGGCCAACTTACCTTGGCTTCCATATTCTGTATCAATACCCGAGCCATCCCAGGATTCCATGGCACTATCCACGCTGGGGATTGTGGTGGAATACACCTCGGAGAGCTTGTTGGATTTCTGAGAGTCAGCCAAATCATCCTCTATGTCGCTGACCTCATTCATACTCCCAGATTTTTGTGGAAAAGTCCCTGGGATCCAAAGAAAGATGCATGTGGAGGCACAAAATGTTAATGATATTCCACAATTTGTTTGGTGTCTTTTATACTATATACTGTCGTAACAACCAACTAATATGCATAAATGTCACAAAATGCAGGCCTGATGCTATATCTCACAGAGAACGCAGGCTGCTTCAGCATTGTAGCAAGGTTAGGGTGTTTTTCCTTCTTTCTTAAATCTTTTTTGGCCTCAACCTGCAAGGCCATAATTGATAAGAAATGTACAAATAGCACTTTTCTAGACTTAAAAAAAAATGCAGATCACTGCTGCCAATGACCTTAAGTACATTTACCTACAAGCAAGATGCTTGGGATTCCTCTCCCCCTCCCTATGACCTTGGACCTCCTCACTCATGTCTTCCATCATAGAGATCTAATATATGAATGATGATGGGGAAGAGGTGAAAGATTGCTCCCACAAAGTACTCTGTGCTGAAAGCTTGAATGAGTGAGGCAGAAAAATGGTATTTTCCATCAGGTAGGAAAATTAAACTATTTAGTGACTACTTAGTGACATGTCTTTATGAAAGGAAGTAGCTGAAGGAGGGAGACCCGTTCCTCCATCTCATGTTGGACTTGAAAGTGAATTTTATTTCTTTGAAAGTTAGATCCTTTTACCCATAATGGAGGAATGGTTGGTGAAGATGACAGAACTAGGAGAGATGGCAAAATTAACTTGTTTGCTTAAAGAAAGATCAGCTTACTACATTTATCAGTGACTGGAAACCCCTTATGGACTTTTTTCCCAAAAAAAGAAAAAAATGAACTTGTGATTTATGAGTTTGATGATTAAAAAGGGTAGATTATGGAAAGAAGGAAATCATGATGTAACCTTAGAGAGAGAGGCTAAAATGTAAATGGATCTACAACCACTGTTATGAAGATTGGAAACTGCTTCTTTATAATTTTTTCTTTTTTTCCCCCTTTCTACTTCTTTTCTTTTCTCTATTCCTTTCTTATCTGTTCACTACTTTATTTTCTTTATTTCTTCTCTAAAATTTGTATTGTTTGTTAAAAATCTCTTTAACAAAAAACATCTATGTATGCATGTATGTAAACATAATACAAAAAAGCTGTTGAGGCCCTAGAAAGAGTGCAGAGAAGAGCAACAAAGATGATAAGGGGTCTAGAGGCCAAATCCTATGAAGAATGGCTAAAGTAACTAGGTATGTTTAGCTTAACGAGGAGAAGACTGAGGGGAGACATAATAGCAGTCTTCCAATACTTGAAGGGCTGCCGCAGGGAAGAGGGTGTTGATTTATTCTCCATAGCACTTGAGGGTAGGACAAGAAGCAATGGGTGGAAGCTCATCAGAGGGAGGTCCAACCTGGAAATAAGGAGGAATTTCCTAACAGTGAGAACTATTAAGCAGTGGAACAGCTTGGGGTGCTCCATCTCTAGAGGTTTCCAAGAAAAGATTGGACAACCATTTGTCTGAGATGGTACGAAGACTCCTGCCTTGGGGAGGGGGTTGGACTAGAAGACCTCCAAGGTCTCTTCCAACCCTAGAATTGTATGGTATGGTATGGTATGGTATGGTATGGTATGGTATGGTATGGTATGGTACGGTACGGTACGGTACGGTACGGTACGGTACAGTACAGTACAGTATAGAATAACCTTTGTTCCAGACAAGAAACTGTTGCTGCATTATGAAGTTAAGAAAAAGAAACTCTCAGGCTACAGAGTCTGATGTGTAATGTTTGAGCATCAGATTTGACAGGAAAGAAGGCCTATTCCTGAGTTTTTCTACAACTCAGTTCTCAGCAATTTTCTTAGAAATTTAATGCTGTACAGTATCAAAACACAGGTGCTTGCTAGGTTTCAAAGAAGAAAGAGAAACGTTACACAAAAGAACTATAATGTCCTTGGCTTTTTATGTTAGAATTGAAATATATACATACATACTATGTATGAATGAGACAGCCTAGCACTTAGTCAGCATCTTAAATCAGATTCTGAAGTGACTGTATAAGGATGATCTCTATCAGTGGGTCACTGCTGCTCTGTGCATTTCCCCCCTCTCCTTGTTTTTAAAGAAATCTTCCAAGAAGCTGCTGTTTCCTATAAATAAGTGACCCTATTAAATGTCTAAGAGGAACAGCAGTTTTAATATTGTAGAAACAAATGATACAGTGCATTGGACTGTTAAATGATAACAGTCCAGAGATAACCCTGGTGGAACTTTTAAAAATGCATATTTGATTTGTCTTCACCATCCATTGAAACAAAAAAGTAGGAAAACATTGCACTACACTCCCTTTCCTGAAGGCCAGAGAAAAAGGGCATCTTTCCAAACTTTTCAAATCTGTTTTGATACTGTACAGCATTAAATTTCTAAGAAAATTGCTGAGAACTGAGTTGTAGAAAAACTCAGGAATAGGCCTCCTTTCCTGTCAAATCTGATGCTCAAACATTACAAGACATTTGATTTGTCTTCACCATCCATTGAAACAAAAAAGTAGGAAAACATGGCACTACGCTCCCTTTCCTGAAGGCCAGAGGAAAAGGGCACCTTTCCAAACTTTTTCAAATCTCTGTATCCTTTTGAGACAGGAATACTTCAGAGTGAGGAGTCCAAACTTACTTTCGGTTTGCTTTTTGATCTTCAGGGTTACTGTCTCTCCAGCCATTTGAAGTAGATGAATGGCTTCGCTCAGGGGCTTCCCTTTCAGGCTGACATTATTAATAGCTAATATCCGATCTCCTACATGGATGGCTCCAGTTCTAAGGAAAAAGGAAAGGAAACTTCAGCTGTGATGCATGGCAGCAATTTCATTTAACAATCAAGATACATCCATCTACTGTGAATTATAAGAGAGAGGGTACTGTGGACATCCAAAGAAAAATATGAAAACAAAATCCATAACTATGTATAGATTACCAGCTATTCATCACAATCCTGTGATTTATATTGGGAAGAGAAATTCTACTCTGCATGCATTCTCATAACACACATAAATAAAATAAAAACCAAGGAATGGCCCAGCAATTTGGCATCAGAAATGAAACCGGTCAAAATCTTCTTACAAGATTTCAGTGACCTTATCCCAGAGATTTTTTGGCTATACCTTAAGAAGCAACCTGAAATTGCATTAAATGTCAAGATCTCATAATGGTTCAGCCATTTTTTATTTTTAAAATGACTTCAAATTTAGTTTTAGGATGCTTGGGGTCGGGTGAACACTACTGTGACTCTTGAGAGCTATGGAGATGGCTGTAGAGTAAGGAATATGACCTTGACAGAGATAGGCAAGATCCATTGTCAGGGCAGCTACAGGGTGGGGGTGGGGAATGGGGATGTATTTGAAGTTTGCAGCAGACAGATAATATTTGGAAATGATTCAGGAGGTCACCTCCCTAATTCCCTGGAATATAAGGGGAGAAGGTACGGCACAATCAGATTCGCAGGGTATGTAGCCAAACTCAAGTGCAGTTCTGATCTTATGGTGGAGCTGATTTTCTACTGGGGCTGACAGTGACCTTGGAGAAGCCATCCAGAAGCCATTAAGACAACAACAGGTGCAGAAACATATGTTGAATCCAGGGAGGCAGGAAAGTACTAGAAAGAGACTCAGATTGGCTCCCTCTGACTCGGTATTAGAGGGCGGGAAGGGAAAACACAGTCAGGCATGTAAACTTCTGTTACTATAGCCTTTATCAATAAAATGTATAGTTCTAGTCTTCCTATGGAGTCAGTTTCTTGATTTGGTCTACATCATAGTGACCAACTCTTGCAATATAGCTAAGTTCCACTCACTTCTGAACAGCTTCTAGGGGATAGCAGCAAGAGAAAAAAAAATCCCCCTTCCATTTGCCTTTAGATGTGCTCTCAGTCAGAAATGGAAAAAAAGAATAGTAAAATAAGAATGATTGTTTAGGCATATTCCATCAATTCCCCCCAAGGATCTTTCCTCCTGTATTTACAAATCATGAGGGATCTTAGGTGTATATGCTGGCCTACGACTGTAATAAAGTTACTTTGTTGGCTTAAGTCTTTCCTCCTGCATTGTCTTTTATGGGTAAATGACTTTTACTGGCAGCATGTACAAATGAAAGAATGCTATTTGTTTTCAGCTACAGAAAACAAAAGCTTTGCACCCTGACATGCAATTAATGTTCCAAATCTTGTCTGTGAACAATTTAATATTATATTGCAGCTGTTAAAATATTTGGTATGGACTTTTTTTGGTGAGGGGAGTTAGTACTACATTCCTGTATATTAATTTAATAACTAACCAACAGAGGTCACTGTGGCTCAAATAACAAAGCAAAAATGTTCAATACAGTAGAGCAGCATGTATTAAAATAAGGGAAAATTTTATTTTTCCCTTATTCGTTGGTGGAGTTGAACTGAAAGCTCAAGTAATTATAATACTCTGAAGGGGGATTAAAACTTGGTGCCCTCTGTATTAGTAGACTGTATCAGCCCCAGTGCCAAAGGAATCCAGGCTATGGGATGACACAGCACTCTGCCAGAGGGGTGGGTGGGTGGGTGGGGGTGGGAATGTTGCAACAAACTGCATTGTTACTGGGCTGCCAGCAGATGGCACTGTTGGCTCAGAGAGATAGCAGTAGCATCTCAAGGATTAACTTAGTTTGGAACCATATGATAGTTGACAGGTGGATTCCCATAATTCCAGTCAAAAAGGAAAGGTAGGGATTCAGCCTTTACAAGGCATGAACAGTTATCAGCATTTATTAGCTTGGTAGCATCCTAGGAACTCTCACTAAGTACCTCAACTGAATTTCAGGACAAAATTTCTTGCTGGGTTAATGTGAATATTTCCTATCCTACTACTGATCTCATTTCTGTTAGCAGTTGTGGTAGGGTGGCCTGGCCAGTATCCACACAAATCAAACAGAGAACACAACAGGCAAATGCCTCAAAATAAGTCCTCCTAGCTTATTCTGTAGCTTCTGCTCTACCATTGCTGGGGATACATCACCGGGGAAAAAATGGCAGATCTGTGTCCAAGGGAATGCCCGGACCTCGGGGCAATGCCGCCTCAAGTGAATTTTGAGGACAAGCCACCTCTAGGCAGGCCAGCTAGTAAAACAGTCTGATAGCTGTAACTTTCAGTCTCTGGGCCAAGAGTGTGTCCCATCTACAGCCTACATGCAATCCGTGTTTGGTTTTTGCAACTCAGAATCCAATTAACCATGATTGCTGAAAACCAGAGTGGGGTTACCCCTCCCTTTGAAGAAGGGAACACATGAACATTGTAATGTTATCCCTACAATAAGCCTGACATTGTGCTGTAAACTAAGACCTGCAAAATCTCCCCACCCCCATCAAAAAACCCCAGGTTAAAAAGAAACCCAATTTCCCCCTACTTTGAAACACCACTCCCACTGTGGTCTTCTGTAAATCTGAAATGTTGGTCACACTAAAATGTTATATGGTCTCTAGCAGCTGAAAACAACTTGATGGCACATGATAACTCAATCGATCGATCACGTAAGTGGGAGGGTGTATGGAAATAATTTCTTGGGGTTTTGCTTTAAGAGTAGCAGTACTGTTGTTCCAACTCCCAAGCTATAAAGGTAGACTCAGAAGTTAGTTCTACTGAGTTCAATGTGGTTGAACTCATAAGAGAGTTATATAAGAGAATATGGGTCTGTTCTCTAAACAGAGCACCAGCACAAGTAGCAGGTAATCCAAGCCAATTTAGGAGGAACATCTTTGAATATTAGAAAAACAGTATTTTCTTCCAATAGAAGAGAATATATGTAGCTCAGGGTTGTGGAGTCCTGGGTGCTCTCTGAGCTTGGTTGTTTGATGCACTGATGTTACCTAGTCGGGTAATGAAACGTCTGTAAGCAAACAACCAAACTCAGAGAGCACCAAAGACTCCACAGTATTTTCTTCTTTGGTAATGTTTCTCATATGGATTTTAATATTCATCTGACTTTTAATTATTGTTATGATATGTTTAGGATTACAAAGTATATGTAAAATAAATCTTTGGAGGTTTTGGTTATTTTTCATCTTCTTTCCCTCTATTTCTCATCTTGTCTTTCAGTCTGCCAGGATATAAAGTTTGGGGGGGTAAAGCAGCACACAGGAAAGCTAAAGTGATTGCACCTTTCAAATATGATTTGAAATTAGGTTCCCTGGTACACACATCTAAATAAAAATAACTGATGTCCATAACAGTATCAGCACAATAGTGATGCCTGTGCTATCCAAGAGGCTGAATGTACAGAAAAATCTACTAGATGGTCTTGTGTTCCACATCATGCAATGGAATGTGAGCAGGCCCTTTCTCTGGAAGCTTGTGCCTGCAATGCCACCCCAAACTGTAACTCACCTTTCTGCCAGCCCTCGTTTTGTTAAGCCCGAAATGACGATGGGGTCAAAAGGTTCCTCTGTTCCTGAAATAGTGATTCCCAGGGGTCCACCATATCTCTTCAATTCCACTGTGTAGATGATAGCCCCAGTGGTTTCTTGTTCATCTGTTAAAAGGAACAAAGATGCTGAATAATGATGATAGAAATCATCTAAGACCCAAGCTCAGAAGAAGTTCCAGCCAATCACTAAGAAAGTCGTAGCCCTTTTTGAAGGGGCCTTTTTGTATATAGGGAACGTGTAAATACACAAGCATGTTAATTAACAATATTGATTCACAATCTGTCAACCTCATTAGTCTTTGAAAGGATTGTTTTTGTCAACAGATTAATTCAGTGTTTTTGTACCAGAGTTATCCTCATCCTTCCTGATCTTCAATTTGACAAGTTCTTCACACTGTTTTAAAATCTGCACTGCATCTTCCATTGAGCAATTGTCAAGTCGGATATTATCAATAGCTAACAGCTTGTCTCCAGGCTCTAAGGTGCCAGTCCTGCATACAAAGGGAAAGCAAATCTTTTAAAACAACATTCTAAATAGTGTTAACATTTGTTCTTCTCAAGTGCTAAGTGATGCTGATATGATGAAATAAATGTTGGGGAAACAAAATCATATTTTTTTAATAGTAGTCTTTCAATACGAGGAAACAGAATTTGCTTTAGAAAATGTTTTAAAATAAAGAGAATCTCAGAAGAATTCTCCTAGTCTTCCTGCACTGATTGTAACTGCAAAGAGGCCAAGGAGGTTATGTAAATATATTGTCTTTCATTGTACAAGTATTTGTCCAGCTTTCTGCTGCCTCCCCGTGCTTCAGATGAAGTTCCAAAGAAGGCATTATAACAGGACTCTTTCCTTTAGGGTTTTTCAGATTGGGAAGGGCAGGCAGCCAAAAAGGCTTTAGATGCAGTGTTTCTCAATCTCAGCAAATTTCAGATGTGTGGACTTCAACTCCCAGAATTCCCCAGCCAGCAGCACTGAAACACTGCTTTAGAGTGAGGCAAAGGGAAAGTGAAACATCAGCACCATTGTCTTCAATCACCTTCAACAACAAAGGAAACCCAAACACAGTATTAAGATGAATTTGAAAGAAATTCCCAGACATCCTGAGAAGAAGGTAGAAAAATAGATGTTTTTCTAAAGGGAAGAAAACTTCCAAGGCAGATTTTGGCACAACATTAGTCTGAACAAGTATGTGCCAGCTTCATACGTATTAATTGGGTTCAATCACATAATAGAACACAGTGTACCTATGAAAGATGGGTGAGGTCATAAAAAGATATAACAGATCTTAATGAACAAGTTCATTCCTACTGTTTACTAAGACTCAGAAACAGAAAAACAGATAATTCACTCACCTGTGTGCTACACTCCCCTTCTTGATATCAGAGATAATTAAAGGCTCACCAGACTTTCTGCTTGCTGTTTAGGAAGAGATACATGCAGACACTCAATCCAGGCATTTAGACTCCATGATAATCTTCAGAATTATATAATACCAGCCTTCCACAACCAGGCATTCCTGCAGCATTCCCAGTCATTATGGCCATTGAATCACACCAGGTTGCAGAAGACTATATGATCCAAACATTATATAAAGTAGGAAGCAATAAAATATATTTATCTTTTTCAATTTAGCTTTAATAAAAACATTTAAGCCAAAACTACTAATGTTTAATACAATTCATAAAGCACAAACATTTGTTATACCTTGAGAATTGCAATCAAGACTATAGTTTTGCATCTTTCCTTCCTACAAAAGAGATGGTAAGCTTTGATTGCAGCATATTGATGTGGTCAATTATGGTTGAAGACATGGACCTTTCATTTATTAAAACAGTGAGCCATGTACACATAGAAGTTACCTCGGTCATGATGTAGAAGAAATGAAAGATAACCAAGAAAAAATGGCAAAGTCCATTTTATTAGGAGCCAAAGATGCAGTCCTCTATATAGAATATGCCTATATAGAATTCACTTAAATTGTGACTGAAAGCTGACAAAGAAAGTGAGTTAATAATTATTTTGAAGGAAGCACACCATATCCATCAGAAGCATGTGGGTGAGGTTGGAACAATGCTTTGCTCATTCTGTGGCAGCATCACAACAGTTGAAAAGACATAACATGTTCCATGAAAGATCATCCTGGAGAAGGTCTATCTATGTAACTGCTAAGAGTTAACACTGATTTGATGGCACATAATCAATCAATCAATCAATCAATCAATCAATCAATCAATCTAAAACATATCTCATATCCATCCATCACATTACATTACTTTTTAAATACATGGCATTTTTACAAAAATAATATTGTAGCTCTCCTCAACCTGGAACTAAATGTATTGGATGGCAAACTTCTTAATTCCTAGTCAGGGAGCTAATAAACATGCTGACTGGCAAGATGGGAGCTGTAGGCTTCATGATGGGGTGATATAGGGTGATAGATAAAAGTTTTTAATAGATTTGGGATTCTTTTTTCTATTTGAACACATTCACCTCTATTTAAGTTATATAAAAATATTGCCAATTAAATCTCCAATACAAGAAAAAAAAAAAGAGGATTTCATTTGGACAAATCTTCAAGGCTAGCTGATGTAGGTTGCACCTCTAAGACTAACATGCAAATTAGTTTTCAGATTTCACACTTCTTTGAATGTTACAATGTAACTCCTGGCTCATAAAATAAGCAGATGGTTCCCAAAACCTGTCTTTCATTAATAAAATAAAATAAAATAAAATAAAATAAAATAAAATAAAATAAAATAAAATAAAATAATAAAATAAAATAAAATAAAATAAGATTGTAAAAGTTTAGAGATATTACATGAAACAGTATGTTCAAGATACTTATTTTAAACACTAATTTCATGCATTTTGAAAAATTGACCATTAATATGAAAGCATGACAAATTTGAATTCTGAATGAATATGCATGAAACTGACTCTAGCCAGTCACAGTGCTTCATTTCTAGCATAGTTAGTAAAGTTTTAAATTTACAGCAGACCTGCCAATTCCTGAAATATAATTAGCTGCATTTCCTTTTAAGGACTCCATTCCTACTTCTACGAACTTTGAAAGGAAAGGCAACTATTTATAGAATATGCTATTCAGAGCTGAGGAATATTTGGATATCTTCCCCTTATTTGTCCACTGGGAACCCAACAAGGGGAGGAAAGTCAGGCTAAGAGAAGTTTTTTATTTCTCATTACCTCCCATAGATGTAAGTAACAGTCCTAGGCTTAGATTTGCTTCAACAAAGAGATTCATGCTGTGGAAGCAACATGATTCCCATTGTCAAAGCTCTTTGGCCAGAAAACTCCTTTTTCTCTTCTTCCCAGTGCTGTCTGAAGCCCTTGAAGGTTAGATGGCTTAGTGCACAATAAATAATACAATACACACACAGCCACAGCCTGGAAGACTTTTGGTGCACTCCAAGGAGTTTCCAGGCTAGGTACCTTCAACTGATACTGTGTGGCTGCCCACAGTTCCATGGGAGAAAGTTAAGAGGAGCTGCAAAACATAGCAATATGAAGAAGCATGTTCATGTTTGCTCTTGGGAGCCAGAGTGTTACATTGCTTCACAAAGGAACTTCAAGTGGTGCTTTGCTTGAAACTTTGTAGAAGCAAAGAACCCCTTTGAAAATTGGTACAGCCCTAACAAAAAGTTGGCAGTGTGGTATGAAAATGTGCACCTCCATTGCCTTTGTGCTATTGTTGAACAGTGGCAGCACAGCAGAACACACTCATAGTAGGCCTTAGCACTTTGAATTATAGATTCAAGATTGGAAGAAGATAGATGTCAGTGGTAGTTTCCAGATTAATGAAGATCCCAGAGAGTATGATGTAAACAATCAGTTGCAAGCTTCCCCGTTATGCAACCTTGCCAGATCATAGGAAGGCTATTAGAAAGAAAAACCAAAAATCCTTGCCCTAATATCTATGGGGATATATTTGCCCTAAATGGAAAACAGTTCAATTGCTGAAATTCTTGAAATTCCATCTCTTTCATCTCCATAAATCTTGCCAAAGAGAATTCTGTAAGAATCTTTGGAAAAGTATCACTTTTGGTTTTAATCAGCTGTCAAAATTCTTGACAAACTGATTCAGTCTAAGGCTACAGATTCAGTTTGATGGCAAGCCAATCTGAGTTGATGAACTTTGAGATTCAATTTTTAAAAAGTCCAAGAACTTGGGAAAAAACACAGCCTCTTTGGGCAAGATGTAGGAGAATGATCATTGCTGCCTCTGATCACTGGATTTCTGGAGAACCAAGAAGATTGACTTAGCACTTAGCTGGTTAGCAATCTGGACCTCTCTCATTACTGGCATTGGGAAAACTCAGTTATGTCAGGGTTGCTTGCAAAAAACTATGTTGGTTTGTTAGTCAGGAGAAGCAGCGAGAACAGGCTGACACAATGAGATACAATGCCAAAGAGACAAGCAACCTTCAGAGAAACATGCTGATACAGAGAAAATTGTATTCATAGTCTGGTTGCCACCCCACCCCATTTTTAGAGCAGCAAACGTTTGGAGCAGTGCCTGGACACTTTAGCCTAGCACCTGTTCTCTCGCTGTGGAGAGCCAGCATGGTGTAGTAGTCAAGGTGCCTGGCTAATCCTTGGAAGACTCAGGTTTGTGCCCACTCTCAGCTATGGCAACTTGTTGGTGATTCTGGGCCAGTCACTCCCTTTTTCAGCCCAACCTATCTTACAGGGTTGCTGTGGGGAAAAGTTGGAGAAGGGGCTGGTTTCAGTATATTTTAAGAGCTGAGTTGAGCTTCTACTTCTGTTGGCAGGACCCACCCCAAAGTGTAACATTCCCTTAGTACAAGAGACAGCAAATTTGGGGCTCATGTTTGAAGAAGGTGAGGGTGAGAAAGAAAAGGAAGCCCAAAGTAATGGAAGCTTCGCCATTCCAAAACAGCTGTCTTAGGCAAAGGGTTAAATGAGGCATTAAGCTGTTTGGCTGGCTATTCATGACAGTGTCAGAAAGTCCCACTATGACTCAACCCCTCCAAAATACTCCCATTTTGTGCTAAGGTTCAACCATAGGTAGGATGGATACAACAAATTATAGTACAAGATTGGGCAACCTGGAAATATATGTCAGGGTCCTGGTCAGATAGAAGCAATGACAGATAGACATTGTGCTCTCTACCAGAGTAGTTCTTTAAAATGGGATAAATATATACCTTCCTTGATTCCCTATAGAGAGAGCAGCAAAGGAACATATGGCTTAGGGATTCCACAGAGCCATCTCATATGGCTCATATGGTCATAGGCACTGCTAAAAAAGGATATTTTTATACTCCCCTCACAGAACTGCAGAGCTACCAGGTTGCATCCAAACTGACCAAGGTGAAAGCCCAACAAAATTTCAGAATTAGAACTGACAAGAGATAAGATGATGGCACATGCCCATCTGAGAAGAATCCATAAACTATAGGGTTGGATACTGAGCTTAAACTGGTTTGAAAATCAATATCCCAGATACGTTGTTTAAGATGACTCCTGGCATTTTCAAGCCCTAATGGACGGAGACTTTCCAAACAAAGTCCTAATAGGAGTTTGCTATTAGCTTTTGTTAGCCAGATTGATTTAAAATGGTCTCTGAGAACCAGTGGAGCCAGACCCACAGGAGAAAAAATCAATTTCAAATTAAGGAGATAGAGCCAGGTTCTGGCACCCACAGAAACCAAACCTGTCTCCAACCATAAAGTAGCATTCTTGATGCATCTTGGATCTGTGAGTATCACTCTTATAAATTTGGGCTGGACAGCTTCCAGGATATTAAACTTTGTAAAAATACAAATTGGAACACCATAAAGAAGCTGAGAGATGACCTTAGCAAGGAAAACCTGGCAAGCTGCAGGAATAAAATGTGCCCCTTTTGAACAGAAGAATCTTAAGACAGCTGTGGAGCTATGTTGGGCCACACTTGCCTGATAAGAGAAATGTGCGCTCCAAGATAAGGAAGCCTGGAACTGGACCCCAAGGTATTTAGTAGGTTACCTAAATGGCAAATTGATGGGGCCCCAAGGTACATATTTATAAGTACGTACCTGCTCTATTGGGGTCCCATTAATTTGCCATTTAGGTAACCTACTGTTGTGTCATGCAGACACTAGCACTTTAGTTTTTTGATAATTTATTACAAATTGTTCTTTTAGGCAAAAGGAAGCCAATGGTCTTAATGCCCTTCTCATCCCCACCTGGGCGACAGGCAAAATTACTACATTGTCTGCATATAGCAATGCTGGAATTACATGATCTGCTAACTTTGGAGAGTGATGATTAGAAGATGATACAAATTAAAAAGTAAGGGGGCTAGAATATACCCTTGCCTTACCCCTCTTTTGGTGGAAACAACTCCAGAAAAGTGCCCCCCAGGGGAACATTTGACTCACAATGAGGTGTTAGAATAAAGAGCCTGGATAAGAATTTTTTATTCATTGAGGATTCCTGAAGTTTTTTTCCATAGCCTCTCCCTTGAAATAAGTATATTTTGGCAAGCATCAGATCCTCTTTCTTACTGCTTCATAAAAAGTGGATCAAACATGGAGAAGAAAAGGTAGATCTGCTCAGAACTGTCACTGGCATTCTACTTGATATACTCTAAGAGATGGAAAATTAGCTTTCATTTAATCCTATCTGGATGGTGCTACATGCATCCAGTTCAGAAATTACTAGGTTGAAATGCTCGAGAAAACGAGATCTGGAAACAAGACTCATGAAATCTGGTGTATCTAATCTGGATAATGATTGGCATTTATCAAAGTGACTTGGTGTATTTTCAACATCTTTTTTTAAAAAATGAATTGCTAGAAGATGGGAACATCAGATCATCCCATTGCTCTTCTTCATAAATGATCCCTTTAAAGAACTGTTTTCCAATTAACATAGCCATACATCAGAAATGCATACTGTGATAATACTTATTCTGCTACAGTACACATGATTGCTAGATGGGATAACATGTCTACTATCCCCAGAGAACAAACAGTGCACACATGCACAAACACACAAAAACCCATTATCATAGTAAATGAAGAATCTAGAGAGAGTTCATCTATAGATGCAATGTGAATTACCATTTTCAAACAGGCTTAGTAATATTTAATTTAGATCTAAAGTATAGGCCTAGATGCTATTGTGCATTCTGATAATTAAAGAGTTTCCAGATCAGGCTTCAACAAAACTAGTAATAATTTAATTTACTTGAAAAAGATCACATATAATTAGGAAGGTTTGCAGAAACAAGCTTATCATTTAAAACATAGAAGACATTTTGCAGGAAAAGGTTGGGGGGAAAAATAATCTGGTATGGTACTGATAATTTTGCAATACTCCTCCCAAAATGCAAAAACAAAGCAACAGATTCTCCTAATTTGGAGGAGGAAAAGATTTGCTCAGTAGTCAATGAGTTTTCAATTAACCCTAATAGATCTTATTAGCCAAATTAAATTCTCATTGGCAAGATATTGACTTTGCTGTTCACTGAGGTTTGCTTCCTTATGTGTTAGATTGGCTTTGATGGCATCAAGTCATTTTAGAGCAAGCCTGTTATCTGACCATTTGCACTTGAGATATATTGTAAATCTTCATTTTACCAAATCTATGTCAATTTCAATGGATAGCAGTAGCCAGAAAAGGTGATGCCCAGATTTCCAACAAACTAAATACTAAAGCAACGTGAGCAATCCTTTTTCTGGTAATGGCCATAAAGTTCAGTCTCTCAACTTTTATCAAAGGAAGCATGTAGTTTAATAGTAAATGGGGATATCGTAGCCTTAGTATTATTTACCTCACAATCTACTGAAGGTCAAAGATCATACTAGTTCTATACATTTAAATATGATTTAAATAACCACAAATAATAAATACAGTGCAAAACAGTAATAATAGCTATATTACACAGACAGCCAACAAAATAAAATAAAACAAACATAGAAATAAAATTAAAAAGCAGAACTGCAACTTGAGGAGCGTGCATGTGCCAGCAGCTAACAATGCAGTTACAAATTCTCCTGCTTGCTCCTCTTCTTCTTGCTGTGTGATGTACTTAGAATTTGTTCCTCACAGCAGGCAGGAGGCAGAAAGAAAGTCTTGTGCCAAAGAAACTGAAGCTGTCTTGTTTTACCCACCAAAAGGGAATCAAATGAAGTTTGTTTAGGCCATAATCTTGTGTTCCAAGTACCAGCCTGACTAAGTTTAGGAAGTTTTATTTTGTAGCTTGGATTCTATTACTTTGGGGAAACTAGAGCAAAACGAACAGCTTTCATTTATATTTTCTTCCGTTTAGTTAAAAAAAAAAGTATTACAGGGTGAAAAATGGAAAGATTGGCTCTCACAGGGTCTCAAACATTTATCACTAAAATTCTTTAAAATGTAACATCTCACTCGTTGTTTTACCTTATGTAAATTAAGGACCTACTTATACCATAATGGAAATTTTAAATGAGTTTGTAAATAATCTTGTTATAGATGGCTAACTATTCCTATGTTAAAAAAAACAACAACAAAAGGTGTTTTTAAAAAGATTTTTAATATGTTTCTTAGGATATTAAAAAGCATTAGGCCTAGGCATGGTTGTTGATAAAAATTCCACTGATGTCACAGTATGATGCCTAGAAATTAATATATTCTTGAAGAGAAAAATTTGGAGAATACACCAAACTGGCTTTTGAACATATATTATCTAAGACCATATTTCTATTCAAAATCTCCTTAAATCATACCATTTCTCTGTGTCTTGACAAAACAAGTGAAAGAGTCCTAATGCAGAATAATGTCACAAGCTCTTCTCTTCCCTTCTACCAGCCATTTCTTTTTTATTGTTGCCTGGGGTTGCTGCTAAGAAAGATCTCACCTTTTCACAAATTACACTGACCAAGCTCACAGTGTTCTCACTGTCATCATTTGGCCTACTGGCCGCCTTAGTATTGACCATAATATTTAACCTCACAAGGGATTAAGAGACTCCTGTCATAAGAAAGACTTCAGCTACCGTAATGGTATGTGGGAGTGACCTTGGGAGACAGGTGGAAGAGCCACAGCCAGAGGAAGAGTCGGATAAGAGGCAGAATGAATGTGGGCAATGAGGGAGAAATGTACTTTCAGACTTGCAAGATTCTTACAATAAAGTAGAATGAGTTAATCTGGGCATGCTTCCTGTCTGGACTACCTCACAAGGCTGACATCAATCTTGCAAGCATCCCCTGTCGCCTGAACAGCTCAAGAAATTAGGGAGAGTCCCTTCTGAGACATTTGCCATGCCCACAGTCCTTCTGCGGGCTAAGCTATTGGACCATTCCCCTGGCTGCGGCTCTTCCCCATCTCCCAAGGTCATTCCCCCATACCGCTGCAACTACTGAAATGACCTCTAGCACCAGAACAAGAAGCAAGATGGTTGATGCTCTTATTTATTTTTCCTGCCTTACAGGGAGGCTTTCACAGTCTGCAGGAAGCCAGACAGCTTCTGTTTCATGACATGATGGATGAAAATTCTCTATTCACATGCCTGTTTTGTGTTTTTAATAAGATGCATAATGACTTAGATGGGGAAAATTTCCCCCTCAATGAGTTTGAGCATATCACTCACATGTACCAGTGACATAGCCAGTCATAAAACACCTTCCACCATTGATTGAAACAATGCAGCACTGGGGAAATGTGTGTACTTAAACCAATTAATACTACGACAATGACATTTCAAAAAGAAAAGAAAATCAGACTGGAAAGGACAATTTTACCCCCCCCGCCCGCCCGCCACAAGGTTTGAATTACAAAAGAATAGTCTGTATAAAAATAATTACTGCTAGAAAATGTCTGTAGAATCTATTTATTCAAGAGTAGATGTTGTAAATTAAAACATGTTTAGAAGCTACCAAGGCTTTTATATCAAGCTGTATCAATTTATTATCCACATTTTTATATCCTCCACTATAATAGAGAATGGACCAATTCATGCATTCAGTTTTGAGTGGTTAAAAATATAGATACAACCAGTTTCATTCAAAAACCTGCCAAGACCCTTGTGAGAAGGATCAGGGATTTTCGATTAGTAGCCTAATTTAGGGAGAGAGAAATCAGTTTTGTTTTTGTTATTTTTAAACTCTTGGGATTAGAAATTTACGCTCATCATCCAGAGAAACTGAAAGCCCCAACTAACATTCCTACACCTGAAATATATGATATCCTATGGAAATGTGACATTATCACATGAAAGCTATGTCATATTAAAAGCAAATATCTGAATTCCCTTGACCCAGTGACAAATTCAGATACTTTCATACACATTATATTATACAGGACAAAAGGCCTTAATGACTACTGGAGAAAATTATAATTTTCAATATAGAACTCTCCCAAACAAACCTTGAAGAAGCTATTACAACAAAGCTTTCATTAAAGTTTTTGAGTCTATTCATAGGTTTAACCCTCAAGCAGTTCTTTGATTTTCAATTAAATATATGTATTATATGGGAGGTGGTTTTGATTTAAAAAATAGCGGTAATTGACTGTATGTGTTTTCAAGCACAGTACATCATTTTGTAGCACCCTTTATATTTTTACAGCAGTTGCCATCCTCCAGATTCCAATCCTTTGATAATCCAGTGCCATCATTCATTAAGAAGAGAGAGATCTCAGTAACAGTTGGGGGAACCTCAGGGTTTGCAGAAATACCAAGAAAACTTTAGATGAATATTCTCATATGCATGGAAATAGCCTAATGAGGTTTACAATTAGAATACTGATGGGAGAAGAATAGAATATTGTCTAGGACAGCACAGCTGACCAGTTGATGGTCCAAACAGGAACACCACTCTATAGCATAACATTTGCTACATATTCCGTTCAATTACATGTTCCTCAGAATGTGTGAGTTAGGAAACAAGAAGTATCAACTCTGCTGCTCAGAGAGGAGCTCCCATATGGGTTCAGTGCTGTATTTTAGCAGAAACTCCTTTCCATCTTGCCAACACTGCGACGCTGGGGACACACAATGATGCAATGTTATTCCACTAATTTTAAGGGGCACCTAGCACTACTTAAAATTAGTCTGAAATAGGGAATATGGGCAGAGTTTCAAGCTAATTTCAGATAATAGTATGCATTTCTTCAAAACAGCAAAGAGTTGATATGGTGTAGTGTTGAACTAGGACCAGGACATCCAGATTCAAGTTTCACCTCTGCTAGAGAAGGTCACTGGGTGACTTTTGTCCTACAAGATTGTTGTGGGAAACACTGGAGGAGGAAGTGTGACACATGCACCCTTGAACTCCTCAAGAAAAGGCAAAATATACATCTAACTTTTTAAAAAGTTATTAAGTTATCCATTTGGAAATGAGCTCCACTGAAACAGCATGACTGATCTGCAACTCTTAGGAGTTCTTGTCAGGAGGACTTAGGAAGTCTTGATGGGAGAGACTTTGCAGCGCCACCCAGCCATCGTTAAGACAATATACAGCTTGTCCTCATTACTGCTCTATCAACATGTTGATGTTTGAATGATATTAGAAGACATTATCAATCACTAGTAAGGAACTATTCTAACTTGGTGGGTAGATGTGTCTTGAAATTATTTAATGCAGAAAATTATCTTCAGAACATTCTCCTGTTGAAGAGGAAATGGCAAACAATGGCTTGAAACTTAGAAATACTTACAACTAATTGTAATCCCAAGCTCCACACCCCTTTTCTTAGGCAGTTTCACATGGAAGGTACCACTGCTTGGAATGACGGATTCTGTGGAACAAGTAAACCAATGAAAAGGGCAGGATCTTAACAGAGGATCATGGGGTTTGTTGCTTTGTCTGCCCATACTAATTCCCAATATGTGAAGACAAGTAGTATAGCACAGAGCTTAAAATTACTTCATGCATTTCAGCCTTCACAAAAAGGCATTTGATGAGGGACCACTGTTTTCATGAGCCACTTCTCCTCTTCACGGGTTCTCATACAGGTACACCTTCATGTTCATACTGGAAATTGCTGCCACTAGAATCCAAACGTGCAAGGCAGGTGGGCCAGATCATGCTGGGTTCCAGTACATTATTAGAATAGTTTGGGGCAGAATTGATGGGAAGATCATAATGGATGAAGCTGCCTTACATTTTCTGTAATATTTTCTAATAGCTCATAATAGCTTGTGTCTTATGCTTAATGAATGAACAATATTTCCTTAGTATGTTCAGTCCAGTACAGTCAAGTAATCAATAATATACAATAGCTTAAATTTACATTTAAAGTTATCTTTGACATCTTTTGGCATGTGATTTTATTTCTGTTTGAATTATAGGCACAGTAAAGACCTTTACTAGATTAATGTATATACAGTATTTATATACCATTCAGCATACAAAAAGGTGGGTCATAAACTGAATAAATACAGTCAGTGTTTTTTGTGGATCAGCATCTAGGAGAGAAATCCTATAATTTACATCATTCCTGAAAGAAAAGGGTTGTGCATAAATGATTTCTTCCTCCCTCCCTTAGCCTCACCAGCTGAAAAGATTATTTTTGCAGCTCCAATTCTAGAACAAAGTGAAATCCCAGATGTTTTAACAAGACCAAATTAAGCAACAGGTTATTATTTCCCCCCAGAGATTTAGCCATTTTTAGTTTTACAACTACAGGCACATCAGAGCTTTGGCAATTATTTAGTGACAGGAGCAGCCTGAAAGGGGCTGGCAGCTGTGAGAACATGGAGAGTGGAGGAACTGTTGCCATGTTCCTGCACCAGGCAAGATGGGAGGCAACATGTTCCCATTTATTGATATGAGAACTGGAGCTTTGTGGGTGTCCCAGTAACAGCTAAACATAACCACATTAATTGACACTGAAGAATACTTTTCTGCCTTTGTTAGTTACAGCATGGTGCAACTGTAAAAGTGCTAATTAAATCCAGGAAGATCCAGATTCAGTTCCTGGCCATCATGAAGATCACTGAGAAATCTTGTGTAGTCACCATCTCTCATCTTCATCTACCACATAAATGAAAACTTTGTGATAGTGTGTGGAAGGAGTATTTCATATGTAGTTCATACCACATATGCCACTTTGAGCTCTTAGGAGAAAGGGAGAATTTTAAACATAATAAATATTGCCAATAGTAGGAGAAATTACACTCTTTCTCATTCTTATGCCTGGTGATCTGATCTGAGTCAGGAATTTGGAAAAATGATATAAAAACAAGTGAGCTTTCTTACACAGAATCAGACTATTCATAGATAACTCACTCTTAATTAACAGACATTTTACAGAAGCACAATCTGAGGTTCTTTCCAACCAAATTGTTTACCATGTGAGGAATTCTGGCATTTTATATGCTCAAAATGTTGTTTTGCCATTGTTTGATAGTCTTTCTCTTAAGCAGCCCTACTTGGTCTACATAACTGTTGATACATATTTACATTTTATATTTCTGAAAAATGACTTGAAATTATGCTGGTATAAACTGGTTCTGACTTCAGAAATCAATATACAGTTGCCAAAAATAACAAAGATCATGGGTCATGTCTGGCCTCTGGGTCACTAAAAATAATGTGGTATCTACTGTTCTATGCTGCTGCTAACTATACTGAAGACAAAGCAACACAATTAAAAAGGAATTTGGGATTAGGCTGAAAAAAATGTCCATACCTGCCACATCAAATTCAATCTCTAGCACGACTTTATTAGTAAGTGCTGCATCCCGCAACAGCTGGTTGGCTTCCTCCATTGTCCCATCTTCTGTTGCAATGCTGTTGATGGAAAGTACTCTGTCTCCAACTTGTAGTAGGCCACACCTTTAATGAAGAGCGAAGAAGAAGATTGGGAGAAGTCAAGAGAAAAGGACATTCATCAAGATCATGAAATTCCTTTCCCATGATATCAAAGAACAAGACTGATGGGGAATTTAAAAGCATACATATTTGAGATAGTCAAGTAAGAGAGGATTCATATATATATGGATGGCTAACATGTTCAATGGGATACTCAGATGTTTTCAGTTTCTATGGAAAAACTAATACCAATTTTTACAAAAATTGTCTTTATTCTAGAAAAATAATGACTAATGGACCCCTGGGAGATGTAACACCAAAAGAGATGCCTAGAGCAATACTGGAAGAAGGCAAAGAGTGAATCTGACCAAACATGAGTAAGACTCTACATTAAGATTATATTGTGATAATCAGGGCAGCAAAATATAGTTATTATTCTGCTCTATCTGCAGATAGATGCCTGACAACTCTCTTTAAAGTGACTCATTCCTGCTAAGAGCTGAGCCTTAGAAACATCTAGAGAACTACTGCGAGGAATATTCTAGGTGTTCACACCCAAAGCCCTTCATGGCATAGGGCCTGGTTATCTGAAGGACCATCTGTCTCCTGTGGTGACTGCCTGTACCATCGAGCAGAGCTGGTATGTTCCATGGCTATTTGATGCGACCCAGGAAGTGGGCCTCCTCTACTGTAGCACCTACCTTCTGGAATGACATCCCCCCCCCCTCCAAGATTCATCTGGCTCCCATCCTGAACAAACTCAAATAAATCCTTAAAATCTGGCCTTTGGGCTTGAGTAGGTGATGGAGCTTCTGTGGGGATGACTAATTTATTGGAAATAGTTTTATTTTTTGAGGCATTTGCTTTTTATTTGTTTTGATACTGCTTTTATACTGTCTGGGTTTTGTTTTGTTTTATTTTATTTATTTTAATTTCCATAGCATCCCATCTCAACCAAGTGACTCTGGGCTATGTTGTCTTGAAGTTACATTGTGAGATGCCCAGAGTCGTTATGGAGTCAGGCAGCTTATAAATTCAGTAAATGATAAAAAATAGATAGTTGTTTCTATCCTGTGGATAGTCACAGGTAGCATGCTTTAAGCCCTAGAAACAGAGAAAGTGTTAGAAAGAAGCTCAGTCTGGCTCTATCCTAATTCACGGAGGTTCAAGAGGGAAGAAAAGGAAAACATAGTCAGGTTTTCAAGTTAGATGCCAGCCCTTTGAGGTAGGCCAAGTCATAAAATAGACTCTACAAGAATGACTGGAACTCTACTTTATTGATATAGGCTATAATAACAGAATCTTGAAAGCCTGACAACATTTTCCCTTCCCTCCCTCTTCTACCCCAGTGAATTGGGTGGAGCCTTTTTCTAATGCTTTCTGTCTCCTGAGTTCAATGAATGCTTTTATTTTTGTAGCTATTTCTGCATCATTTCTCCAAGGTCATCTCCGTGGCTTTCTACGTGTCCAAAGATACATTAAGACTAACATCAGTGTTATATGAAAGGTAGAAAAGCTGGTCTGAAGCATACTTCATTCTCACAGAAATCCAATTAACCATCCTGACCCCACTGTCACTCAGACCAATGACACTGAAAGTTAGATATCTACGTGCAGAATTGCAAGTTGCAGCTCATTCAGCTCACCTCAGGGACTCAGCAAATCGGGTAATTGTGTGTGTGTGTGTGTGTGTGTGTGTGTGTATGTTCATGACTTGAAGCCAGATATACCCGAGTGTTGCTTAAGGGGTTTGAAAAGCCAGCAGTGCTTTAAGATGCACTTCCTATATTGTCTCATCTCACATTTATTGCATTGATAGTTTTCATTCTGAGTCTTGGAACAGCAGGAATGGGGGGAAAAAAAAAAGAATTATGCTATACAAAAGTAAGGAAGATCAAACCACAGGAAGAGATCCCCAGTAGAGGAGGCCAAGGCAGTTTAGAATATGAATTGAACAATAAATTGGTGAGTTGTAGCAGTCCTCAGAATACGGGGACAGAGAGGTGTTGGACAGGAACCACTGCAAAACTGCCCTTCCAGGGACAGGATTTTAAAATGAGTGAAGAAGACTATCAGGTGATTACCTTGAAAATTCTCAAAAATTAAGGTGTAGCTACGGCAAACCACAAGAAAATACACGCAACTCATAAACCACTGGGTAGATCTTAATGCTTATAAAAGAAAAGGGTGCGTTTAGGTATAAACACCTTCCTATTTAGCTATTATAATGAAATGGCTGGAGAAGCATTTGAGGAATTGCAGGAGCAGCTCTCTCTGTTGAATGTTTCTGATGTATCATTCAAAGACTGGGAAAAATCCATTACTTGAACTGAGCTTCTAGCAAAATTGTCTAAAGGCCTTTGGATCTCTAATCAATAGGAAAAAATTACAAGAAGGAATATATAATTTAGCCCAAGAACTGAATACTTGGAAAATTCAAATGCTTTATATTTTGGTTGTCTGAATCCAAAACATTTTATTTCCCTTATTAGTAGACTGAACAGAGCTAATAGGATGTTTCATGCCCTAATCCTGCAGCTTTATAAAATTTGGTGAAATGAAATAATGGCCGTTTTTTCCTTTAATAAAGGCACTGATGCAAGATGTCACATATAACTCCTTCAAAAATAAATTCAACAGACTGACTCATGCTGTAAAAAATCATAAGTCAATTTTTACTTCTCTTTCTTGTGCTATACTAGGCTTATAAAAAACTTGAGGCCTATCAAGACAATTTTATATGGTGCTGGATTTACAGGATCATTGTTTTCTAAAAAAATAATAAGAGAATATCCACTTGGAGATTCACATAAACCTTCAGAGGGATAAACATGAACAAAGCCAATCTACAAATAACAAAATCACCTAGAACCATTAGATATATATGACCAATCTTTGAAATTTTTTATTTTTATTTTTAAATATTAGATATTTGCCTTCTTCCTCTTTCTTTCTTTTTTTTTTATTTTCTCAGTTATTCAGTAAGACATGTAGAATTGAGGACATTTCATAAAACAAAACAATAGATTCACATAAAGAACTGACTTTAGTGGTGTTAATAACAGTACTCAAGTCCCAGATAGTGGGAAGATGTGGCTGAAACAGCCTTGGTATAAAGAAATTTCACATTTACTTCTATAAAATAAATAATAGCTAGATCCTGGAAGAATTTAAGGATGCTGAAGGGTGAAGAGCTTTCACAGATATAAGTCCAGCTTCCTATGATATAAATTTGATGAAATAGTTCCTATAACTTGTAGCAATCACCAACTTGGTTTTTGAAAAGGATTGGCCAAATTCACAGAAGATGAGGTTATCAATAGCTATGAGTTGTAACAGCTACTATTCCAGTAATATGCTAACTACAATTTTTGGGAAAACGTGGGCTGGTGCAGGAAGCCACAAGAATAAAAAACAGGGCATTGTGGAAATAGAGCGATGGACAAATGGAGCTTATAGTCTGATCCAGCACTGCCTTTTTTAATGCTGTTATGTATCAGTTACTCTGGAATGATTTCAGGCCAACCTCATTTGATATGTAGCAGAGACTCTTTTCCCTCTGTTTGAAAGGGTAGAGCTTTTTAACTTCTTCCTCTCCTATCTTTACAGACATTCAGCAGCCATGGGTACCCTATATGCCCCCCCTCCACTGATCAGGTTGAGCTATAGCTGTGTCCCAAAATGCAGAGGTAGGGAACTGTTTCCCTGCACACTCCAGGCAAACTCTGGAGGTGCTCCAACTTCTTTAGAAGAATAATATGATTGCAGGGATGAATTCTTGCTCCCTCCTTCACAATTCCATGGCCTCATCTGTGTTGTTCTGTGCTTTGGAGGCACTATAAGCCACTTAGAACAGAAACATAGCATGAAACAGATGAACTCTAGTTCTCCTGAGGTTGGGGCTAGAATAGCAGAGACACTAAGCCCTTTCAGCATCAGAGGGTATAATAAGAGACTACAACACCCTCTTCATCTTCAACAACAATCAATATTTGAAGACTCCTGGGTAGTCTCACATAGCGTATGACAACTTCATATACGTTCATCAGAACTGGCCGGGAAAGTCTGTATCTGACTCTAGGAGAAAGTTAGTGCTAACATTCCTCCATAAAAATCAGGGAGGCTGTCGATCTAAAAGACATAGTTGAACCTCAGTGGTGTGATTTAGACATCCTCCCAGTTGGATGAGAGTCAGAAGCCTCTTGCCTACAGCATTATTCTTCAGTGCCTGAGAAAATCTGAATACCTTGTCATGGCCAGATGGCATCTGCAGCTGAATTTAAACAAAGAGTATTTGCTCTTTATTCTAATGAGGAGTGGCTGCTTGATCAATTGTTTCAAGATGGAACAATTCTGCTATTAATGGAAGATGGAAAGCATGTAATATATCATGATGATCCTTGCAAAATTCCACATATCCTTTACCTTGTTACCAGCAGCAGTAGTAATAAAAACATTTATATTTTGATTAGCTGAGAAGAATTTGAAAGTGTGAATCTATCTTTACATGTTTCTCTTACTTATCCAGTGTAAGAAGCAGTGGGAGTTGGTATTTTTTCATAGTGTTAGGTTAGCTATTCTCACACTCACCCATCACACATAAGTAATAACTTATTGAACAAGCTTCCCACATATTCACATAAAATTGGGTCAACCAATTTGTTTTGATAGGGAAAATGGTGCAATGTTGCTGAACTGAAGATCATAGCCCAGTTTCATTTGTGAAATAACAAGGAATTAAAGCAGAAAAAACATTGAAAATGTCATACTATGAGAGCTACCAAAAGACAGACATACACCCTTGAGTGAGAAATGTAAACCAATTAACAACAAAAGGCTTCACCATATCCGAAGAACATATAATTAAAATGTACAGAGGATAATTTGGACAGGGAAAAGTTTCATTTTTGTTTCTTTTTTGGCTTCCACCTCGGTGCGCAATATAATTTTGCTTCTCTATCCTGTTTGAATCATCTTTAACAGGATCAAAAGGTCTGCATATGCACAGTCTGCAGAATCTGGGCATTTTTAAATCTTAAATTGTATATAAATTGTTTTTTAGTGTGTCTATCCTGCTTTTCAGTAAATAGAATATTCAACAGGGAAAACAAAATCATCAAAAATTAAACAGAATAAATCAACATGATGAAATATACCTATAAAATAAAGCAACAATAGTAATCAAAGCCAGCATAAAAATAGAAGCAGTAAGAATGTTATTTTGTAAAGTAAAGCAAGGAAGAACTTATTGATTTTAGAGTCACAAGGGATCCTGGAGGCCAAGTAGGACAATCTACCACCTAATGCAAAACCATCATGGGATGCAACTCTAACATCCCAGGTAGAAGCCATCCAGCCTCTGCTTCATTACCTCCAATTAATAAGGTATTGAGACAACCCATTCTGCTCTTGAAAGGGTCCCAGCAGCAAACATGCTAATGTCTCAGTTGTACTGTATATGGCCTGATTTAAATACTTCCATTTGGGAGACAACTTTGACAATACCAGAGATGCCTGCAAGGTGTTGTCAAAAAAAATTAAAATGGCAGTCACGTGGTGCAATCAAAGCTTCACATATAAAAATAGGCAGAGCTTTGAACATGCTGTTATGGTGGCCAACTTGGCTTTTTTGACCACACCCTAGAGACAATCTGGGACAATGTAAATGACCTATAAGAGACAGGGGGAAAGTCTGGTTTGGGAAAAGTATCTTCTGAGGACCTCTCACAAACCTGACTTTAAAAAAAAATCTGTTTCCAAATTCTAAAAGCAACAATCCTTTAGCCTCCATAGGTACAAATCCCATTCCCTGGACATCTCTAAGATAAGTATTTCATGGCCTTTGAGCATAAATGACAACAGTTCATCTTCAATCATGACAAAGTTTGGGTAATAGAAATGATCCTTGCCCCAACTGTAACTTACTAAACAGAACACAATATACTATGAAACATATTTTCTGCACTTAACTAGCCCACAGATAAGCAAAGATTTATTGGGTCCTAAGGGGATTATCATATATGGCTGATCACATGTGTAGCCTCAAGTTATAAACTTTCAAGATTTATGGAATATGCAGAAAATAAAACATCAATGTTGCATTGACTGGGAGAGACTGCACTTTATATTTTATGAAAACTATCCCTTGCAGCAGTCAGTGATTCCTATACCCCAAATAAAAGTTTAACCCAATAAGCAGGGCAGAATAAGTCAGAATTCAGAGTAAGATAGCTACACTTAGACTACATGGAAGTCTGTGTAAAATGTTACTACTTTTGGGTACCACTATACTTAGCAGAATTCAAACACAGAATTTTACTATAACAAATTATGCTGTATACATAGCATAAACTATTTCTCTTCTGAGTTTCTCCAGTCCAGATTTCTTTGCTCTGATTCCATTTTTCACCATGGCTATATTAGTGTTATATTTACAAAACTCTTCCAGCTTGTTGCCACTGCACCAAAGAAGCAAATATGAGTCCTTACTTATGAAACACAAACACACTTTTGAAAAGGAATCCCTATTTTAGAGAAGAAGCAAACCTACCACTGTCCTTCAGGCTATGAATGCAATATCAGAGTCATCTATTACTTCTGGTGCTGTAGCAAAGTGGTCAAATTTAGATCACAGAGCAGAGTGCCCTTTGAATTAATCAAGCTGTCAGGATAATTATGGTGCAATTTTAATGATTTGTGTCCATTTCATGGTAGGCTGCTTTTGACTGTTTAATTCTGATTGCCACTATAATATCACAAAATCCTGATTCAGCTGCCCCTCCCAGCAGACGCTGAAAACACTGCAAGGTACAGCAGAATAGAATAGAACCGGCTCTTTTGATACTTCTTTTATACCTGGTAGATGCGCAAGCTCCAAGTAATTGCCAATTAGAATTCAGAGGAAAGTATGATCTCTATTGGGATGGAGGAGACACCTCTGCAACAAGTGGGAGCACTACCCTCATCACCTGAAACCCAAGAGGTCTCTAACCTTTCTGCTGGACTGTCAGGCTCAATGAAACGGATGAGAGGCGGCGAAGAGAGGGTTTCAGTAGCAAAGATCCCACCCTGGAGCTGCAGTCCAAAGCCGTTCAAGGGGTCTCCTCTTAAAATCACCTCTGTTGTTTCTGTATGAACAATCTGCCCACCAGGACCCACAGTGCTGGAAGCTAATGATACTGAAACAAGAGAGGGACACAACCAAGTTAGCACTTCAAGGAAACACTGGACACTTCATTTTCCACAGAGAAACTGAGAAACCATTCTTATGAGGGAGACAGTCAGCTCAAGCAAACTGCCACCATGCTTAACAAGCTTCTGGGAGAGAAGTGCTGCCCCTCTGATAAGAAGATATGCGTCTAAGTGTACCATCATTCCTGTACCTCTGTCCTCTCTTCATACATAGCTAGAAGAAAGTATGACAAGAAGTCTAAATGGGAAGGAAGAGTTTTGGAGTTTGGGGGGAAATTTAAAGGGAGCCCACAAGAACATATCACATCACAGTGATAAAATGGATATATTGTCCATTCCCCTCAATTCTTCAGAAAAAGGGGAAGGAATTGGAATCAAATTTTGAAGATGAGCCTGAATAACTCTGCAAGCGCCTGTGATCCTTACATGAACTTTTGTGCTCCTTCTTCCTCTGTCTTCTCCTCATCATTGTGGTCCGTGGGCTCATGGGATGATTGCTCCGAGGTAGAGTATTGGAATTCTGGCAGGCCAACCCTGATGTGTTCATTGTGGGAGATGCAAAGTTGGAAGCTACGAGAGCTGGATAAAATACACAAGAAGCCATTTCAGTGTTTGATTGTTCATATCAGTTCTAATTCCACGCTGTTATTTCAATCAAGACATAAAATATGTCATTTTGTATCCCAGTATTCCTAACATATGTATCAAATGAGTGAATAGCTGATAATTCTTTTCCCGCTCCCAAAGTATCTTGCTAAATATTACTAAATTAACAGTCTTCCAGCCTTGATGTTAGCATCTTTGCTGACCTACGAAAATGTTTAAATCTGCCAAATCTGAAAGGGCTTTCTTAAAGCCTACACAGTATAGAGATTCCTATTTCCTCTTCATTCTCATTCTTTTAGAAATAATTGGGAAATATGTCACATACTGGGTCTCATGCACAGGACAAGGAAGACACTTGCAAGAAGTGCTGAGGATGGGGGAAGTGGTCCCTAGAGGAGCAGGTAAACTATACCCACTTCTTCAAAAAGACCTTGAACACAGAGGAGAAGAGACAGAAGGCTTGACAATTGGAGAAGGCAAGATTGGTCCAGAAGAAACAGCTCACGGGACAGATTTTGAGTAAACTTCAGGCAGGGGCCTTTCAGCATTGATTGCTGGGAGTCCCAATTGTGACTTTGCAGATCAAGAAAGTAGAAAAATAGGCTACGTTACATTTACAATAGTCCTGGTTGGATGTCTGATTCCAGGTGGGTGTCTTGCAATGTCCAGGATGGTGGGTATGGCAGTAGCTGACACAAGGATCCCAGCAATGGTGGTGGTCACTCTTCTGCACTTTGACTTTGGCCAACAACAGACAGATAATGTAACAAAAAGAGAATGTCAAACATCACAGGCAACCTGGCTCACAACTGAAAACATGTTAGAAGCCTACTTTTTGTAAACTGTGCATATAACCTTATGGAAAAGGGCTCCCAGTTTCTCTCACCTTTATTTCCTTACATTTGAAAACCAAAGGGATAACAAGGAAACTGATGTTCATGAACCTTCACACATTTCCCTCATTTCTGTTATGTTGGAGGACTTTAGGCAGACATCCTGTCTCCTTGAGTGTCGAGGCTGTGGAGATGTGGGAGGAGGTGACCCCGGTCTGCATTCTGGGAAGCAGTGGAGTTTGGAAGATCAGAGGGGGGTGCCCCTGAACTCTGACTAGCAACCAATAGGTCATCAGGAAGATAAGTTTCCCCCAGTAATAAGGAGGCTCCAAAACTTATGCCAATTTCAGCCAATCATTTGTTAATTGCTGTATCTCTTTGTAAGAAACATGTATAAAATTATCTTCTTTGGGTGTGACTGGGGTTCTTCTGACTTAAGGGGAGACCCCATCTGACTCTATTGGCAAGCTTTCAATAAAACTTTAAAATCTCAGCTGGTACTTTTGTGTCTAATCTTCTGCCGGACTGGATCCTAATTGGGGAGAGTCAGAAACTCTCAAATTTTGCTAACAAGAGCACCAATCACCCCAGGGACAATGAACACAAACAGGAAAGAAAATCTTCAGAATATCTGAGTAATGTTCATTGCTTGGCATGATGTGCTTTGAATACAAATCTCTGATCAAGGATACTGAGAAATGTGCACATTGGCTCCTATAGCTTACTCATCTTGTACTTTCAATCTGCCACTGCTCATTTTTCTGGCACTTTCAAAACCACAGGACGAGGGAACCACGATGGCCAAAGGGCAAGTCGATCAGCACCTTTGAGGAAATATATTTCTCTTTGTTGGGCCTGCAATAACTTTCCTCTTGACACTTTAAGGCAGGGTTCCTCAACCTTGGCGACTTGAAGATGTGTGGACTTCAACTCCCAGAATTCCCCAGCCATCTTCAAGTCACCAAGGTTGAGGAACCCGGCTTTAAGGCACATCACTCTTATGTTGCTTACATAAAGTCAGTGTAAGCACCACTGAATTAAAGAGCTCATACTTCTCATTTCTTGTCTCTTATTGTAGATTAGACAGTGAACATATAATCTAATACTTCATGAAAAACCTAGAAATGAAACTGTAGAGAATCCAGTTGCAAAGAGCTGATTCAGATTGCCCCCAGAGGCTTAAAAAGTACAATGGACAGTCTACAAAGGTGGGGATGGGAGTTCCTGATATTATCCATGGAAATTACTTTTTTAGGTCAAAGGAATGTAGTACAGCCACTTGTCATGGCAGTGTCCCTTGTCAGAGAGCTAGTCCTTCGCAATATCTAGTACTCCATGAGCTGCCAACATTTAAACTGTACCTGAAAATTAAATTTATAGAGACTATCTCATCCATGAAGGATGGTTATCAGACTGCACAAGGTTAAAAGACCTGGAGTTAAACTCATGACTAGAAGAGACAGCCTTTGCAAGTACCAGCTGCAAAGCAAGACTGGAAAATTCAACCCTGACTGAAACCTCTGCCAGAGAACCTAGTCATTTTTCCTGGTTGCATTGAGAATAGCTTCTATAGTCACTTTCCAGAAGTCTGCAAACATATGTAATACAGACAACATCAAGCTAGCCCTCATGAAGTGTTTCAGTACTCTAGAAAGAAGGTGTAGTGTTAAAAGCCAAAAGGAATGAGACAGTGTGTTGAAAAATATGTGATCTCTCATTTGGACCTTTTCTCCAAATTTGCTTATGGAAAATGTTCTTTTAATGCAGAGTTATGGATCATTGTAATACAAGCAGCTAGAAAACCACTCTTTCCTCTATACATTTGAAGGTTAGATTTTTAAAAATGCTGACAAGCCAGGCTTACTAGCTCATTTTAAAAATGCCATTATTTAAGAGGTACTTGAGATGAAGAAGTTCTGATGATTTACAGAGCACTGTGTTTAATTATGTTTAGAGGATTATGAATTTTTACAATCATAGTTTTATACATTGATGGTGAATGATGATTGTTTTTATGACTAGTGTGTTGACACTATTTATATACTGCCATGAGCCATTTGGAGTTTTAATGACTGAGGTGGCATAGAAGCTAAACAAACAAATAAATACACCAAATAAGTTTGCGTCTTGATCCCAGTGCCTTTTCAAATGCAGCAAGTGGACTGTGATTGAGGATAGTGACCCAATTAAGGAAATCACAGATCTAGATATATTAATCATATTAGTGTCCATCAATTAATTACATTTACATAAATGTACATGTGAATAAGCATAACAGCTCTGAAACAAACAGCATGCATTTTTTTTTTAGAAGCTGAACATATACCTTGTAACAAATATATGAAAAGACTCATCACCTCAGTGTTTAATTATTTTGGGCACCTTTTAGTAGAATCAATTTTACTTTTTTAAAAATAAATTCATCTAAACAACAAAGCAATTAAAGTTGTAACTAGAGTTTGATCTAATCATCAACTTGGTCCATGACAGGAATGGGATTGGCCCTTCCTTCACTAGTGATTTATAGTGTCTTCATAACATCACTCAGCCATCACTTGAAGTATTATAAATCCTTTCTTCATTGCTATTATTTTGGCACAATGATCATTGGTTCACTCTAGAAGACACTAATTTCCCAAACTGAAAGATTAATCATCTTTCTACAAGAATCAATAAAAGGCCAGGTTCCTGTCTCCTCCCAGATGGTCTTTGTTTTTTTCAAAACTGCACCTAATCTCACATGTTTCTGTGTAATCAGAAAGGTGGTCAGTATTTTCACCCAGAAATACATGTACCCCAAAGAAACAGAAGTGTTTCATATCTTACGCTCAGTCATGGCACATACCTGTATCCAGAGGCTTGAGGGGAAGTCTACTGTGGTGAGCAGGTAGTATTTCTAACTTGACATTTTCTGACGTGGCTGCTACTAGCTGGGTGGCTTCCAACAAGGAGCAATGCTCTGTGCTAGTCCCATCAATGGAAAGGATATGGTCACCTACATGCAGAGCCCCACATCTGCCAGAGAAACACACAACACAGGCATATATTGCAGTCACCTGTGGTTAAAAGTAGAGCAATTCAAAATCCATCAAAGTCACAGAAAAGTTGGTTGCTTGCATCACACACATTCTTTGCCATGTTCTTTGCCCAGATTCAGCTGAAACCTCATTTTAAAAAGCCAGAAATCCAACTTTGAAGTTTCCTGGTTGAAAGACCATGAAAGAACAGAGGTTTTATCATGAAAGAACATCAGTCAGGTTAACTGAACTACAGGTAACACTTCCCTAAAAAATAAAGTGAAAAATTTCATGTGGTCAAATAGAATCTGAAATGTATCTTTATCATAAGAATCTAAGGGGTCTTACTAGATTAAAAAAAATCACTCCAGGTTTGTCCTTATTTGCTTTTGTTCTTTGCCATTTCCCATTTTTTTAAAAAAGAGTTTAACCTGTGTGTGAAGACTACATTTGCGCATGACATTTGGAAGAATGAGGTATATGTTCCCCTATACAAAGGGAAAGGTAGCAAAAGTCAATGCAAAAACTACAGGGAAATCAGTTGATTAAGTGTGCCTGTTAGGGTGTTTGGCCCAATTCTAGTTAAAAGATATGAAAGGTGACAATGAACACAATTTCAGGAAGGAAGTGTAGCATTGCTAAGCAGGGGCTAGGCAGGCCACAGTTTTGCTCTTCAGCAAGTCACTGCTGAATAGTATGAATGTGAAAAAGGAAGTTTATTCATTTGCTGATGATAAAATATGGAACATGACATAAAATTATGGAATATTTTGTGTGAATCAGATATTGAATGTTAGTTGGTTGCTGAATACAATAAGAGCTGTATATGATGTAAAGTGTGCACAAGAATAGAATAAGACAAGGTGGTGTGAATTCCCCTTAGTCATATAATATATTTATGATAAAAGTATAAGAAATGCTCATGGTGACATTTCAGGTATGTTAGTTACAGACATGAATGTACATGTACTTTTGTAAGTAGATAATGCCATCGGGTTGGCTGAGAACATGAGGACTCTTACAGTGACTGTCAGAGATTGTATGATGCAATAAGGAATATGGATCTGAACATTTCAAGTACAAAAACAGTTGCCTGATAGCGAAAACTGAGCGAATGGCTGCAAATTGCACAGAAATGACAAAAAGAAAAAGAAAAAAATAGAGCAAATGGTTGAATCTGATACTTCAGGAGAATGTTATTAAAGATGAGAAAATGGATGGAGAAATGTTAAGATAGAAAATGTTAGTAGAAAGGGAATGAATATGTGGCCTGTTGCAAGGGTTGAATCTTTGTTGAAAGAAGCAAAAAGGGTTTTAAATAGGAATATGCTTCTACCCATTTTGTTATCAGGAGAACCAGAAGAAAGCCAAATGCAGACAGAATGATCTATTTAAGAAGCACGTATGAGAAAAGATAGGGTCAAGAACTGAAGGCTGGTGAGTGAACTCGGACTGAGCACAAAATGAGTGGTAAGTACAAAATAAGTATGTTGTGATGGCTTCGTCATATAGACAGAATGAATGACAGCTAAATTGTGAAACAAATTTATGAAATAATGAATAGGTCAAAGGAAGGGAAAGTCTGAGAAAGTTGTGGTTGAATGAAATAGACGAGATCCTGAAAAACTGAAGAATAATAGTTTAAAGAACAAAGAGCAATATATAAAGCCCTGTATGGACATATTGGAAGCAAGAATGGTTTGCAAGGATAAGGAGGGAGAGGCACAGTGAAATGTAAACTAGATATAGCAAGATTTCCTTTTCCTTGTCTTATCTCATGCCTTCGGTTCCATTGGCTTTATATTTCTTACTGTTTTCTGCATTTACGTGGCTTGCCACAAAAGGGAATAGTGTGAAGTTACCTTTCTATGCAACAGATAAGATCTCAGAGAACAAATTAATCTATAAATGTTCACATTGAAAGTTCAGCATCATATTGCAAATTTAACAGGGTCCAATTTATTTCTGATAAACCAACTTTAGTTAACATTGAACAAGTGATATACTGTGTTCCCAACAATATTATCAGGGTTTTTTTTTTGGTTTTTTTTTTAAAGATATTTTACAGTACTTATAGAAATGGTTTCCAAAGTTCCTCTCTTGGAATAGTCTGGAATATATATCATGGGTCTATGAGAAGCTAGTTTGAGTGTTGCCATTTCTTTGGATGAACTGAGAAGGGAAATACTAGTATGGAAGTGACAACTTTCCCACATCAGGGAATCCATCAGATGTGCCCAAGATAAACTCAGTTCCTCAAAGCCTTGCATTATATCCCTGAAGTTTTCACCCGTACAGGCATGAAAGCTGGCTGGGTGACTTTGGGCCAGTCACTCTCTCTCAGCCCAACTTCACTGGGGAAAATAGGAGGTAGGTCCATTAGGTATCCATGCTACCTTGAGTTGACCAAAATTAAAGGCAGGACAAAAATCAAATAAATAAACAAAGATCCTCCCTTACATAGAAAATGTAGTTTGTGCAGAGTAGCATTAATGCAGTGGCTGTTTTTTTCAAACATCCCAGATTTCACCAGAGGAAAAACATTTCAAACAGAAGTAAAATTTAAACCAAACAAACCTGGGAGAACATAATCACAGTTCAGCCTCTTACCTGTCCACCACACTAGCCGGCTTGATCTTGTCAATGACTATGACCTGTTTATTCCGATGGGTGTTCATTGCTAGTGTGATTCCTAGGGCAGAACCAGGAGCCTTTGCAATTTCCACTAGCAAAGGGCCTGAAGCATTGGCTACCATATCTATAAATCAAAAAAGGCATTTGAAATTAGTTCTGCTTAGCTCTTCCCAACCAGAACATCAGATGGGACAGGTAGGGAAAACAATGGCTTTTATAATATGCTTGACACATATGGTCACACAGGAGTCTTGATTTTATGTAGAAGATAATATTGTACAACCTTTAACATATACTGAAATTTGGAAATTCAGGACAAAATAATAACACTATAAGGCAAGTATACTTGTAAAGTGAACCCCTAAAATCTATGTTTGCAGATGTCCTTTCTCAGCTGCTGTCTGAAGATCTCAATGATCAACAAAATGACAGATAGACCACAATAGGCAGCCCAAACCAGCAACTGGAATAGATTTTAAATCAAAATGTTAATGGTACACATTATACAGGACCAAGGATAGCTCCAGGGCCAAAAATAGAACTATTTCATTGCAGAGTCTGATGTTTGAAGGATTTCTGCCCCACCTTGGTGAGGAACCATTTCCTAACAGAGCCATTCTCTGGTATCTAGTATCTATTGAGCATTTTGTGGCTTCTTTGCAGGCATTTTGGCATCTCAGGAAAAGGAATTGGTGTATCTGTAACTTATACCCATGCAAAGTATTCAAAGGTGTTTACATCTATTCAAAGGAAGGGTCTATAATAGAACATACAAATAGAAGGCAAAGTCCGTACAGTGTGCGAAAGAGATTTGGGCAATTTCATTTCAGTGTATAACTACCACATGTCCTATCTGGCCTCTCTCTTGACATGAGCTGCTATTTAGCTTTACTAAAAGCTTTACTACACACTGGATCCTTTACTACCCATGGGATCCTGTCAACACATGCATCAATCCCCATTACTTCACATCTCTTAAAGGTACCTGAGAAAGTGACAACACAGTTTGCATCATTCAGATCATATTCTGTAATATGTGTTAAACATACACACAAATGTTTCACACTGCTTCATTTTAAGATCTAATTTGTTGTTGTTGTTGTTCAATCGTTAAGTCATGTCTGACTCTTCGTGACCCCATGAACCATATTGCGCCAGGCCTTCCTATCCTTCACTGCCTCCCTGAGTTTGCTCAGTTTCATGCTCATAAGATCTAATAGTACATCCCAAACACACACTTAAATTATAACTGGAGCATATCTCATTTAGACTGACTTTAAAAAATCGAAACAAATGTTAATAAACATAATTAAAATTGAATATCTGGAGGGGAAACCACACCAAAGTTTCACAGGATGTACCAGTGTATCCAAATCTAAACTAACCAGATGTTCAGAATTAACAAAAATTATCTTACACTCATACACAGATAAATGGCAAAAAGCATCCAGTGGATGTTACTTTAACTTAGTTATGCCTCCATTTTTGGATAATTGTATTTTCCTGAGGAGGAGGAGGAGGAGGAGGAGGAGGATTCATCCTGCAATTAGGACAATCAGCATGCTCAGGATATGTAGAGGGTACTAGTTAACAGAAAGGAATGAATACTTTCGCAGATTTAAGAAGCCCTACCCATCCAAATGATAAACTAGCCCTAATTATCTGACTATTAATAGGATTGCCATGCAATTAACTACATTACAGTAAAGGGGATCTATATGGTTTTTTGATATGTATATGCAGGACAAACATTTCTAGAGCAACTGGATCTGGTTTTTGAAAATCAAATTTGTTCTTTTATTTCAATCTCATTGCAATACATGCTACAAAAGTGTAATCAATAATTATAAATCTATAATGTTCACATGCTCACTGGAGAATTGTTCATCTCTGAAAATAGTAGTAACCTCTGGGGCTTGATCCGTATTTAGTCAACCTCTATTTTTTTACTATCTAGAAACTCCTATTTTTCAAAATTATTCTTTTCAGATAAAATAATTGTTTAAAAAGTATGACTTACAAACGCTGCTTACCTGGGACTGAAATATATCCAAGCAGTACAGTACACACTTAGAAATTAAAGGATTAATGACCTGGCATTTATTAAATGTCCAGTATCTTTCATCAGTATAGGAAATATTTTCGGTGATGAGCAGCTTTCAAAGAGAGAAAAGGAACACCTTTATACAGCAAATACCTATCTGATCTCCCAAAAGGTAGAAGAAACCATCAGACAGAGGTAGGTTTATGAAGCTACTATTATTACCATGGTTGGTTGCACAGTCAGCCAGATGTTTAGACTGAACTTGGCATTTTTATCCACCTATCGAGTCCTTCCCAGTGTTGTTTGATGGTATTGTCGCAGGATGTAAGCTGTTTCAAGTAAAGCTGCCTTTTGCAATTGACTGGTGGTGATTTTGTCAATGCTGATGGTCTGCAAATGGTGCTCCAGATGTTTTGGGATTGCACCTAAGGCATCTATTACTATTGGTACTATCTTTGCCTTCTTTTGCCATTGTCATTCTACTTCTATTTGTAGGTCTTTATATTTTGTGATTTTCTCTAGTTCTTTTCTATTCTGCTGTCTCCAGGTATTGCAGTGTCCACTATCCAGACTTTTTTGTCTTTCTTATTAACTATTGTTAAGTCTGGGGTGTTGTGTGGCAGGTTAGGGTTGTTGTTGTTGTTACTATTATTATTATTATTCATCCTGCAATTAGGACAATCAGTGCACTCAGGATATGCAGAGGCTACTAGTGTCATAGTAACTTGTTCTGTCTCTTCAAAGAAAATTGATTATATCACTTTAGGGAAATCTTATATCCCCTGCTTTCTGATGAATTAGAGTAGAGGAAGGTTTTCACTCCCACTACACATATAATTTCCTCTGCTGAAAAACATTTCAACAATTTTCCTTTATTTATTCTCCAGTACCTGCCCTGTTTTGGGAAGGACTTCTTAAAATGTTTCTAGAGTGAGATACTGAATCATGATGACCATTCTGTCCAGACTGAGCAGCTGGCCTTTCCAGACTAGGTGTTCTTGAGCGGTACACACACAGCAGCTGCTGGTCCCAGGCCATCCTGACTTCTTCCCCAGCATAACACAGCATGCAAAGGAAGGTGTCCCAACATGCAACACTTGAGTTATTTTAAATTAGGAGAATGCAAACTCCTGATCCAGCTGCACTGAAAGACTCCATGGATGCATTATGGAGCATGGGCATAACCATAACTCTTCAGCAATGATTTGCTATTTTGTGATATTCCTTTTGCCTCGCTCTTATTCTTTTCTTAGCTGTCTGAATGAAGCCCATTGAATAAGAACAACAACAATCCCATAAACTCTCTATGTGCAACAAGGAACAACTGTTTTCCCCAACCATCTTGAGCATACTGTACAATCAACAGCACAGGGACAAGACTGCTTAGCATCTACCACATACATATTGGCAAACAAATACAGAGCTTTCTGCTTGCCAAAAAGTCCCTTTCTTTAACATATGATATTTATCTGAAATAAATATAAAACATGCCAACACTGAAGCTTCTTTTTAAAAACTGTAGCTCACATAGAATAGCTGAAAAGGGAAGTGTAAAAATTGTTGGCTCTACAAAGGGACAGGGAAACCCAGGAAACAGACCTCAGAGGCATCAGATATTTTCATTTCCCCCAGCCGGAAGAGATGCCGTCTGCTTGGAAATACACACTCCAGCAACACTGCCAGGAGCCAAGAAAAATCCCAGTCATCGCATGCTGCTGACATCAGGAAAAGCAAACAGGGGCTTCTTCTACACCTGATAGGCCTTTCCCCAAGCAATGGACTTCCCTACATTTTCATTAAAGGCAAAATGACATGCCTCTTTTGCCCACTAATGTCTATTCCAATTTAGGAGCTATCCCAAAGCTCAGCACAGTTGTCCCATCCTGCAACTAGTCCCAGCTTCACAGAAGAGGCTGCACATGCCACGGTGATCTTGCTCCCATGGGGATGGATGCCCTGCTAGTAAGAGGAGGGAAACAGGGAGCAACCTGAACCAACATTTTCTACCATATAAAACATCAGCAACAAGCCTTGGCTTCATGAACAACCTCTTTCCTTATTCACAAGATCAGAAAGTTTTGCTTCTAATTTTAAACAAATCTGTTTATGGGAAATCTGAACTCTGTGGACTGTGATGAATAGTCTGTTCACTAACTAGAAAGTAAACAGCAGCTTGTACAAAATTGGCAGATAGTCCACACCCAAAGGAGGAGGAATGGGATTTTGTGCACCGGAAATTTGCTATAGCTTATCCCCATAGTAAGAAACAGTGATTTTTTTTGGTGCCCAAGCTACAGATTGGTGTTGGTCCTGCAGCTTTTATAAAGTGGATTCTGACCTTAAATAAGACACAGCTCTGATGTGGCTTAAATTCAGTTCTAGAAATGTAGAATTAGCAGCAGAAAGTCAACATCAGTTTGAAATAAGTATTTTAAAAAATGAAAAAAAAAATTGAACTGAATCCATATCTATCTCTTTGGAATGAAAAAGGTGAAACAGTGGCACTATTTAGCATGAAAAGGTTCCCAAAGATGCGCCAGCAGCAATTAGGCCGTGAAAAGTAGCAAATTCTAAAAGCAACATATTCTTCTCAGTGGTGCATTCTGGCACTGGCAGTATAGAAAGAAAGCAAAAGTGTCTTGGCAAGACAACATGCCATTGATCAGCACAAAGCAGAGCATATTGTTAGCGTGATTCTTATGGAACAGCTTTAGCCAACTGATTGTTGACCCTGGAACCAAAGTAGTGGCCCAGTTAAGCATGGCACCATTGTAACACCCAGGGCTAGACATCTGTTACTGCTGAATTAACAGCACAAAAAAGGCAGAGAGGAACAACTTTTGGGAAATTTTCAAAAACCCACATAGCAGCAGCGTGTATAATTCATGCAGAAATGATCAGTAAAGGAAGTTAGCCCCTGAAAGGCTAATAATATCCTGAACAATGATATTGACTATGCTGAAAGAATCAGAGAATGCTTTACAAGCAACGAATTTGGCCTCTCAGCATTATTAAGCGACAGGAGACCGCCTGCGGTTCACGAAGAGGGGGGAAAAAACCCCTAGCAGATGAAGCCTTTTGGCAGAAAGATCATATGAATAGCAAAGGACAGCCTGAAGGAGACCAAACTGGCTTCATCAGAAATATCCTCTGACTGTTAAAAAACAACCAACTTTCAACAGGAATGAAAGTGATAATTTGGACCATGAGGGGAAGAGATAATTTTTTCACTTTTCTCTAACATCATCCATTTGCTGATTTCTACTTCTAAATTAATGTAGTTACACTTCAAAAGGCTTCAAGTAAGAACACCTTGGAGCCTTTAACAGGCAGAAAAGGGGTCTGAACCATGTTCCCTATATGGATTACTAAAGCTGTTCCTAAATAACTTATCAGACAAGAACCTGGTGAGAACTCAGTGATTCCAGAATGAGGAATAAGTGTAGGATCAATGCCCCCTCAATCTTTCTCATCCCCAGAATGGCAGTTAAGCTCAGAAAATGGATTCCCTACCCCTCTTAATTCCCTACCCATCTTAACTGCTTGGGAAGGATGATTTTCCTTCCTGAAGGCTAGCATACCTGCTGGGACGATTGGTAATCCTTTTCTGTAATCTCCCCTAAAAATCATCCACCACATGATAAAGTTTAGAAGGACAAAAACATGCATTGTGTCACCAGTGGATTTCCAGGGATTTGGGAAATAGACTTTGAAGTCAGGACTCACATCTGGGATGGCCTTGACATTAAAGGGGAATATTGAAGAGCACAAATGACCTTTTGAGTCTTTTTGAGTCACTCATTTCCCAAACCAAACAAATTCTTAAAAAATAAGATAAAATAACCTCCACTGCATAAATCATGTCTGCTATGAGACAATGTTCTGTTTTGCAGCAAAGGGATATCAGCTGAACAAGGCTTTATTTCAGGTCCCTGGAAAATAAAGTGATTGTGACAGTATATGTTACAATTTCTTTATTGAGATAAAAGCTACAACAAGCAGGCAAGGAATGAATGAATGAATGAATGAAACTTTATTTTCCAGACAGTGGGAAGTAGCTTTCAATACCCTGCCCACAAAACTTTAGGGAAAAATCAGTGTTTAATGAGGATGTTCTTCCAGTGGCTGCTGATTTCAGAGAGAATGCAGGTCAAAGCTTTGGCTGACCTAGGCAACCTAACAGCCAAGTCCAGTTTCAAGTTAAGCAGTTTCTTGTTCTCATTTGCTCGTGGTCTGCTTGCCTGGCTTATGCGTTGCTCCCCTCAGACCTAGTTATCAAATGACCTAGTTATCCACTTCTGTTGCAGATTAGATTATTCATCTGTTGAAAGTGGGGCCATCCGTGTTGTTTAGCTTGAAAGGAATGTAGGTTAGAGTCTAAGATTTGACAAAGATCTATTAATGCACCCAAAATGGTCCAAGTTAACTTTGAATGGGAATTAATGATCAGAAAATCTCCCTGGTATGCTTGGAATATTGAATCAAAGCTGAATCAGGCTGACTTATGTTTATCTTGTGATCGATGCAGAATTTTACATATCTCCGTTAAATTCCATCCTTATCATTTCAGCCCAGTATTCAAGACTGCCTAGATCTTTTTGAATCTTCCTTTATTTAAATAATTAACCACCCTTCCCAATTTTGGGTCCTTTGCAAACTTTGTAAGTGTCCTTTCAACTCCCTTATCTAAGTCCTTGATAAAAATGTTGAACAGTTCATGGGCTGGGACAAAGCTTTGTGGCACTTCACTTGACCCTTCCCTCCAAGCTGAAATGGAGCCATCAATGAGCACCCTCTGGTGTAGTCATTCAGCCAACTATGAATACATTTAACAAGTGTAACACCTAACCCATATTTTACTGTTATGAAAGAGGGTATCAGGAAGCACTCTGCCAAAGGTTTGAGGACCAGATACACTATATATGTGGCATTCCTCTGCTTTACTGAGCTAGTAACTCTATCAAAGGAGGAGATAAAGTTAGTCTGGAATGATTTGTTTGCTGGCTCCTGTCATCTGTAGCATGCGTACTCAAACGCTGCTTGATCTTTTCAAGGTTCTTAGCCAGTATAGATGTCTGCAGTTTCCTGGGTCCTCCTCCTTCTCAGTCATTACCAACAGCAATTCTGCAATCCATCACCACTGGTTTCTTCAGTTCCTTTGGATGTAAAGTAATTCAACTAGTTTTGAAGACCTGAATTCATTTAAATTAGCTAAATTCTTTCTTGGCTAACACTAAGCTACAGTTCCCTTGTTCCACGCTGGCAGAATGATGACCGATTAGGGGTCCAAAACAAATGGAAAACAGGAATTAAGAAGTTCTGTCTTCTCATCATCACCCATTATTGATTCACCACTTTCTCACAATGGGCTTACACTAATTTTGGCTTTCCTCTTATTTCTAACTTACCCAATGAACTCTCTTTATTTTCATTTTTCGCATATCTCACAAGCCTCTGCTCATTCTGAGCTTTAGCCTTTCCGACCAGAGTTCCTACATTCCTCTATTGTCCTAATCACCACTAAAAGAGCAGAGCAGATTTGGGACAGAAAGAAAGAACAAACAGAAATGGCTGAATGTTGAGTGTACAAATTGTTTGAATCCGTATGGGATTCCTGGGTCTTTTCTACTTACCTATTGTTGCACATGTATGTTTATGAATAAAGATTACATATCACTGCTTGAAGAAAAAAAGGGGCAGGTAAAATTATACATTGCTTTAAAAACGGGAAACTGGGCTATCAAAGCAATAATGGAGCCAAAAATGCTCCTTCTGCCTTCTTTAATAGACTGTTGGGTGACTGCACTTAATAAGCTACGTTGACCTTAAGTTGGGGTACATGAACTGCAGCCTCAGGGCCTCAACCCCCTTTTTTGCAAATTGGTTTTGGAGATTGCAATTGCCAAAAATTGGGCAAGTGGCTTCTCATTATTTGCAGGCAGGAAACAGATGAAAAGTACCACCTCAGGCATCTAGAATAAGCTTAACACAGGTCTAAAAAATAAACCAAAGAAACAAAGCAGGAAGAAAAATCCTGGCAACTTGTTGATATGGCCGCACCAATTTTGCATCGCTGCTGTTGCCTTTTGTGGTTAAAAAAAAGCTAAAGCTGGCTTTGGCCGTAAATGGCAGCCCATCTCACTCTCTTAGATCTTCTGAAGGGACGAGACGTACAGTACATGCCCTGCTTCCCAGCCCTGTTTAATGCTGATATAATTTAGCTCTTTTTGAAAGGATACAAAGGGAAAAGCTGTGTGGGAGAGAGAGAAAGAGGCACAGAATGGAGCTTTGGGTCTTGTAAGCATATGGAAGAAGAAAGATGCTTCAGAGCAGTGCCTCCACTGACGCTCAGTTTGTTCTTTTGTAAATCGATGATGATGATGATGATAATCTTCTTAAACCTCCAGTGACTTTCTTCCAAAGGAAACCAAATTGATGTAAATGTTACACCCTGAAATTTTTCACCTCTTAGATTTGAATGTAGTAACACGGCACATACATGCTCGCTAGATCCATTTAGAACATTTCTCTTGTCAGGACTGAGGCCAGATTAAAACATCTAAGGAGCCAAAGAAGAACACAGGTGGAATGAATTCTTCCTTGACTTACCTCTCTAAAACCCTTTATCTTCAAGCATTTTTCTTGCAGGCAGGTTCATTTCTATCACTGGATCTCTCTCACTCTCTGAGCTTCCAGCAGAGCCAAATTTAAACACTTAGATATGTGGTTGTTACACTGGATAGACACTTACACACCATTGATTTTGTGTCATACACTACACCACTGATCAGAGCATACACATTTACAAAGAGTTTGCACATGCAAATTTATATACTTGTATAGAGTTTTAAAAATAATTACTAGAATTTAAATTCTACTGATAGCAGATCAAATCAACCTTAAGTATTTATAATTTGCACCCCACCTTAATCAATCAGTTATCTCATTCATTTGCTCTACTTCTAGATGCATCAAGCCGTGCTTCAAAATAAAATTCACTTCCATTATAATTACCTCAATCAATTCAAACATCATTACATACTTCCCAAGCAAATTAAATTCCACAACAATAATTATGGACACATCACAATTCTCTTCTGGTAGTACATAGTACATTTCTGTTCATTCAGAATTGAGTGGCTTCAGTGGGCCGTAATAATTTTGCAGTGTATAGCTCATATATTCTTTCACTCTGTACAGTAATCTTCAACCCGAAGACCCCATTTTTAATTTTTATACTAGCTTTTTACTCTGCTTTTCAGAGAGAAAAAATGACTCCCTTACAATTATCAAAAGAGTTTCTCTTCCTTTTCCTCATATGCCACTCATCCATCATGTTAATACATACATAGCCACATAGTAAATATCTTTTTAGCGGCCAATATCTATCTATCTATCTATCTATCTATCTATCTATCTATCTATCTATCTATCTATCTATCTATCTATCTATCCATCCATCTATCCTTTCCTTTCCTTTCCTTTCCTTTCCTTTCCTTTCCTTTCCTTTCCTTTCCTTTCCTTTCCTTTCCTTTCCTTTCCTTTCCTTTCCTTTCCTTTCCTTTCCTTTCCTTTCCTTTCCTTTCTCCTTTCCTTTCCTTCTATACTACTACACTCCATATGGTCATAAGATGCTGCAAGACTGGTGGGGAGCAGTGTTACTTTCATTCCTAATACAAGTATGCAGTAGCCAGCAAACCATCATTTACTGTATTATGCAGAGGTAAACTTCTCTTTTCCTTAAAATTCTCTGTCCATGCCCTCAGCCCACAACTGCTTAGTGGTTGGATTTACAGTTTCTGCCATCTATTTTGCTCTCTCATTTCCCAGGAACGTTCTGGCTCCCAGCATGCAGTACAAATTCTTTCCTTATGAATCAATAGGGAGAAAGGCTAAAAGGGAGCAAGAATAAAAAGAGCCCTAAAGCAATGCTGGAACTGGATTTCCAGCTATAACCTCATCCTGTGACTGGGCACAGTCAGGAGTAAGCAGATTGAAACCATAGAGTTTTCTAGCAAACCTTGAAATACTTGATGCTTTATTGGACGTACTGATTCCTGATCACATCATATATACAGTAGTTTGGTTCTGAAGCTGAAACAACCTTTGTCTTTTATGGATTTCAAATCCTTGCCAAATTTCAGCCACCACCACCCATGCATCATAACCCCAGTGAAACATACTCCATACTGCATCCCTTAATTAAACCTGTTTGACATGTTGCCAGATTTTCCTATCCCATGGCCATCTGACCACATTTGCGAGTCAAGTGTAAACAACCTTTAAAAAAGGCATTAAAAGTAAAGTGTTGACTGATCCATTTATCCATTCTCATTTCTTGAGTGGGTATTCATAGTGCATGGATACAACATATAACCACGCTAAGGAATTTTGACTTCTGCTTCATTCCTAGGATTTCTGCCCATATAACAAGAAGCAGATCAAACAGGAGCAAGCCAAGTTAATGTTTGGGTAAGTAGGTCTGGCTATTCCATAGACTATGCTTCTGCCCTTCCAGGATTTCCACTGTTAGCTCTATCCCAGATATATGTATATGAGCATATGTGTGTATGTGTGCATGTATGTGTATGTGTGTGTGTGTGTGTGTGTGTGTGTATATATATATATATATATATATATATATATATACAGTATATATATACACACACACATACACACACATACTCACACACAGACATACATACGTACACATACACACACAACCCTTCATTTTATTTATCTCCTACTCCAATTTTATATGTAGAAGGTTGAGAAAACATAATCTGAGCAAACCTTTTGCTGTTCCTCAAGATACAGAAGAATCATGACAAGATGGTAATAATTTAGTGAGTCAACAAGTCTCTATTCCATATCAACAATCTTGAATATGCAGTTCGAAACAGTAGTTCTCCAGATCGTGTTGTGCTGATTAATACAGGTGGGGCTTTCCCACAAGCGGTATCTCACAATTGCCCCTGTGCGTCTTTTATTACAGCTCTGTCACTGACCACTTTGCCTTGAGACTGACATGGCATACAGTTGTTTTTTACAGTTATGTCCTGTGACTATACATTGCACAGAAATTCCTAGACATTCACAAATCAACCACACATGGGAAAGGAGTTGCACAATGGCTCAACTCATTAAAACCTGATGCATGTAAACACAAGATGACATGAATGTAAATATGCTATTTGCATAATGTAGTTTAACACAAAAATAAATAATGTATTCAAACAAAAATTATATTAAATAAAACTAATAAACATTATAAATACAATATAATAATGAATACATTCAGATAAAAATTATGAAAGGAATAGACAACTGTGGCACTTCCTCTAACCTAAAGTATCAGATACAAATGTAGAGCAGAAATTATTTGAGAAACCAAATTAAAATATCCTGAGCACTTTTTATTTTAAAAGTAAAAAGAAATAAAGTTAGAAAGAAATACTTTCTAATGTAAAGTTAGATGAATAAAATTTATTATCTCACCACTAGCAAATTCTTTGTAGACCTTTTAGAAACTACATGATTCCAAGTCTGCAAAATACTGTTATATACATTTCCTCACCCACATACAGGAAAATCACTTAGTTCAAAGACATATGTGTGGTAGATCAAAGATACTTGGCTCAGCTCTAACCTTCATTCTCAAACTAGAAAGTTTTTTATTCTGATTTTTAAGATGTGGATTTGAATCTGATTTGAAACTAAGTACTCAATTTGTGCCCAGTGAGGGGTGGACTCACAGAAGTTGAAAGTATTCACCCATAAAGATATTGGAAAAAGTCAAATGAAAAGAAAATTGGAAGAAGGATGACGGAAGGATCTAATTTTAAATCTGAAGATCATAAACCTGGTGTAATTCTGCTTCACAAAGCATAGCCAGCCAACTTGTCAAGCTTCACAGCACTAGTTCTTCAGATCAGAATCCCGAGATTCTCCATTAAGCTTGTGCACCAGGATTTCTAATAGGAAACTTTTCCTTCATATTCAACATTTCTTAGCACTTAGTTCTGTCCCAGAAAAATTCTTACTGTTGTGCTTCAGCTCAAAACTTAGAAACACGAGATACCTGTTTTGACCATTATTCCATCCAGAAACCATAAATAAAGAAGCATCACAGTAAAGTAATCCATGTTGGCTGATACATAAAAGCAACCACACTGAAGAAACATCTCTGTCTACAAGACAGAAAACAAAGAAAACATTCTCTGATGTGCTTTCCTTTAGTAAGCTAGCTCATGGCATTATCAAGTAACTCTATGTAGCAAAAACAAATTAGGCTTCCAAACTGACTCCTTCGCCAAACATTTGCAACCTGAAGCTTTGCTCACTTTGATCCATGCTTTCTGCTTTCCATTCTGCAGCATTCGTTATTTACTCAACTGCAGAACTGTTGCAAATTAATTTCAGCTGAATAAAAGCAATGATTGGGGGTGGGGGGGGGGAGAAAACTGGATTATATTGGTACTATAATGTATGAGACTCTAGTTCTAGATTTCAAAATGAGACAGCATATATTTTGAAAGTGGAAATCCAGGTTCTTAAAAGTCAGACTAGATTATTTCACATTTACTTTGGCAATTTGTACAAATTTCTGATGGGAAAGCTCATTTGCTTTAACATGAAATGTGTCCGACCATTCCCCCCGATTCCTGTGAAGGAATGCAGGAGAGTACCGTACAAAAAAGCATTTTAATCTTTTTCTTCCTTAGTACACTTCATAAGGAAACCCTCATTTATTTGATTGGTGGGATCCTCTTCCTGGTGTCAGGAAAGGGGCTTTCCTCCTTCTGAAGTAAATGCAAGCTATAGAAAAGACGTTTTCCTCAGTGGAAGAGAGAACTCCCACTTTACTGATTCCATGCCTTACCCCCTGCCCCAGTGGAAATTATTTTAGAATTGCTGCACACCAGCTGTGCAGTTTGGTTCTTCCTTTTGATTAGATAATAGGTTAATACAACATCTCTGGTAACGTTTTTTTTTCTCCCACCTTAACATAGTTGGTGGCTGGAAATCTTCACGGACTGAAAGCTTCTAGGACAAAAATTAGAGCTTTTCCAGCTCTAGAGCCAGAAAGAATAAATTCAGTTGCATGTTTTAACCATGTTCCATTTGCAAGAAAAGCTCTACTATCCCTGATCGTTAGAAATGTTTTGAGCCCTATTTGATTTATTAATTTAGTGTTAAATTGGCATGATAATTGGGCATCATTAGTCTTTCCCTTCTGTGGCTCAGAGCTTAAGCATGGTGATGTGGTTCACATGATTTGCCTGCAAAGAGAAAAATGGACTTTAAAAATAGACACACCAGTGTGTTGCTTCTTCCTCCTTGCAAGGCATCACTTTCTGCAACAGTTCACTGATCTTCTACAGCCATTTTGGACTCAGCAGTTACCTTAAACTTATCATCTCTTATTTTGTCCAACATTTTCAGTAATAACTGCTCTAAATTGCTGCAAATTCTGTGAAATGCAAAGGCTTGAGTAGCTTTTGTGTTTCAAAATATTTGGGGTTGGGCTTTGATCTCCACCAGCAGTGGCTTATAATACAATAGCAAGCAGAGACTTCTTCCTTTCCATTCCAGGGCTACAACAACTTGTAGCAACTCTCTTTGCTTCAAGAAGCAGCAGCAGCAGCAAAGGGAGAAGGTGTGCAAAACTCTCACTTTCTCTGGAGATGCCATACACAAAATGGGTGCTACCTCAGTTCTCAGCCATCTGGGTTCTCACTTCTCAACCATGTGCCTGCTTTGGTGCGCTCCAAATGTCCTGGGGATGCCACCCAAAACCCAGAAAAATTTAGACAGGACTACCAGCTAATGAAAACGAAGACAGTCTGAACAATCCCAGACTCTAAAGTAGTGTTACTCAGCCTTGGCAGCTTGAAGATATGTGGACTTCAACTCCCAGAATGCTGGCTGGGGAATTCTGGGAGTTGAAGTCAACACATCTTCAAGTTGCCAAGGTTGAGAAATACTGCTCTAAACCTTCTTCAAATATCTCCACAGTATATCTACACTACAGCTGCGTTTGGATGCCTTTTTATTATCAAGCCTGGTTTCTTTTTGGTGTTTGTCATTTTTATCTGGTCTTGCTATCTTTTGAGGGGCTGTATTGGCTGTTTTGTTGTAAGCCCAAAGTCAGTTGGGTGGGGGGAGGCTATAAATGGGATCAAGCAAACAATCAATTACTCCAAGTCAAAGCATCAAAGGACTATCCTGCAGCACTCTCATTTTGTACCCAAATAAATGTTGCCCAAGTATAGTCTGTGGCTTGCCTCATCTCAAGGACAGATGCACAAAACCTAGGACACAAGACTCCCAAATCTCACTGAATGTTTACCAGATATTGTATTCAGCCAGAGTGCTTGGACAGACCAGGAAGATCTAGAACATTTTCACTACTTCTGTACTGCTGCCTAGACAGTATATCTATGAAGTCACCAAGGGGGTCAGCTTTATTTGAAGGAGGCTTTACTTTTAAGACATCCCATCCAAACTCTTGCACCCCATTATCTACTAAAACAAAGTCCTGATAGCTCTGGAAATTTTTAACCTGTTCCAAATTCTACCACGTATATGTATTATCAGAAATATCTCTCATTTGTGAATGGGAAAAAATGCAATGGAGTTGATTTCCCCCAATCATCTGTGTCCCCAGGATGGAATCAAACCCAACAGCCCTTACCCATTATGGAGACATCGTACTCAATCTGGAAGAGTGCCTCCTGGCTGCACTGACGCAGGATGTTTAGTGCATCAGCATGACTCACACTGTGAAGAGGAATCCCATCCACGCTCAACAGCCTGTCCCCAATTTTCAAAGACCCCTCCCTGCAGAAGAAGATAAAGGCATAAATTAGGAAGACATACAGAATCAGAACAATTAGTACCTTTTTACTGGCAACACTGCCACTGTTTCTACATCTGCTCCAAATGTGCAAATACTGGGTCCAGGAGTTCTCCAAGGGTGGGATGTAATTTTTGACAAAGCTCAGAACAAATCTGGATGGTGTTCCTGCTTTGCTGGGGAAAGCCCACAGTGAGTTTTGAGATAATTTTAACTTTGTATGTATGAGACTGGCTTGCACATATGAAGCAGGAAAACTGTCAACACTTGTTCCTGCTTTGCCTGGATGAGTCTGTTGTAGGCTCGTCTAGGCAAACAGGGAGCAAACCCTGGAGCAAATTTTGAGAGATAGCTTAGGCCTGGAAGCCTAACTATCTGTCTAAGTCATCTGCCAATCACAGAAGCTTTGTCATTTAGTTATTTATTATTTATTTTTATTGATAGGGGTTGCACAAATTTATTTCTCATTTTAAGGGGTCACAGTTCGATAAACTCTGTGCCCATGCTTAGGTTCCTCTGATCTGTTATTTGCTTGATACAAAAGGATGGTGAAAAAAATTAGGGCTGATACATTCTTTACTGGATTATTTCTTTCAGTTAATTTTTTTTTAATGTCATTATCTTCACATCTGTTTTACTGTGTTATCTCTTTCATTCATATTCTAGTATTTCTGTACTTCATGGAGAAAATCTATCTATCTACGTAGTTGCTAAGAGTCGAAAACAACTTGATGGCACATCATTTTCATACTATTTTTACAACACATTCCCATCCTTTGCAGTCCATCACTACCGCATTGCTGAATCTGCAATTGGCTTTAAATGATCCACCACTGATTAAATTTTTCAAATGTATTTTCCATAGTTCATGTTTTCTGGTTACCCAGAACTAGTTCAGCAGAGCTCGAAGGAAATCTATGTTCAAGAAGTAAAGAAAGATACACCAACGGTAGATGTGCAAACCTACTGAGAATGTTTTTATAGATGGTATGAAAAATATGTATTTGTTTAAGCTCCACTTAAACAAATGTGCTAAATGTGGAACTATGTGAATGTTACCTGTCTGCTGGGCCACCTGGTCTAACATAAGTCAGTACTAGTGGCCTGGATTTATGCCAATCTTCGTGGGCTCCTCCTGTAAAAAATTGCAAAAATAATTCATAAAAGAGGCAGACACTTATCTGACAAATCAGTAAAAAAAGATAAAATGTTTGTAAATCAGCAAGCAGCTATCAGTGATTCTCTGGAAAACATGCAGTAACCTGGTAGTATCCATTTGCCAGTCTCTGAAGATTACTTTTCCATCTCCCAAAAGATGCCCATCAGAAAGCTACCTTAGAATGACACAGAACACCTTATTTCATTCTTTTCCCCTGTTTTCAAATGCCCCAGCGTGTTGCTGATTACAAGTGCACTGACCTCGTAGTACAAATCCAAAACTATTGCCTTCTTTGTAGAGGGTAACTTCAATGGTCTTTGGAATGATGCCAGCACTATTATCTGGGGCTGCAGACAAGGGAAATAAAAGGATGAGCTAATTCTTTTCACTTGCTGTACCCTCCTTCTATAAAATCTGCATATTTATAAGTTCTGCAAATGATCTCAAATACAAAAAGTCATCCACATAAACCTTCTAGATTACATAAACGGGACCATTGCCTGTAATACTTGCCACAATTGAATGACAGCATTCAAATGACCGGATCTGTCTTCCAGATTGCCTCTGATCAAACTTAATACATATACATATATACTGAGCTTGTTTTAATATACTAACAAGCCAGAGCCTTTTCTTCTACAAGTTTCAAAGCTCAGTAGGTTTCCTAGAGCTAACAGTTTTTGCCACAGATGTTTACTGGATTCTCAGATACCTTAATAATAAGCCAGCTGGCAACTTCGAATGAATACATTCAAATCCTCATGGCTAAGAGGACAGTTGTTGATTGTGATCATTAAGTAGAGAAAATGATTAAGTGTAAAACAGCCCTGAAGGAAATGTGTCTTAGTCCATATTTAATTTAGTACCTCATTTAATTTTAAACACTTATGAAAGCAAAGACTGCATCTCTTATTAGTAAACGGCACCTACTACACAGTCCATGCTATGACTTTCCAGACAACATGCCTGCCTCCTTATCGTAATGGTATGTAAAATATATACACAGTATAGTCAAATAAATTGGTAAAAGAATTAACAGTGCTTTTAAAAGTGCACCAATTAAATTGGGCAGATTGGTGAAGGGAGAAAGAAGAAATTATTATATTTAAATTTAAGTACTTCAAAAATGGCAGCTGACAGCTACCATTTTAGAAATGGTGTCTCCCCATCTTGTCATACATTTCAGTAACTCTCTCAGCCTGGTGCCCTCCAAATTTGTGAAGAGTAGAACTTTCAATAATTCTGACCAGCCAGTTCATTTGCCTTGCTGTCTGGGAATTCTTGGAGTTGCAAATAAAGAAAGACTGTCCAGAAGAGAATATCTCTTCTAAGATGCTAAAAGACTCCTGTGCCTCATCTAAAATCAAGGAAAGCATATTTTTTTTACTTCAAAATTCAAATCCAGTAATAATGAATCAACCAATTAACTACCATTCTGATAGTCAACAAAGATTTCTTTCATTGACAGATCAGTCTAGTGTGACTATTTGGGGTTCGGTCCAGAAATGAGCTCTTCAAACTATGTGGTGCAGTAGAGATTGTATTTTCTACCTCCGAATCTTTCTTCTGAATCAGAAATCTTCCCATGATCCCCAACAGCTGTTGTTTATCTGGATAGAAGCAAAGCCTGCTTCCAACCTTATGTAATGTTAATAACATTTACAACCCACTAGCCAAAATGCGTGTACCCTATTTAATATTTTAAAGCAGCAATAAAAATATTTTAGTCGAGAGAAAAAAGGCCTTTGGATATTGAGCATAGGAAAATTAAGCAGGACCTCTACTTCTACCATATTACTTAAAATCATAACCACTTCTAATACTATAATTATTTTACTTCTCTAACCTTACTCATTCTCAACTTCTGTCCCTTGCAACTGAGAATAATGCTCCAGAGATCTGATGAAGTAGATTGTAATCCACTAAAGGTCGTGTCATAGTGCATTATTTGTCACACAGTACAGTTTTATGTGATGCCCAACTTGAATCCCATAAATGGATTCAAGTTTGTGGGTCAAAAAAGAATGGTTGGGATTTTTTGAGCAGATAGAAGCCCTTCTGCTGAAATAACCATGGACAGGAAATCCTTTGTGTGGTCTGCTTTCTGTATTAGTTGATGCTTCTAATGTCTACTTTATATATTTGCCGATTTTGTGAAATCTTTAGCATTGTTAAATGTTTATGAGCAACAGTATCCAATATGTAACAGCATGGGGAAAAGTGGAATCCACTGTAATCACTCCATGAATGAAGTCACTGGCAAAATGTGACTTCAGGTAAAAGGATCTCAGATAGCAAGGCTGGAACATCCTGAACATCTGGAGAAACTACTGCCAATAGGAGTAGGATTACTAATCTAATGGTACAGTCACTTTCATACGTTTCCTCACAAAAGGGAAGGGGAGGAAATGAACGGAGGTCGCCTAATCTTAAAACACCGAACCATAAAGCTTTATTAAGGATATACTAACCAGCTAACGGTAGCTCATATTCTACTTCTAATATTACCCTTTCTCCCACATTCTTCAATAGACTTATAATTTCATCATGTCGCAATTTTGTCAAGTTAATCCCGTTCACTGACTTGATGTAATCACCAACATTTAGCTGATCACTCCTGTAACAGACAAAACAAAATATCTCAGTTCTTTCCAGGGCCAACCCTACGACTACTCACTTGAGGCAACTGTCGCAGGTAATAGAGGCAGAATGACAGTCTCTTATTATTTTTGTTTTAAAATTCCCTGGCTGTTTTCTTCATTGAAGGGTACACTGAGTTGTATAAACCCCATAACAAAGGCCTAAGTAGATTGTTGCCTTTTTCAGTCACCAAAAAGTTTTGGATCCGCTCTGGTTATGTCTTTACTGATTAGCTAAATAGAGAGGTCTATGTAGTAAACAATGTGCAGAGCAAAAACCAAATCTTACTTAATACCTGAGATGTCCATCAACATTTTTTTAACAAATGTACATGGCAACAGAGAAAAGAAAAGGATTTATGATGTACAATCTTACATCCTATCTGCAGAACCTGTCTTAGATGGCAAGGTTGAAGGCATCATGAATAAGCCCTTCCAAGCTGGGATCATAGCAAGCAGTTCAAAATGCAGTGCCGCTTAAACATTACAGGCCCATTAAGCAATTAAATGAAATACCATTTAAGCTTGACATTTGCCATTTGGCACGTGTTGTATTGACCATACGACTTGCTAGTTTACTCTTGCTGTACGTTTCATTCTCCAGCCTTGCAACTGAAAAACTCCCTTGCAACTGTAGTTGCCTTACCTTGCTGCTAGTCCTCCTGGCCTAAGGTTAGAGACTCTTGGCTTCCCATCTTTATCAGTGCCACCAGCTATAGTTAATCCGAGGGTGCTTCCCTCTTTTTTGATTAGCTCCACAATTGTGACTCCTCTAAATTCTTCTGAAGATATAAAGAGAGAACAACTCAGTGCACTGGAGTTTTTATTATGGACCATTACTATATTGGAGCATTTAGATCCCATCTTTCGATTTCTGAACAAGGAGGAGGCATTCCAGACAACTTACAGAAAGGTACATTTTAAACACTTCAATAATAAAATTATTAATAAAAATAAAAGGACTAATAAAATCATTCCAGCTAAGTAATTTATAACAATACGTCTGTTGAAAAGAAAATAGCTTTTAAAATAGTATTTTCTATATCTATAAAAAGCAGCAAATAAGAAGAGTAGGCAAAATTAGAGCAATAGGAAGAGAAAGGAATTTCTTTGTCATATAGGATAACATGGGTTAGAAATGTGATTGATTCCAAATATTCTTGATCCAGTTATACAAGCATGGAGGTCCTTAGTATTCTGAGGAGCCAAAGGTAATGAAATGACAGGAAGGCTGATTAGAATTCAAATGGCAGAAGACTTGTAAACAATATGATCAAATATTAAAAAAACACAATTTTTTATTTTATTCTGTAGTGCTGGTCCACTGGAACCTTTTCAGTTATAAAAAGAATTCTTTTTCTAGATTGTCTAGATTCTGGATTCTCTAGAATCCAACTATGATAAATGTGTACATAAAATCGCAAATGAGCTCAACTTGGGTACAGGTAGTCCTCACTTAATGACCATAATAGGGACTGGAAAATGCATTGTTAAACAGGGTGGTTGTTATGTGAGTCATGCCTGATTTTACAACCTTTTCTGCAGTGGTCATTAAGCAAATCACGTGGTCATTAAGTGAATCACACAGTTCCCCATTGATTTTGCTTGCCAGAAGCCAGCTGGGAAGGTCACAAATGGCGATCACATGACCCCGGGATGCTGCAACCATCATAAGTGTGAGCTGGTTGCCAAGCACCCAGATCACGATCATGTGACCATGAGGGTGCTGCAACAGTTCTAAGTGAAGAGGATCAGTTGTAAGTTCCTTTGCTCAGCACCACTGTAACTTTGAATGGTCACTAAACAAATGGTTGTTAAGTGAGGACTACCTGTATGACTATAGCCATATGGTTAGCCTTTCCACCTTGTACACCCAATCTCTGAGGACATGAACAAGCTATTTGGATGTAGTAAGTCTATTTCCCTAATTCTTTATTTATTTATTTAATCAAACTTCTTGTCTGCCTCAGCTGCAATCACAACTCCACATAGTTTACAAAATATGAATAATTAGGATTAAAACAACAAATGAAAAAGGTGAAAAGTAACAATAAATAATAAGATTACCAGACAATCAGATTGAGGCAAATGGCATGACTCATTACAAAGCAGTACAGAATATATATTGGAGTTAGATCAAAAACCCCTTTGGCCCAGGGCCTGCTGACAAGGCCAAGTCCTCAAGGTTTTCCAAAAGCACTTCAGGGTTAATGTTCCACAGGGCACGTGTTGCCACAAACAAAGTCTGCCTCCAAGGTCCCACATTGCTTTAACAATAGGCCCTGTTCACCTTGGCTACTGAAGGGATTAATGCATCTTTGAGGGATGAAGTTGCCTTGAGAGAAAAGTGAGGACTATTTATCATCATACTCCTGATGATTAAAAGTTGAAGCAGCATTACATCAGTTGGTGTCAAAACACCATATTCTATTAGTCTATTAACATATTCCACACCAGTGTTTTTCAAACTTGGCAACTTGAAGATGTGTGGGTTTCAACTCCCAGAATTTCCCAGCCAGCATAGACTATGTTAAAAAACCTTGTATCTCATCTGAAGAACTGAAATTTTTAAAAAAGGAAAAAAAAAGAAGGTAGCTGGCCCCATTTTATCAGCAGCATTTTCTTCTGTCTTCTCCCTTTTACTTAGTTTCTTTATTTATTGATCATTGCTTTGGCAGCAACTGATGTAATACTGCTTCAACTGTTAATCATCAGGAGTATGCCATATGGGGCTCTATGTTTATTTTTCCCCCCAATATGTGCCAATTTCTTCCTCTGTTTTTCAGAGCTGAGCTTACAGCGTCATTCTATCTATATTACCATTTCACAGGCGTTTGAGCCGCCCGTGCAGCCGTGGTTGACGAAATACTGTTGTACGTTTGTAGCATCCCACACAATCTAGTTGGGTGCCAGTATCCTCAGTATGAACAAGTTTGAAAAACCCTGTTCTACACCAATACCTGTAACATTAGTGCTGTGGAAAACACTCTCAAACATGTTATAGCACTGAAGAGTGATAAATGTTTATAGGTTATCTATTATATGGTACTAGTTCACCTTTACTCTTAACATTAATGTCAGATTATCTTTTAAGTGAGGAATGCTATATCCTTCATGCTTCCATTATTCAGTGTCTTGGGTTCGTGCTCTATTTCTATCTTCATCTTACATTTCCATAAAAACATCCCCTTAGCTGGGGTCATAGCAGCTAAAGGATCTAGAATGGTATCAAATCAATGCCAATTATCTTTCCACCGTAAAAAGGTTTAAGATCACCAGTGCAATCCAAACCAGAAAACACACGAATTAGACAGAGGAGGATCATCAATGCCTAATTTAACATGCATCATTCTAGCCAAGTTTAGAAAATTAGGCTCTGCAGCAAGTTTTTTTCTTATGAAAGAGCCAAAGTGACACCCAATATGGCAGGACTTCTGAAATTAACAACTCCAGAATTCAGCAAAATAGTCCCTGACTAAATAAGGCAGGATGTATTTCTTAATCTCCCCCACTTTCTTTTTCTAGCCAGCATTCTAGAAGCTGAAGTCCACATGTCTTAAAGTTGCTGAGGATGAGAAACCCTGTTCTAGACCGCTAACTCAGAATGTTCAAATGGACTTGCAACTTACTGTATGACCAATATGGCTTGCCTATTTGAGATAGCTGGACTTAGACAAATATATACCTGATACAAATATATGATTATACAAATATATATGTTTCATCTGCATATGATGTTGTCTACAATGTTGGCTACTGTATTTGAAAACTATATAATAGTTCTGGGAAAAATGCAGAAGAGGGAAATCAAAATAATCACCTTCTCTGCCAAAAGAAAAAGGTAGAATTTTTGGGACTGTTTAATTTAGAAAAAAGACAAGCAAACTGGGAAATGATTGATATGTATAAATCATGCCTGTCATGAAGAAAGATGGGCAAATGTTCTCCTTTTCTCAAAACATTAGGGTCATCCAGTGAAGCTGACTGAATGGAAATTCAGAACAAACCAAACCAAACCATTTCTTCACGCAGCTCATAATTAAACTGTGGAGGTTATTACTACATCATATGGTGAAAACCACTAACTTGGATGCCTTTAAAGGGGGTAGAGAAATTCATCTGTCAAAGGGCTTGACTATAGGGTACCATGGCTCCAAACACCAGTTGAAGGGAACAATAGCACAAAATGGGTTCATCTTCACCTCCTGCCTGAGAGTATCCCAAAAATATTTGGAATAACAAATAACACATGAAATGCTGTGTAAAACAAATGGTCCATCAGGGCTATTCTTATATTCTTATATACTTTTCATGAAACTACAGCCCAAAAATATTTGGAATAACAAATAACAAATGAAATGCTGTGTAAAACAAATGGTCCATCAGGGCTATTCTTATATTCTTATATACTTTTCATGAAACTACATAATGCTTCTCCCCAGAAAATTCTGTGCCAGCTTAGTTAACTGGAAGGTACAGTGTATAAGGATAATGTTTTTGTGCACATTTGCCTTGAAGGAACTCATCAATAGTTGTGTTTTTCATTATAACTGAAATGTAACACACTTGGCTAGGAAAAAGCTATATGAGAAATTGGTGAGGGAGATCTTTTTTCTCCATCACATGATTATAGGGTCATCCCTATAAACAGTGCATAGTGGACAGATAAAAGCCAATGTTTCACATGCAACAGATCTACCAGAATTAATGCTGATTTGCAATTGCTTTAAAAGGGGGTTAGATAAATTAGTGAGGATAAGGCAATGAGGTTATTTATGTTATGATGGCTTGATGTTTATCCCCTCCAGCATCAGAATCAGTAACTGTTGTTGTAAAAAGAACCAGAACGTGTTACTACAGTCTTGTTCTGCCTGTGGCTTCTAATGGTCACTGTGGGAACATCATGCTAAATCAGATGAATCTTAAAGTAGTCTAACTGGGCTTTTATATTTTTTAGGCTACTTCCCAATCTTATGATATACCATGCATTATCCAAAATTAAAACTATTCTACTAGATGGTGCCCTGCTTCCATATATTTCTACAGACTTTATGCAAACTATTGCTCACAAGCCATTGACCTTAGTGCATTTATTTATTTAAATGCACAGGTTAATTATAGATAGATAACTCTTCATTTCTGCTCCTGGGTAACTAATAACTCATTGAAAATTCCATCCTCTTCTGCTTAATGCTTTATGGAAACCCCAGTCACACATATTCTGTGTTCTGTTGTACTCCACTGAGAGTTTCAATGGCAGTATCAGATGCAGATAATACTAGCCCAGGGACTGAAAGATCAAAATGGAAATAGCCCTCCAGCTTGCTTTGAACAGAAATAATCATTTTTTAATTTCTAAAAAATGGAAAGAATTCTGATAATTTTTTCAGCCATCTGAGGCTCAAAAGAAAAAAAAAAATTACAGTGGGCCAGGACTGTCCCATCTCTTCCTGGATTTTCAATTGCTTTCACCATTCAGGTATGTAAGGGGAAGGGGGACACTTTACAGAGAGAAAAAAAGTCCCGTTGTTTAGAATGGTGTATATAATTCATGATTTCTTTAGCATATTAATTTTTTACTTGAACATTAATGTTTTAAAACTATCAATACATTACCTAAAGTACTATATTACATAATGTTTAATTCATGATGTGAGGAACATTAATTAAATGAAGGGAATACTCTTAATTACTTATGCCAAACTGCCTCTTTATCTGGCTCTGATCCTTTCTGCAAATTCAGATTTAACAACGAAGATCAGAATTTGACAATGATTTAAAGAACAGTACAGTAGAGAAGACAGATCTCTGGGTGATATATTGTACAAGTATTCTTGATGGCTTGGGAACAGCACCAACAAAACGTCCTCGGTTATCCTGTTTTGGAAGGAAGGGAGAGAGGGGCGGGGCGGGGGAGAAAGAGAAAGCTAGAAGTAGATCTCGTCATGAAAGAACAGAAAGTTCTGTTAAATTGTAGACCTCAAACAATTCCCAAATTATGAATTTAAAATTCTGAGAATATCTATTTTGCATCCTGTTCTGGTTGGTGGATCTCAGAATTGTAGTAAAAGAGAAAGAGAGAGAGAGAGAGAGAGAGAGAGAGAGAGAGAAATAGCTCCTGTAAATCTTAAGTCTGTCTTCCCTTGTTGTAGTAAGCTCATGAAATAAAACAAAAACATTACCCATCTGTATGCTAGCAAAGCAAATTGAATAGATACACCCAGATAAGACAATCATTGCAACTACCTGGTATACTTTGCCTTCTGGAGACCAAGGCTGTGTCCAGTCCACCTGAGTCTTTGCTTCCTTTTGAATAAGGCCCATCATCTACAAAAGAAAGAAAGAAAGAAAGAAGCCCTGAAATTGTATGGGTTCTAAAATAAAACATTGTCTCTTTATTACCGTAACAGCTTTGTAAAAGTGCTTCTATGATCTTTTCTACCCTTATATTTAGGGCATATCACCCTTAAGAGAGAGCAGTGGTTGGAAATGATATCTTTAGGGTGATTTCTCCATCTTTTGTCATAGCATCTTGAACACAATGGGCTCTACTGCATGGAGTTCAAATAGGTTGAAGTACAAATGCAGATAATGCCAGGTTGACTATCCTGAGCTAGAAGATTTCTTATTTATTTGCAAGTATTTGTATGCCACTTCTTCTTGTGACTCTAAATGGCTTACCATAGCTATAAGAAAATATCCATTACATTCATTAAAATGGTGACTGTCTTCATCTTGCAAAATAGCTTTCTCTCAATCCCATGTGTCCTACTGTCACTGGCAGAATCAGAGATATCAATAAATATGCATAAGAACTATTTAAAGTTGGGTCAGGACTGTGGGAGGATTTCATATGGAAGATTTTGCTATGCAAAAGATGAATGCTATACCCTAATATCTAAAGCCCTTTTTTTCAGAACGGTAACAGCACTGTTCTTTCCCCCCAGAAATAGCCCTTTACAGGTGAAAGAATATCATTCCCGTAAGTCTTAAGTATACTATAATTCTTGCAAAGAAATGCCTGGTCTTTGGAAATAGAACAATAGAGAACCAACAGAAGTCTAAATCATCACACCTGAACTCAGTCACACCTTCTGTTACATCCCTTATTTCAAAGTCACTGTTTTCTTGCAGTGACTGCAAGGAATTTAAGGAGAAGGAAGAGTGCTTAGTGGGAGGGAGGGAGAAACAGCATTTGGAGGAACATCCATTTAAAATCCAAACTGTAAGATGGGCTTCATTTGCAATGTGCTGTTTTTCCATTGAGGGATTTGGTTGCCAAGTAATAAGGACTTCCAAATCACTTCTCCAATACATATTAACTGCAACAATTCCAGAAAACTCAGGACTGATTGAATAAAAACAATTTTAAGACAACCCAAGGGTCCAATAGTTATAATACATCTCAGTGCAGTTCAGTGGAATGTCTGCAATTTACTGCCCAGGAAGAGTTATTCCTCATGTTTGAAACTGACTCCCGCTCCCTGTCCCATGTATGGCCTTTGCAGTACCCAGAGAAAATACGTTCCCACAAACAAGACAAAAATAGCATATTTAGAACAGAAGCAGCAACAGCAGTTGGAGGGAGGAGGACATTCTCACATGTGCATAGAAGCTTCAGTTCCATACATAAATAACCATATCTGGTGACTGTTAGGGGCAGACATGGCTACGTACTTATGCATACCAAGTATCGATGCGTAATGAAGGAGTTCCATTTAGAACTTCCAGCTGGGAAAGAAGACAGCTGAAGAATTTATCTTCTTCCTCCTACCCCCCCCCCATTTTAATATCATCTTAAAAAGCCTGGCAAGGAGGCTATTAAAGAGGGCCCTAGAACATGTTACATGTGTGAGGCAGTGAAGTTGGGGTTGCTGTCTGTGCTTGGGAAAAGTAGCTGCAGCCAGGCAGAAATGCTTCTCACCCCATTTCCCTCATACACTAATTCATTAACTCACAACTTTACTCACAAGCATCCAAGCTGGTGTTCCATCTGCCTGTGATAACTGAGCCACACCCTGGCGTTTTCAAGGACATGCCGGCATCCAAAGGCAGCCTCACCCTACTCAGGCTCTTAGCTTAGAAAAGCAAATGCTATGACAGAGTGGGCAGGTGTGTGCAGGAGGAAAGGTGATGAGCAAACGGCATACAGATATAGAAGCGGAGCAACATCTAAAGATTGGCAGCTATTACAAGTAGGCAAGAGGACTATTATTCAACTGCCAGGACCACAAGTTCTGGTGAGCAGCATATCCTGGTGGGAATCCTGCCTGGAGCTTGGAGTTTTGCCAGGGGCTCAGTAGTGACTAGAAGAGGACCAACCACACTGAGGCTGCACCTCAACCAAACTAGTATAAGAACTTTTGGAAGGAGGCAAAGGTTATATGCCACTTTACAGACTTATAGACTTTTGCCTGAACTAAGTGTCAAAGGACTGAGTATTAAAGACATATTTCCATGACAACAACACCTTGCACCTTGTCCTAGATGGGTGATGAGCAATAGTCTGTTGTTGAGGAAAGTGTGTGCATTTTGTACAAATTGGCTATGCTGTGGTGTGTCCAGTCCCTGGAAAGCAAAAAAACCCTCAAAACATTATGATGGGATAATGCAAGATAGATAGATAGATAGATAGATAGATAGATAGATAGATAGATAGATATAAATATAAATATAAATATAAATATAAATATAAATATAAATATAAATATAAATATAAATATAAATATAAATATAAATATAAATATAAATATAAAAGATTCTCATGTGAGGATGAAATAGGAAGAGAAAAATATCTCATAAAGTTAACCTGATAGACGAAGCAGGAAGTCAGCCAAATGTGAGCCCAAGTTGCACCGCAGGGAAACAAAATGCAAGTAAATGTCAAGTCACACTTCAACAGGCACCTTCCTTGACTGCTAAAACATTTGGGTCAGATAATGAGCAAAAGCAAACACTGTAGCATCCTCCTTTGGGCTTGGGATGGAAGGAATAATTGAAAGAGTGGTGGCGATGCTAATTGTTTTGCCATACAACCTGTCAGTAAAATGCCAGATAATTTTTTGACCAGCCGAGTTGTTCAACTGCTAACTGTGAATGGTGAACATACATTTATTATTACTGGCTCAGACCATTTAGCTGTTTGCACAAGATTTACTTTGGGCTACATTTCTGGAAGGCTAGCTTAGTTGTAAAGCTTGTTTGCCACTATCCCACATACCTCTGAAGCAGAGTGTTACTGATTTTGAGGGCAGAACAGCAAACTTTGCTTTGGGCTTGCTGAAAGAAATGTCAACCTTCTCTCATATTGCTGAGGTGTTCAGATGGCTGAGGCTTTTCTGAGCCATTCATGTAACAATGGATTCCATGGTTCCTCCTAAACTATGTTATTCCAGTAGCAATACTGTGTGGAAGGACACAACTAGGTTACTATCCAAAGTTGATAAAAGCCCTATTTTCCGGAGATAATGTCCAGCATCAAAGCTGGGTCCAGGAGGATTCCTAGGCTGCAACCTGATCTTTAAGGAAAAGTGCAGTTCCATCCCAAGCAAGCCTATCACTCCAAATCCTGAACCAGCTTCTCTAGCCCTGAAATCAGCCACAATTCCTACTCAGAGAAGTTTGTCTTCAACTTGCTCTCCAAACCGAGTCTCTAAATACATATGGAGGCTTATGAAATATACAATGCACAGCTTACAGAAAAGAAGAGAAGTACAGCTGAATATTAGCATATTGGTGCCAACTGACTCTAAACCCTGATATGATCTTCCAGGCAGCTTCAGATAAATACTAAATAATACAAATGGGACTGTGCATGACCTCAGGACAATGTCTAAGGAGTCAAGCAGAATTCTCCCAATTCCACCTTTAAAAAGTGCTTAGAGAGGAAAGAGTGGAACCATAAATAAACACAGAACTTCTGACTCCCAGCTCTTTCAAAAGTTTATATAGGACATCATGGTCATAGTGTCAAAAGCTACTGAGAAATCCAGAAATACAAACAGGTTAGTATTCCTCTCATCAATTACTTGACCTTAGATCATCATCAGGATAATCAAGGCTATCTCCATGGCAGATCCTGCTTTGAATCCAGACCAGGAAGGTTCTAAATAATTTGTTTCCTCTAAGAGCTCCTGGAGTGCAATGCAATTGTCTTTTCCAAAAGCTTGGTTAAAAAAACTGTATATTGGGCATCATCCATACTTGTTAACATTGGTCAGGTCCAGAGATAGCTTCTTAAGTAATACCTCAGTACCTCTGTTAACAAAGGCATGGGAGGAAGGCTATTTTGGCTGCAGAGAAGTTCTAAGAATCTCAGAAATTATTGGAAGGATAGACTCCTTGGAGATCAAGCTACAGAGGAATCTAATGAAAGCAGTGTGGTGAAGTGATCCAAGGACCTTAACTTCTTCCTGCCTTCCTTGAGAGGCAGATAGCTAAATTGATTCATACAGATGTTTTTACACAGTGGATACCTTAGATACAGTACCATCCAAAGTAGCCTTATGAAAACTGGTTGCATTAGAGGTTAGATAGTTATACAGCTCCAGCTGGTCTTTCAGGGTTGTGTCATCTGCCTGAGAGACTTAAAGAACTCCACTGGCTTTCACTCAGCAGATAAATACTTTTTTTCTTCTCTGAGTGTCATGGCATAAATATTGTAAATGCATCTGTGTTCTCTAGAATCTAGTTAGACTCATGGGAATCTAATGGACCTTAGTACCACAGATAAGCTGGAAGGGCTGAGCCATGGTTTCAGTTCAAGTGGTGCTGATGAGGCCACTCGATAAAGCCCTGTACCATCATAGCGTCTTCTCTTTTTAAAAACATGTTTGCATTTCCTTCAAAAGAAGCAGAAATCTGTTTTCTAGTTCTGCCTCTATTCTGAAGCCAAATCAAACTAAGGGCAGAATTAGAAAGCAATGGGTTGCTTCTTGTTCTTGCTCTTGCTCTAATCTGGCTTCCCAACAGACATTGTCAGAGGAAAGGCAAAGTCTTAGAAGCAATGCTTTATACTTGCAGAGAAAAATAACATTTTACAACTTCTTTCTAAGAAGGAAATATTTAATTTAATTAATTAATGTTACGCAGAACAGTTAAACTTTTGAACAAATCAGATAGCAAGTGACCATTTTAGAAAGAATCATGAAGAGGAGGGAAAAGCCATAGCATATAACAATTCATTTCTCTCACTGAGCAGATACTATTCCGACTTCTATTTGAAAGTGTTCAGTAGCGTGTGCACAAATGCAATTGGTTTGATTCAGCAATGAGTCAAATTAATCAGTTTGCTGGTTTTCCATCTACATGCCCTGAACATCTTTTTCACAATGCAGTGAAAAGAGGATTTTGCTGCTTTGATATTTTCTCAACAAAAGCATTTATTACAAATGGAGTCAGTGCCCTTTGTAAAACAGAACCAAATCTCATCCTCTGCTCTGTATTTTTAAGGCATAGATTGAATTACAGGTGGCTTCCAGGAAAAAGCCCATCATAACATAGCTGCAAAGAGGACTTATTGTTTTTTTTTTTTAATCTGCACTCAGTCATGACCAATTCTGCGGCGACTGCCTGGACAAGTCCCTGCAGTTTTCATGGCAAGGTGTTTTGGAAGTGGTTTGCCAGTGCCTCCTTCCTAGAGCAGAGCCCAGCTGATGGGCACAGGAAGGCGGGGTTTCCGCTGCTTCACATCTTTTCAGACGTACGCAACTTCCGCATTACCAGCAACTGGTCCCATCTCCCACACAAGGCGCCGCCAGCATTTTTTCCTCCCACCAGGGTGAGAGTACTTTCTCAGGTTCTTGGTGACCCAAGCTCCACATACAGTACATCTGGGTCATATTGACTCTGCTATTACATCATTATTTGTAGTGCCAGAAAGAAAACAATGAATTCTCAAGAGATCACAATATAGAAACATCTTTGGCTAGAATTCCTGATTGGTGTACATGCTTAGGATCAAACTAAAAAAAATTCAGAAGGTGCAAAAGGTTATAACCTCAGCCTTTTGACAGAGTGGATCTGAGCTAGTGTGATGCTATGATTAAAGATACTGGAATAGGACTTGAGAGACCCACGTTCAAGCCTACTCTTGGCTTGAGAAGTTCGTTGGGTGACTCGATTCAACCCACCTTGCAGAGCTGATATTAATGAGAAAAATTGCAGAAGATCCTATCACACCATTTTGAACTTTGACTATAAATCTAATGAATAATCAACAAACGGTAAATAAATGTGTTGATGTGGATGGCAAAACCTTCCAAATGAATCCAAGCTATCCTTAGAAATAATGTGTCAAAAGGCTGGCTTCATACACAATGTAGTTGTGGGTGAGACAGAACTAAGATTTTAACTATGCAATCTTTGGGGCAGGGGGGAACTTCCTGCATCCTTCCTTATAAGACCACAAATTACAAGGGAATAGGTTCATTTTGGAATTACACTACCTTGACATTTCTTTATCTATTAAAATGTTTCCACCAAAGTAATCATTAAAGAACATCCTTCATATCTTTCTTATCTTTCCTTCCCCCCACCCCTTTTAGTTGAAAACAGAATTTATTACAGAAGCCTGTAATCAAACAGGCAAATCCATTCATCCCAAAGGAGGAGAGAAGAATGAATGAAAGTGTTTCTCCTTACCTTATACACAAGTATGTCTAAAATAAAATTATTTACAACTTACAAAATACTTGTATTCTAGAAGGAATAAGATTTGAACCAGCATTGTCTGAAGTTTTAATGTGAAAATTGTGCTAATCCTTGGCTAATTTACAAAAAGAAGTTGTCAGAGTGGATGAACACTAAGAAAGCTGATTTGTACAACTACAAATTATAAAAAACATCCTGAGGTCTTTAATACATTAACAAGAAATTGCCTGTTTCCAGCCAGCAACCACTTTTAGTGACTGTTATCAGTAAATCATTTGATGAATAATAGATTCATCAATTCATTGTGGTTGAAACTCAAATCTCTCCAGACCAAATACGATCTTACATATAGCACATCACACTAATTCCACTTCAGCTTCAGTCCACCTCAACATAGCTCCTTCATGTTATTAGCATTACTTTATCTTTATAAGGAACAAATTAAAAAGTCTCCTGGATGAGGCTAAAGCCCTGTCTAATCCAGCATTCTTATGAAAAAGAGGCTAATATTTAAAATTTAATATTTAATATTCTCCTTGCTGGCTGGAGAATTCTGGGAGTTGAAGTCCACACTTCTTAAAGTTGCCAGGGCTGAGAAACACTGATTTGAGGTATGGAGCCATAAAGACTACTTGTCATTTATAGCTCTAAATTTCATGAATTTGTCTTGTCTCTTATAAAGCATTTGGATTGGTGGCTATCAAACCCTCTGATGCAGCAAATGCCATAATTTGTTATGCAATGTATTGAGAAATACTACATCTTACTGGTCCTGAATCTTCCAGCATTTTGTTTCAATTAAAAGCTGAGAAATACAAATTTTTATTCTCATTGTGATTTATATATCATTATTATATTATCATCTCCTCTCCCACCTTCTTTCTGAGCTAACAAGCCCCAAATGCTGTAATTAGTCTCACACACAATTTAGTTTAGGCTTTTAATAGTTTCAGTTGTTTATTTTCAGAACTTTTTCCAGCCCTACACTCCCTTTTTGTAGTGCAGTGACTGGAACAGGACACAGTCTTATAAGTGAAGTCACAATCATTGTGACTTCTATTAGGGCATTATCATTCTAACAGTTTTATATTCAGCCCCATTCCTAATGATTGCTAACATGGCATTAGCCACATGCTTATTTGACTTTTTCCCTGAACTCATTATCCCCTTCTTGGTGATATTTGCTGGATTTATTTCAGGATTCTGTCATCCCATGAAGAAATCTAGCACTTTGACTCACTTGCCTTCACAGCTAATTTAAGAACGGTAATATGACTGGCCTGCAAAAGTATGCTGGTTTGAGTTTAAATTTATTAATGTATTTTATTAACTTCCAAAAGCTATGCTTCTTACTAAGCTAGGACTTCTCTAAGTTTTCCTAGACTTGTCAGATGCACCAACATTTTCTATCCTTATGAAAAGGAAAAGAAAAAAAAAATTCAATGCCATCCCAAGAGAAATGCTAGGCATATAAGGTTTCTCCAGCACAGTATTTTAGACTGCCATTTCTGGCAGAGTTTATTTACAAAGCCATGCCAGGACAATTTTATATTAATTCTTTGCTCACTGTGTCAGACAATTTGTTAAAAAGAAATTAGGAAGAGAAGAAATTGCTTATTTTACTGTTAGCAGAATATCTGAAAATATGTAAAGCTTCACTGGGCTCTTGCCACTTCCAAAATGAAATGTTGCAAAAATCTTATCCATATATTTGCATTCAGAAGGAGCCTTCACATTCAAAACTGAGACAGGTGTTTATCAGTTCAATTCTCCCACAGGAGGGTGTCCAGATTTATTTGAATGTTTCCTCCTCCACTTCCTTACAGGCAAGCTTTCAGTTGTTCATGACAAGATGCAAAGCTATTTCCAAAGGATCTGGCATGGAGGCAAACAGCAGGAGAGGACGGAATAAGAATTCAGAAACTGGCCAATACAGTTCTGAGAGTTATTTTAAAAGAAAAGATCTAACACATTCCATTTTTCCCTGAGGTAACTACTGTATTTACCCAGACAAGAAGACAACCCATGAATTTAAGATAACTCCACAAAGGAAGAATAGAGAGAGAGAAAAAAAATCACAGCAAAAAGTCCTATGCAATGCCCAGCTACCTTACCTAGGCCTGTCATCAATAGCTGGAAGAAATCCTGAAGACTCTCCCCTCTCCAATAAAAATGTGCATGGTTGTCTTTTTTTTTTTTAATATACCTGTCAGAAACCACATATCAAATCAGAGCAAGGCCAGAACACATATGGAGATGATGATATAGACAAGCCTTAGCCTAAGGAAATCTGGTCACTAATGGTACTAGTACTGAAACAAGAGTTCCTTGCTTTACAAGGACAAACACAACAGGAATATGGCATGTAAGGAGTCTGAACTGAGGAAAACCTTAAATTCTCAAGATACGAATAATGCATACTTAATTGGATATTCTAGGAATAAGTGAACATGACTTGGCATGGGTTTCTTCAAATTACACTATTCAGGGTACAAGACTATAAGAAGCAATGAAGTGACCATGAAACTCAAATCTGCTCAGCTACAATACAATAAAAAACAATATCACTTCTATTAGAATTAATAGTTGTCCAACAGACATCAGTGTTACACAAGTATATGAGCCTACAGATGTATTGTTGGAAGACTAAGGAATTCCATGGCAAATTGCAAAATAAACTAAATGCATCTTCTAAAAGGACATAGCAATGCAAAAGTAGGAGAGATGGAAAATATAGGGAAATTTAAACTGGGTAGCTGAAATAATGTGCCAAATAACAATTTGCAAATCTCTTTGCAAAGATTTTTTGTTTATTGTCAATGCCTGCTTCAAACAACATAAACCCAAACTCTATAGATGGACATCGTCATATACACAACATTGGAATCAATCAGACTTTATGATAGGAAGCAGATAATGGAGAATATAGTCAAGCAGAAGACTTTGAGATAGAGATTCGGAAGCAGACTATGAATTTATGGTGTCAAATATACATATTAAAGAGCTGGCAAGATTTGACTCGGAAAACATACAGTCAGACTATAAGATCAACCAAAGAGGCAGATTCAGTGCCTTTAACTTATGTGAAAGAGAGGCTGAGGAGCTATGAGAATAGATGAGAGACACTGTGTACACTGAAGTGAAAAAAAAAATCCCAACATTTTAAGAAAGAAAAGACCCAAGAGTCTTTCAGAACAGCCTAACAAGATAGCCAAAAAAAAAAAAAAAAAAATGGAGGATGAAAGCCTTGAGCAGCAAAAAGGATGCATAACAACTGAATGCAGATGTGCAAAATAAAGCAAGAAAAGGCTTGGGAAGATACCTCATCTGATATATTGACAAATAGGAGAACGTAACCAAGGAAAGAAAAATGAGATATGATTTTAAAAAGCTCAGAGAAAATACACCAAAATTTACAGCCAAAGTGGGAATACTCAATAGCAATCAAGAAAGGAATCTACAGCATTGGAGGCAGATAATGTTAAAGAAGGATGGAAAGACTTTTACTGAAACTTTTTACAAGTGACACATAATGCCATAAACCTTTTCAGAGAAAGAGTGTATTGGAGAGTAAAGTGTAAGAGGCAATAGACCACCTGCCAAAAAGAAAAGCACCAGGCACAGGTGAGATTCCCTGAATTGTCTAAAGGTACAGGAAAAGAGGCAGTTATGCCAGCAGCTCTGTTTACTGACTACATCAAGACTGTTGACTCTGTAGATAATTCCAGAATGCAGAATATAAGAAGGCTGATGGATGTGCCAGAAGACCCAAGTGTTCTTTTGAGGAACCTTTACAATAAATCCTAGACTGTAAGAACTGAGTCTGAAGAAACAGCATAGTCCAGAATAGGGAAGGAAGTGTGTATGACAAGGATACATATTGTCCCCATATCTGTTTAATTTATAAAGTAAACATATTATAAGAAGGGTAAGATTGGCAGAGTGACAGCTGGAATCAAATTTGTGGCTGAAACACAAGCAATTATAAATGTGCAGACAACCACCATCTTCTTAACTGAAAACAAAGAAGAGCTTGTTATGAAAGTAAATAAAAATGAAAAATGAAATACAGCTTAATGACAAATAGTAAGAAAACAGTAATGTCAACCAGCATGTTAGTGAATTCACAGTTAATTACAAAGAATTGAAGACAGAGAATAAAGAAGCAGAGTCTCCTGATGAAGAAAGAGAAGATTCATCCTAAGGAGGATGGCAATGACAGACTTAAGACTGTGAAGAATAAAGACATTTCAATGATAACAAAGACCGGTACGCTTAGAGCAGTGGTAATTTACAATTGTGAAAGCTGGACACTGAGAAAAAAGCCAGAGAACAAAGATTGGCATCTTGAAATGAAGGACTGGGAAACAGTTACTAAGAGTACTTGCAAGAAGAATTAATTAAGTGGTCCTGGAAGAAATGAAGACTGACTACTCCCCCAAGCTGATCATGAACAAATACAAACTCACATACTTTGGACTTGTGATGAGAACAAATAATGGCCTGCTTGGCAAGGTTGACAGAAACAGAAGAAAGGGAAGAAAACCGATAAGGAAGACAGATGGATCAAGGGGATCTCCGAAATGTCTTTGGAAGTATTATAAATTATCTCCATGGATAGAGATGGTATACTAATTTGATAGCTGCCTTGGAAATTTCCTTAGTTAGATGCTAAGTTTTTTGATAGCTGATGTTTGGCAATCTTGCCAACAATTGGCCAAAGCAGTTGTTTCCACCTTCTTCAGATTCCTTTGTTTTTAAGCTGAATGAATGATATACTCAATCCACAGGTACAGTATCATGTAAGGTTACGCCAACCACACTACCTCCCCAGCACTACCCAGGAGATACCCTTCAAATTCAAATGCAAGAATGTTCCAGGACAGCACAGGATCATCAAGTGAGTGAGTATAATCTAACCATCATCTCAAATATCTACTAATGATTTGTCTCCAATGCAAACTCTGCCACCTCATTGATCTACTCTCCATTTGAAGACAAAGTTAGAAATTCACAAGATGAAATCAAACATTTACAAACCTATTTAACCCACCACCATCACCACCTCCATATTATGTTTGTAATTGCCAATGCTTCTTTGTATCTACCCATGGCAGTAACTCAGTAATGTACTCCACACCGCTTTAATGACATTCATGCCCTGCATGGACTTCAGTTACACATGATGTATGTTCAAGACTTTCCCCATTACATGCTGCACCCTCAGATTTTTCTTTTCATGGTTTATTCTAAAGGCATTATCCATTTTCCCACATAGCCTACTTAAGGCATGCAAATTTCATAACCACTTACTGCTTTATTCGTAAAAAAGGAATCTGTAAAGGTAAACAGCCATTCATTGTTCAGTTAAGAACTCTATTCTTTGTGTTCCTGAAACTCTTTCTGTGAGATTTTCAAAGAGAAAATTGACTTCCAGGTGCATTTAGACTTGATATGAGGAGCCATTTCCCATGATGATTTTTAGAAGAACTCTAGATATCAGTAAAATTTGGTTAGTAACAGATATAACATTCCTGAAAAAGAGAAGGCTGCAGAAGTATTTCTTTCTCTCCTTTGCACATAACCTTTCCCATAAACATAGGAAGAAGGACTGACATTAGGCCAGAGATTTCTTAATGTTTACAAAAAGGAAAGTAGGAATAGTATTGCTGCACAAGTAATCAAAAGGGATCTGGTAGGACCTTTCCAGGCTAACATGTTTTTCTTAAAAAAAAAAAAAGATTACATTTTTGTCAGCTACAGCTCACTGCATCAGATGCAATGGAGTGGCTAGACTGATGTAGGGTTTAAATTGGGATGGGAGGGAAGGAGGGGAAGACCAAACACAGAAATGCAGATGCATGTCATAGATGCCCTCTTCTGCCAGTAATGCCCCTCTGGATTCAACGTAGCACAAATAGGCCAAACTTTGCACAAAAAAATCAATGGACACAAGTTTGACCTGAGGACTCAAAACAAGGCAAAGTAATATCAGAACATTTCAGCTTCCCAGGACATTGTACTAGAGATCTCAAAATGACCATTTTGGAAGAAGTGAGACTTTAACAGCACAAATGAGTGAGAGACTGCTGAACATCAAAAGGTTTCAGGCTATCTCAAAAGTTTTCAACAAATATAGTGGGTTTTTAACACATTACAATTGTTAATCAATAAGGTACTTGTCGTCTGTCTCGCATGGAACCTGCATCTACATAACCAACCTGTCTTCCCCTTCCCCACCCAGCTTTCTCCCAATTTAAATCCTACATCAGTCCAGCTATTCTATGCATCTGATGAAATTTGCTGCAGCTCACAAAATATGCATTTTAATAAAATTTGTTAGTTGGAAAAGGTGCTACCAGTCTCCCCGATCCTCTCCGATGGCATGACAAAGTAGCAACAATGGTGCATTGGAATATCTGCAAGAAATACCAAGCAAGAACTGGTGGGACCACAAAACAGACAAAATAACAGAAAATGAAGAAGCTAAAGTGGTCTGGGATTTTAGAATTCAAACAAACAAGCACCTGCCACACAACACCCCAGACTTAACAATTGTTGATAAGAAAGACAAAAAAGTCTGCATAGTGGACATTGCAATACCTGGAAACAGCAGAATAGAAGAAAAAGAACTGGAGAAAATCGCCAAATATAAAGACCTGCAAATAGAACTAGAATGACTATGGCAAAAGAAAGCAAAGATAGTACCAACAATTATAGGTGCCTTAGGTGCAATCCCAAAACATCTGGAGCACCATTTGAACACCATCGACATTGACAAAATCACCATCAGTCAAATGCAAAAGGTAGCTTTAGTTGGAACAGCTTATATCCTGCGACGATGCCTTTAACACCATCAAACAACCACATCTGCCTATCCCAGGTCCATGGGAAGGACTCGATAGGTGGATAAAAATGCCAAATTCAGTCTAAACATCTGGCTGACCATGCGACCAATAATAATAAACAACCAATAAATAAATACAAAAGCTAAAAACTAAAATGTAAAATGGCAACCAAGCCCAGAACAAAACAAAGCTCAGAGGGGGGACTCTCACTCAACCGACCCCTAATGTCTGGGGGATTACCTAAATAGTAAATATGCATTCAAATCTAAAGAAATATGTGGTATTTTGCTTTAAATCATATAGTGATTGTGTCAGCTTCTGTTCACTTAAGGGCTCCTTGAAACACATTTTGCTTGGGGTGCCTAAACTTTGGCATGTAACTCTCCATGTCCATGAAGCTCAACTTCAGTGAGTTTCTACCTTTATAGAGGTCACAAGGCCAGAATTTTGGAGAAAGCAGGGTACAAAGCTACACCCAGAAATGTATATGTCACTTATGTGTAAGTGAATACATAAATTGCCCATTGCTACAATAGTATGGGGGGGGGGGAGGAGAGAGAGAGAGAGAGATTCACTTATCTAGGATGTGCTGTGGAAACAGATCTACAAGCTAGCCTGGGAAATAATAACATCAACAAAAAAGCCAAAATATGTCAATGGTCAATTACTTCTGTATTATTCTCAAGAAAATTACAGAGATGTGTCTATGAAATCACTAGGAGCTGAGCTTCACTTGAAGGAATCTTTCTCCCAAATATTTGTCCCAGATCAAGTTGGGTTTCCCTTTTCATGACTACAGTACCCTTTTGGGGAGGCAGCAAACACTAATGATAGGCTTTCCATATTTCATCAGAGATGTCTGGCTTCTTCTGGATGCCAAACTGATCTCTTACATTGGACAGTGTCTTTAAAAGGGACTCATCTATATATCCAGATGGTTCATTGTGGGGATTAGCATTACTGGTTCCTAAGAGGCTGTTGATTTGGAGTCAGTTACAAACGACACATTATTCTCTTCAGAAAAATGTAGTAATGTAGGAATGAAGAATGAATTCTAGATGAGGTAGGAGCTCCAGGGCAGGAGCTCTGGGAAAGGGAATGAATAACGTCTACAATGGGAGGTATGGTCCAACAAAAGCAGAAGCTATGAAATTGGAGAAGGCTAATTGGTGGATATGTGTCACATGCAAATACATATACACATACAAATCTTGTAAAGATAGGAACATAGATGTAATTAATTTTAAAAATAAAACTCATTCTTCAGGCAGCCCTGTATTTTAGATTCTGAAACTTAGCACATACTGTAGAACTACAGGTTATAAGCATTGCAGAATAAACTATCTGAAATATATAATTAACTTAAAACTTCAGCCCTGAGAAGCCACCCTTATCTAGTCATCATGTCTAATGGAATGCATAATGCAGTGTTATTGATTGATTGATTGATTCATTTATCATATTTATATAGCCGCCCCTCTCACAAAAAAGTGACTCTGGGCGGTGTATAGTACTCAAATTGTTTTCACTAACAGATATTGAGTTCTACATAAAATAGATTTAAAAATACATATTTTAAAAAAGGGAGGGATGCAGGCAAAGGGAGGAATGCAGGCAGAGAGAAAATTACTTTTTGAGAAGCGGGCTAGAAATTATTTCTATCAGATTTGGTAAGAAGAGAATTCTGAATTGTTCAAAGTATATGTTCACACCCTCTTTGGTATTAACCTTCAATTTATATATCTATGGCTCTTAAAAAGTTAGACCAGCAAGCATAAACAAGCTAACAAGGCTGGCTTTGGAGCCAGGATTAACAGTTTAGAGGGGGGAAACAGCAAGCATGGTATAAGAACCTTCTCGCACCAGATTCTTTCCAACAAAGATTCACAGTGCGTTTCTGTACGGCAACCTTCCGCTGTAAATGAAGACAAGGAATTGTTTTCCAGATTTCATCCTCTTCCTCCACTTTGGTGACAGTGATGGCCAAGTGCTCTGTCTGAATCACAATTAACGTGGCCCATGATTGATAGATTTATCTTCTTCTCTCCTCCTACCCATGCCAGAAAAGCAAGCACCAATTACTTCCCCATCTGTGTGCATATCTTTTAAGGAGGGTTGGAAAAAGAGCGACAATCGTTTCCAGTTCTTCTTGTTACTTGGGCTAGATGGGGAACTTTGGCAGAACTCGTGTCAATTTATTTCACCCAGTTTAAAAGCAACAACAAACCAGCAGCAGCAGCATCAACTACAAAGCCCACAAAGAAACAGCCAGCATTTTGCCAATTCAGCAAGCTAGGGATGGACTAAGGAAAGCAGGGAGCATGGATCAGTCCAATATCAGCAGTCACCTTTGGGGAGGAGTGTTAATTTAGTCAATGTCTCACTTCAAACCTTAAGTGACACCATGGAAGATTGAAAAGAAACTGTAATCAGGAAGCTCGACAATAATTTTATTGCCTCTCTAAACAACAGATCAATAATAGGAAGTTCCACCCAGAACTGCAGTGATAGCTATGACCAAATTATATTTAAAAAATTGAAAATATCCCTTCAGATCAGTTGGGATTTCAGCCAGTCTATCTCAGGCTTTGAAGCTGTATTGCCTTGACAATTTACTCCCCCCAGTACCTTGGCTGTGCTATTTTGAATCAAAATCTTGTATTATTCACTCCTTCTGTGGGCACAAGACATTGTGTTTGCCTGTGAGTAGGGAAACAGGCTCAAATCCCCACCTACTATTGAAGTTCACTTGATAACTTGAGGCCAGTCAGTAACTTTCAGACTAATCTGTCTCATGAGGTTGTTGCGAGGATACAACTGGAAGCAGAATACTATGTAACCTGCCCTGAACAACTACAATTAAAATAAATACAAGACCACTTCTGTCCAATCTCTGCCGATCTCAAAAAGCTAAGCAGAAGTAGTCTGAGTTAGTCCCTGAATGGGAGGCCACTAGGAAATACCAAAGGCGTAGACTAGTCTGAGAAGTTGAAGAACTTTCTCAGAAGGTGGCAGAGACCACTTCTATAATGTTGGCCAGAAAACTACATGGGGGTCTCAGATATAGTTTGCACTGGCAAATTAGAGAGTTTTTCAATCACTGGCTTGGTTTTCATGACTGAACCTAGACTGAACCTAGTCAATATGATTGGCTGTTTCTCAAATAAAAATGTGGCCCCTCTTAAAACAAATTGCTGAGCAGTGGTTTCAGCTGCACATTCAATTTCCAGTCAGCATTACCTCTACCATTAATTATATTCGTATATGGAAGAAATAGTATAAGAGCAAATCAGATATGCTTTTCCTGGTCATGTCTGAAAATACTTGCAAACTGCAATCCTATTTCCCAATATAGTTAATTCCCATTCAAAATCAATAGGGCTTAGGAGTATTTAATAGAATATTGGATTGCAGTTTAATTGATCAAACCTCCAGGCTGACACAGTCTTATCTGTTGCAAAAAGGCATTTAGTGGCTGAAATTAAAGAGGTATTTTATTTAAATGTCCTGTATTATTAACTTAAAATTATACAGAACCATAAAATGCTGAAATTCTCCCTTGAGTTGCCCCAAGTTTAGTTCATCAATACTTCAACCATGAAAGCCCCATTAATTCTACTTGAAACCAAAGGGAATCATACTTTTGGTTAATACAAGATATACAGTTTGTATGTTAGGTTGGCCTTATCCAGGCAACAGATGCTATCTGGAAAATACAGGACTATTAAGTAGAATATGGAATCCTTGCCCTATAGCAAAATGGAGGAAGAGGGCAATAAAGTCAGAATTTATTTAAATTAGTGGTTCAAGAATGACCCCATCCTCTCCGTAGTTCAATTCTCACCTGAAAGATAATGGCATCTCATTCCCTCTGCTTATATCTGATGGAGGGATAATCGCTCCTGTCCCACAAAGCCTAGGTCTTGCTCTCTTCCCCCATCAGCTGAGAAATGGATCTTGTGTGAGCTGAGACATATGAAAATGGCACATTGTTCTGTGCTGTTCTTGCCAAAGGACGAAGAGTTGATGGGAATAAAAGCCAACTAGACCCGCCAGTGTTGTTTTCCCCCCTTATATATTAGGAAGAGTAAGTCCAAAGTTTCCTGGAATTTCCTGCTTTGTCAGGTATACATAGTATGGGACAACAAGGGGATGGAGGCTACAGTACATGATTTAGGATTATGCATTCTGCGTTGTTCAAGCATATTCCCCCTTCAACTGAGTAGGAGACCAGCAGAAAGGCATCTTTGATCTCTAGGGAAGACTGAAAGGAAATCTCTCTTTCTACTGCACTTAAGACGACAACTGGGAAGAAAATATCACTCCGTCAAAACTGAAGTCACAGGTTTAAATCCAAGAAGTTGGATTATTAATTTTGGTCCAGCATTTTAAAATACTTTGTTAATGAAACAGAAGGCTGCATAAAGGCTGATCCAACAACTGATTTAGAAGTGCTACTTGGGCTATTATCTGAAAAAACCTTCACAGCTAAGAATAATGTAAGAAAGACATCTGCTTATAGTCTGAATTGCAGGAAAATGTTAATTTCCTTCATCTTTCGTCTATTCCTCCCTGAATACAGGGAGTATTCAGGCTGTGCTCTATTTAGTGTTTGAATGTAGTGCATATTAACAATATTGCTGGACAATATTTGCTTATTTATTTGGTGTGATTTTAAGATTCCTCACGAATGAAAATGCATATACAGTGGTACCTCTACTTACGAATGCCCCTGCTTACGAAATTTTCGAGATACGACCAGCTCCTCGATGTGCGAACTCCGCCTTGAGGTACGGCCATTTTTCCGCCCCTGACACGTGGTCCGCGGGCGCTTTTCCGCCCCTGACACGTGGCGTGCGAGTGCTTTTCTGCCCCTGACGCCGGCGCGCAGGTGTTTTGCCGCCCCACCGTGTGGTCCGCGGGCGCTTTTCCGCCCCTGACGCGTGGTGTGCGAGTGTTTTGCCACCCCGCCGCGTGGTGCACAGGCGTTTTGCTGCTGTGTGGTGCACAGGCGTTTTGCCACACCACCGCGCAGCGCGCGGGAGCTTTTCCGCCCCTGACGTGTGGTCTGCGGATACCAGAACGGATTAACGGTAATTACATTGAACCTTATGGGAAAATTTGCTTCGGGGTGCAACCAAATTCGGAGGGCGGAACGGATTAACCGTATTTACATTGAGCCTTATGGGAAAATTTACCTCAACTTGCGAGCAACTCGACTTGCGATCAGAGTCACGGAACAGATTAAATTCTTAAGTAGAGGTACCACTGTATGTCTTCACAATGTGATTTTAAAAAAAATCTTACTATGCAGAGAATGGGGGGGGGACCTCTCAATCCACTACTTTCAGGAACTCCAAAATGTATGTTTTTTAAAAATTTTAAAAGGGGGTTGCTTTGAGGATGCAGTGCTGGAAAGCTTAATTTCAGCATAGTCTGGGCCCTATCTCTTCCTGTTTTCTACACACACTCTTATGTACCCAGCCCCACTACATTCAACTTTCTTTCGTATTTCTCCTTGACATGCCCCACACTCACTTCCAAAAAGCATACTTACCTTACCCCCTCCTTAATCATGATCCTTTTGTTTTCACATTTGATATCCATCATACACCGCTCTTACTGCATTCAGCAACCAACCTTCAGCTCTGTAATTGTATAAGAGCTTCCATAATTCAAGCCTATTCACTTTATCATGAGTTTTCCCTACATTGACCAAACTACAATAAATTTTCTTTTTCACATTCATACTTTTCTCAGTGACTTGCTGAGAAGCGAGTCTGGTCTGCAAAGCCCCTGCTCGGCAAAAAGCTGTGGCACACTTGCTAAATGTTGAACATTATCACCTCTCATACTCTTTCAGTCCAGAGCCTGCCATCACCTTCCCAAGGACACAACAAACTAATTTCCTTGTAGTTTCTGCATTCTCAACAGCATTCTTCCAATTGTCAGGCACAGATGCATCTTCATGTAGACATGAAACAGATCACACAACCGTTCTATTATCAAACAACATCCATCATAACATTCATTTCAATTCCATTATTTGACATATTAATTCCTAAACGTATCTTTAGACTCCTACTTCCAGAGTTACCTCACTTTGGTTTCCTCTCAAATAATGTAGTTACTTCTGTTATTAATTCTATTCACTCTGAAGCTTCTTGTTTAATCTCTTCACCCTCTTCCAAACAGGTTATTATTTTTATCACAATCATTCTGTGCAGGTAGCCCTTATTTAGCAGCCATAACTGGGACCAGCAACTGAGTTGTTAAGCACAGTGGTCGCTAAGTGAAACTGCAACTGTGCTTATGATCTTACTTCAACTTTCTTTTGCTTTACAGACCTGCAAAGGTCGTAAATTCAAGGATTGGTCACAAAGTTACTTTTCCATCACTGTCATAACTGTGAACGAGGCAATTGCTAAACAAGGACTACCTGTATTTTTTTCTGCCTCTTTTAATCTTAACCATTGCTGGTTGTCTTTGACTATATTCCCTATAGCTAATGTTTTTCTCTCTATACGCAATAGGCAACATCTTTCCTGAATCATTCTCTTCCATGCGTTTTTTTCTTTTCATTCACAGCTTCCTTTTTTCTCATTCACATCATTCCACCAAACAGTATTTCTGCATACCCCACCTGTGTAAACTCCACACGCTTCTGTGGCATTCTGTAACATAAATCTTTTCACTCTCTTCAAAATGTCACCCAAGGCATATTTCCTTGCATTCACCTCCCATTCATTTGGTTACAGATTGGTGAGGGAGGAATTCAAAACAGGGATATATTGGGGGAGGACAAGATTAAGGTGTTCCGGTTCTCCAGGACTAGAGCTTCAGTCCAATTTCCTCCTGTAGCTGTGAATGTAATGAAATAACCTATCACAACTATTTTAGCTAGACTTTTCTCGGATAGCTCAATGAGCCCTAAATGACAGGAAAGATGTCCTAACTTTATTTTTATTCTCATTAATATTCCCCCTCTCCTACCACCATAGCCAGCGATCATCATTTTCCATATGTATGTGTATCGAAAGGAACATGCGCCATTAGTAGATAAGAACATTTAAAATCCATGCCTGTGCCCTCTTGCATTTTTGTCAGCCTTTTAAAGTAAGATAGCAGTGATGATTCATCCACTGCTGTATAAGTCTTTTAAGTGGATGCTTGTAGGTTCCATTTTTAAATTTCATGAGTTAGCAAACTATTTTTCAAGGAGGTTTTAGAAGAGTAAGTACAGCTTCTAGATTCTGCATTACTCCCAAGTAACTTTAGCTAGTTCAAAAAGATGGCAGCTGTGCAGTTGACTACGATATAGTCCACATTATATCAACAAAGATTATGCAAAATTCATCTAACTCTCAGGCAATAAAAGATGAAGTGCTCAAATGAAAACTCGTTTCTCCATTAAAATACAGTATGAAAAAGGATGATGAACAGAGATTTTGATTTATTATAGAACTTCTAGCTGTAAGTGTACTAATGGCATAAAATGAATATAAGGGCTGTGCAAAGTTTTGGATGCTTTCATGGCCGCATTTTAAGCAATGCCTCCCTTCAACGCTGCTTTATGGAAAATGCAGATCCCTGTTTATAAACTGTAAAGTGAAACTGCCACATTGCTCCATAGCATGTTATTCCAATGCCTTCCTCCGGTACTTCCCGTAGCCAGAGGAAGCTTCTGTACATATCCTACTTGCTAGTTTAAGCCCGTACAAGGCAGCCATAATTTGCCTCATAGCATTGCTCTGCACCACTCCATCTCTCTCCTCTACCATCTCTGGTACCCAGGAGAGGCTCCTGCAGAAGTGTTGCGCATGCACAGAAATTCCTTTTTCACACTTCCATTTTGTTACTGGAAGCATCATGAGATGCTTTTGCCAAAGCGCAACCCTGCACCAAAACCTTTTCCACTGATGGGATCTATCATAACTCTGGCTGTCTCAAACAGGCCCAATGAATACTCTTCAAAGATTTCATAGATCTGCCCAGCCAATTTGATTCTGTGGGGTTGGCATGCTCTGGGTTCCTTCAATTAAACAATATAATCTACTGGGACTAATCTACGTAAGTGCCTTCTCTGTAGCAGTGCCTGCCGTCTGGAATGAGGTTCCCCCTGAGATCTGGATGGTCCCCCCTCTGCTATTGTTTAGAAAAGTTGTTTGGTGAGGGAGAACGAGACCTCTCCCTTCATTCCATCTAGTCTGTCGTGCTTACCATCTTTTATCTTTATCTTTTTTTGGTGTTATTGTAGTTTCTTTGATTGTTGTGAGCCACCAGAGTAATTGAGAATTGGGCTGCATACAAGTTTAATAAACTATTATTATCATCTACTATTAGCCATTTACTGTGGTTTAATAGTAATAATTTATTAAATTTATATGTTGCTCGACTCCTACCAACACTTAGTCGGTTTGATTTTCATATCATTCAACTCTTTTGCCCAACATAACTTTGTTAATATGCTGAATACTCCAGTTGGAGCCAAAGAAGTTAACCTAGAGGGAGCCATCCATTGGTGACATCTATAATTTGATTGTTCTGACATTCTGTGAATGTACAATGAGTAGGCAGAAAAGAGGGAGTGGGACTATGCTTTTAATCCAATCTGGACAACAGCCAGCACTGTTGTTGACACTGTAATATCTTCTCTGCACCTTAGAGATCCTCTACATCCAACATTGGCTCCATGCCAATGCCTTCCTATGACATCATACTCCTCAGGCAGCCAGATCTATTGTCCTTGGCTTTGCTGTTGGCAGTTCACGTTATTTTGGATTTCTCATTGGGGATGCTGGAGATCCACCGATCTAGCAGCAGGCAATTTCCAGTTTATGAGAATTCTTGTCTCACCTGACTTACCAATGCCTGAACTCAGAGTTCTGTAGTAATTTTCAAAGGCAAACCAGCTTTCTGGTGGGTTTCACAGCCTCTGAAATAAGCAGGATGCACACAACTTTTGCCTCACCCAACATCTGAGTAAAAGTCATGACTTCCTGCCTCCTCTCAGACCCAGAGACTCCACTTTTCAGTCCACAATGGTTATGGCTGCTGTTGGGAAAAGAGAACTAGCGTGGTGCAATGGTTAAGCTCTTTGGCTGGACTGGGAAGACCCAGCCATGGAATTTTACTTGGTGACTTTGGGGCAGTCACTCACTCAACCCAACCTATCTCACAGTTTTGTTATGGGAAATAATCGGAGGAGGAGATACTTAGGTATACCCCTTCGAGACCCTGGAGGATAGACAGGATATAAATGTAGCAAATAAATAAATGCTTGGTAGCAAAACTACAATGTCATGCCATCATTACAGCTTTCAGGGAGAATTTATATGCAGGAGGAATGACATCTTGACAGCCAAGGAGTTTTCCCCTCATACTAATAGCTCATATTTTTTGCAAAATGGTTAGAGAAATGTACAAGGTGTATTTCTAAAAACAGTGTGTGTGCATATCTGCAGTAATTTCTTCTCTCCCTCTTCCATGTAGAGCAGGGGCAAGAGAATTTTGCTGGCGTAGCCCTGACTAAATGGTGATTTTTGTATTTTTCTCTTGGTTGGTGGGTGGGTAGGTGGGTGAGAGGGAGGGTGCTCTAAATGGCTTATGGAATTCCTTGCTTATTCTCAGTATTCTTCAATCAGCACAACTGAAGACAATTGTGCGTCTAGCTTCAAAACATTCTGGATCAACTGGAGAATGGAAATGTTGTCATGTGGGAATACTTTAATTTAATTTTCAATTTTTATCCCTGCAGCTGTCAAACTACAAGAGAGAGCCTCAGGTTGAACCCATTGCAGCAATCCAAATGCAAGATTAGCAGCGCACAAATGACTATGGTCATGTTTATTTTGACCTAAAAGGGATTCCAGTTGCTAGACTTCTACCCTCACAAGAGGGAAGAAATTTGTAGGTCAAGACTGGTACATCAGCGAGTACTCCAAGATTATACCCTTGGACTTTCAAGAAATTAAGCTCCGTCCAAATGGGATACAATATATACTGTCCAGCATAATCCAAAAACCAGCTTTATTTGAGAGCAGAAAGGAGAGTTTGTGACTACCACAAAGGAATTTTCCAGAGTCTAATTTCTTATACCAACATACTTTTACCTTCTTTATTTCATTTCTCCCAGCTCAGAACACAATAAATAAAAATCAAGCAGTTATGGATAAGTACTGTTATTCATAGCTTCCTATTTATACAGCTTAACCCCACAGTACATTATCTGAAACAGCATAATCACAAAAAAGTTATCCTTTTCTGATTTTCTTATTAATGCCACATTAAGCTGCCCGTGAAGAAAAAAGGAATCCTGCTCTTAGATTTTCCTGGAATCTAACCACTGTTTATTCGGATGATTTGTAAACAGGGAACTGCTGTCATTTCACTGTTAAAGTTACATTAATAAAATGTGTAAAAAGAAGGGGAAAAAACACTTCAGAGCTATTAAAATCTGTACAGCCTCCAAGGGTGTCTACAGGTTAAAAAGAGCCAAGACAGCAGCTATGGCAGTGTAACTGAAGTTCCACCCAAACCATCATAGCCACTATCTTGATTTTTTTTTTTTTTACCATAACCGGCAGATATCCCTGACAGTCCCCAAGCTGGAAGAGCTATGTTTCTTTCCTGCATCTGCAAAACATTATACCACCCAGGCTTCTGATTCTGCTTGTTAAAGAAAGCATATGTGCTGGGTGCAGTATCTCCATCCATTCATTCCTGACAAATATGACTTAATCATTTGCTATGCCTTCTGGGTAATAATTACATTTTGTATAATTGATCTTGTGGTGCTAACAGAACATTTAAAATACTTCATCTAGCTATTATTGTTTCTTAAATGGAGTTGCAAATTGCATTTCTATCCCTCAGGAAAGTAATGAAGAGTTTGAAGATAGGTAGTCCTCATTTAGCGACCACAATTGGAACTGGCAACTTGGTCATTACGTGAGGTGGTGAAACCGCGACTTAAGCGCAACCGCAACTGTGCTTAAGATCTTATTTTAGCTTTCCTTTGCTTTACAGACATATGAAGGTTGTAAATGCAAGGATTGGTTGCAAAGTTACTTTTCCATCACTGTCATAACTGTGAACAGTCACTGTATGAGGCAGTCAATAAATGAAGACTATCTGTACAACTAAAATTACAATAAGAAAAAGGGGAAAATTCCCTGAAAATATCCAAAACAGTCATGCAGTTTTCAGTGACTGTCTGATATTAAGTGAAAACAATACCATAGCAGTCCCCTCAGTATGAAGAGGAATGCTAGGAACTGTAGTTCAATGGCTGGTGGGCCACAGTTACTCCAGATTTATCTGACTGTTCTGTCCTCCTGGACAGTTCTCCATACCTGGAAAATTATTCCAAAGTTTTGGTGCAATATAGATAATGGAACCTAAAGTTCTTACAAGCAAAGCTTGGTCTAAAAGCTTCTTAACTTCAATATGTTTTTGCAGCTTCAACTAATCTCCCACTAGCAACACAGTCCTGTGTGCTTTGTCAGTGAAGCCAAATGTATCTAGGAAAACACATTGCAAAGCACTACAGAAAACCTCAGAGCAATGTTGTCAACAAGCACTCAGCTGAGCCATAGCCAAAGGTAGATGGCAGCACCTGGCTGATTGGCTTATTGTTTGGTTTTTTCTCCCCCCTCCCATTTTTTGCATCTTTTTCTTTAATGAAACTTTTAACACTTTACAATTAACTTTAAAAAAAAAACCCTTAGTAGTTTGTAACATTATATGTAAAGCAAATAGCAATGTAACTATATGACTTTGGCTGATCTCAGAAAAGCATTAATCTGAATCATGGGAAGATGAGATAACAGGAAATTACAGAGCTGTAGACTAGATTAGGGCTTGGAGGAAAAAAAAATAGCCCTAAAAGAAGGCAGGGACAAACTGCCACTGTATTGTTGCCAAGAAAACTATACATTAGCCAAGCTCAAGGGTATCTTCATCTTTAAAGAGGAGTGGAACTACCAAGGCCAGAGGCTTGGAAAAGTCAGGGCATGCAGCTACACACATAATTGTAAATATCCATATATTCAAGCGAATACACATAGTCCTCGACTTACACCACAATTGGGACCAGAACTTCCATCACTAAGCGATGCAGTCATTAAGTGAGTCACACCTGATTTTACAACCTTTTTGCTGTGGCATTAAGCGAATCATGCAGTTGTTAAGCGAATCCAGCTTTCCCCATTGAATTTGCTTGTTGGAAGCCCCCTGGGAAGGTCGCAAATGGTGATTATGTGACTCTGGGACGCTGCAACCATCGTAAACACATGCCGGTGGTCAAGCACCTGAATTTTGATCACGTGACTGTGGGAATGCTGCAACAGTCATAAGTGTGAGGACTGGTCGTAAGTCACTTTCTTCAGTGCCATCGTAACCTCAAACAGTCATTAAATGAATGGCGATAAGTCGAGGACTACCTGCACGTAGGTTGCCTGCTATCCTGATAGTGTGCATTTACTCCCTTGGAAGTTTTGCAGAAACTGCCCTATTCTTTGTACAGTTCTGGTGTTTCACTTTTCTTGATTGCTAGTATCATAACACTGCCTATGCTTTGCAGTCTTAAGACTACAAGTCCATTGTAGCTCAATCTCTTTTTTTAGACTACCGCTCCGGTACATTTAAAACATCCAAAATTATTCATAAATTTGCCTCAAGGTCATGTCTATGCTCTGGTAAACTGATGTTGAGTAGCAAGAATTCTATTAAGTGTAGGTGATGCCAGATCAATCACTCTGAGTGGATTAAAACTGAATGTAACTTTAGAAGACTGTAGAGGAGTTTCATCTTAACCTAAAAGTAGCATACAAGAGCTTTTGTACTTTGTAACGCTCTGCTCAATCAATCCTAAATGTACCAAGGCACGATTTCCCAAGTGCGGTTCTCTTATTGTTCTTCCATCAGGTAGCAGCAATTTAAAAAACAACTGTTTGAGTGAGCGGCATTATGAAATCAAACAAGTTAAAAGAAAATGAAGCCTTCCCCACCATTACAATTGGGACACACAAAGATTTCATCACAGAAACACATTGCACAGGGACTCATGAATCTGAAAGGAGTTTCTTTGTTAGACTGGGACAGGAACATCAACCAGCACTGTTAAATCTATATCCTAACTGTGCAGTTATAGAAAGAGTGGGAAAATTTAGGGGGACAAAAAACATATCAAGAAGAATAAGGTGTGAAATTACAAGTGGACAGTATTGCTGTAGTAGCCACAAGAATAGTCACTGTATCACCAGGAGGGGGGATAGATACCAGCTTCATTATTGCACAGCAGTTGGAAATCAAAACTGAAATTCATTAACATCTTCAAAGACTTTCAGTGTGGTTAACGCATCATGGGATGAACTCATGTAATCATATAATCTAAACTTATGTAATTATGCTGGGTTGTCACAACTAAAACAACCTAAGTTAGCTGTCTAACTTCTGAAACCAGAGGGATCTTGAGTATGAATATTCCTGAATATTCCTGGCATATAGAAACTTTAAATCTTCCCTAGGCATTTTAAGAGATTATGCAAAATTATGGTTAGCCCTATCCATCCCACAAACAGAATTAATTCCAAAATAAGGAAGAAGGTTTGGATGCTGGAATTTATACTGTTATTAAAGATCCATTTGCTCTGGCCAGATTCAACGTACTTCCTTCAGCAGTTATTGAGATAAATATCAAAAAATTCCCTTCTTCAAATGACTTTGCCCCTGTGACTCCCACAGCCTTTTAAGGATGTACAGTTTCCAGAAGTTCTCAATAGGCTATCTACACATTTAAAATTGTAGCAAGAGACACCTAAATTTGGATAAAAAAAAAAAAGTAAAGTCTAAGAGGATGAGTGCGTTGGAAGAGTTCCAACGCATATTTTTGATACATCTTATTTGTGGAAAGACTAATACATTAAGATGGGGGGGGAAAAAGATCCCAATTGTCAGAGTTACTAATTTACTATACATCTTATTTCTACTGACTCCTAGCAGATAATGTCAACACCCATGTAGTAAAAGGGAATAACTGCAGAAGCCAAAAGCAACTTCCCCATGGGAAAAGTGAAAAGCTATCCATAATTTTGAAAACCTAGTCTGTGACATTTTAATTGTCATTGTATACTATTACTATTGTAAATTCACCTTTCCAATTTAAGGTTGATAAAGACATCCATATAATCAAGTCATGTACGAAATATAGACCTTTAAAATTCAGGACTTATCTTGAACTGATATAAATATCCAGATGTAACAGTAGGTGTATTTTGGTGGGTGAAAATATACTATAAGAGTAGATTTTTGTATATAACTTAGCCAGCATTTAATCCATTTACTGGTAGGACTGAACAAACAAACATAAAAAAATTGGCTGTCCATGCCTCATTTGGCTTCTTAGCAGATTAGGAGGAAATGTTTCTTAATGAAATGAATAACCAACATGGAATTTATTGTCCTTAAATGTGCTGATACTCATTTTTAAAAAAGAAATAGAATATTAAAGCATCTCAACTGTAAGGTAAACCAACACATATTAAACTGCAAACCAAACAATTAACTGTGTTTGCTAACTGTTTGATAAGCAACTTCAAGGAATCTGTTCTCTCTTCTGATAGTTTTTTTTACCTTTAAGCTGGCCTTGGAATGAAAAGCCTTTCAAATAGAGGAATATCTTCTGTAAAACAGAACACAAGGCTACCCTCCTATATCAGCTAAAAATATATCACTCAGCAACTACCAAACTTGCTCTGAAGATTATTTTCTTGCAATGTGAACTTTGCTTTGAATACTCAAAAAGGGGTATTTTAGTCTCCAGTGTTACTGGAGTGGGTGGTGCTGACGGAGTAGGCACTGTATTGTTACGAATTTTGAAAGAGAACTCAGCCATGAATAAATTTAGTACAGCATGAAAACTCCCTTGATTTCCATTTGCTTGTATTCATTAACATGTTATGTACCTAGGAACACACACACACACACACACACACACACACACACTTCTAATAAAGAAAATGGTTAAACTTATGGAGGATAGATACATCAATGGTTATTCCTTGCATCCAAAAATTTTTTTTTTCTCAGATGTAGTACACTCATAATTAGTAGATAAAATATCTACAGAATGCTCTTAATTTTTTTAAGGCCAGGTATAGTTTGCTAAGTAGGACTGAAAGGGATGCTGATGGAGTCTGTAGCCCCTGAGCTGATCCAACATGAGTTATATTCTTAGGTTAACCTGTTATTTAAAGACACAGAAACATTTCATCGACACAGTGCACAAGGTATTCCTCTAATGTAATACAATTCTCCTGGAGCTAGCGAGTCTAGGCTAGGGGCACAAATTTGGGCAGTACACTCGACCTTCAGATTACATGACGGGAGCCATGCTCTCCAAAATAGCTGAAGCTAAAAGAAAGCAGATGAGGCCAGAACAAAATTGAAATGCTATATAATCATAATTAAATGACATATCTTCAGTTAATTTGACTACTCCCCATGTCTTAAATCATTTTCCCCTTCTATCACATTAAGAATTACAGTTTGAAGATAACATTTCAAAAAGCTGGGCAAGCTGCACTCAGTTTTTGGGGTTGAGATTGTGTGTCTCCAATTTTTGGTAAGGGATGTCAGAAGACGTAGGGTCCCCAGATGTTTGATTTGCCAGGCCAAGCCCAGTTTTGGAGGAGCTACCTGAAATGCTGGGCACTTCTCCAAACCAGGAAAATGTGCCAGTTTGCAGGTTGGTTGGCTAGTCAGCAGTAGCGACATGAGCCGTAGCAGAGGAAACCTCTGCATTCACCACTCATTGCACCTGCTTTAGTATTGGAGCATGATCCAGTTGACCATCGTAAAGCAACTCTTTGCTGCCATCTAGCACTCATCCAGACCATTTGCAGCCCAAACACCATAGCTCTAACTTATCTGTGGTAGGGCAGTAATAGTTATAGAAATGACATCAGATAATTAGGTTTTCTGGATACTGCCCAATTACCTAATGTCCTTTCGATCATTACTTTTCAGAGTACTTCCAGGTGGAATGGGAGATAAGGATCAAAGAGAAGATCTACTCCATTTTCCAAGGCCTGACTGACAGAAAGGGATCTGTTGCTTACTCACTATTCATTAATTTGGTTTGACCTAGAAATCATTTTGCTTAACAGCACAATAAAGAACAAGAGGTGTTCTGGAATTACAGAAATCTTATTCATTTCAGGGAAGCCCTTCCAAATGTTAACTTCCTTTTTTTTTTTTTTTTTTTTACTGTTAGGAAATTAAGTTATGGATTAACATTAATAATTATGTAGACATATACAGATTAATGTGTTCTGGTTTATACCTTTGGAAATCTGGTCATCCTAACATTACCTGTTGTGAAAAGATGTTACACTTTGCTTTCATCTTCTTGTGAATTTGCAAGCTAAGTGCCAAATCAATTGCTAGGCAAAATGAAGCGTGCTCATCTCTTCTTATCCCGACAGGGTAAATCGCTTTCATGTCCATGTCAGGAAGCAAAATACGCAAAGCAAATTAACATTTATTTAAAAACTCACTCACACACACACACACATAGTCAGGTCTTTTATGATTCCCAGGTGTGGGGGCCAATTTGCTACATAGCAATTTTCATGCCTTTCTTTCTCAAAGCCCACATCTGCCAAATATATTGGCACTGACAGAAGCTAGGATATAAATTTCCTTGTGAAGCAAGTCCTTCCATGATGAGTTGAGTGAACGCCCAGCTCATAATTGTAGATTTCTGGGCTTATATTTTTTTAAAAAAATATATCTGGGAGAGATATTTTTATCTGTCTTTCCAGCTGAAAATGGCAGATAAAGATATTTTCCCAAAGCATATAATCTCCAAGCATATAATTATTAGGGGTTTGAACAACTTATTAAACACACATAACAGAGCTGGTAGGAAAAGAAACTTAATAATACAGGAGTCTAGAGTTCATATATTATGACAGGAAGCTGTTTTCATTCCATACTATCTATCTATATCTAATCTATATCTATATATTTGGCAGCAACTTCTATGCCAGGTAAGACATCATAAGGGATGTTAAAAGAGACAGTATGGTCCACCAAATAGACAACTGGGGGTTGTTCTCAAGGATCACACTCCTTGTCATTGAATCACCTAAAACAATAACTCTAACTCTTAATTCTTCTATTAGGAATAACCAAAGCTTATTGTGACTATGAGGACAAAGGCCTGGTTCCCACATTGCCTTAAGCCAACAAATGATTTGCCTGTTTGGGATTTAGCATATTAGGCAAGCCCAGCCTTTATAGTTTGCAAACCATGGTTTATACACAACAGACTGAGTTTAAACAAACCATGGCATAGTACTGTGCATAAACCAGGCCAAAAGCTCCAAGACACACATTGTAAGTACTGAAATCACTGGTAAAATGTGGCATTTAAAGAACATTGAGAAAAGAAAGGCCCAAATGGGAGGTGGCATCTGATGATAGTTGGCAACTTCACTCTCACGGGCTCCAATTCACCACTGAGGCAAAAACTCCAGGGTCGCAATCTTGTGCCCAAATGGAAAGCTAATGGCCAAATTGCCCTCCCAAATGCCTAAGAGATGTCAAACGTGTAAGAATATCATGCCCGACGTAGTGCTGAATTGCACATTACAGAAGATGCTTATTTCATATCATACTTACAATTCCTCTGACCCACTTCCTCTTTAAACTTAAACAAACAAGCAAGCATTATTGGTACATATTTGTTTTGCAGCATTACTGAATGCACAGCCTTGGTTCTCAATTTAGATGCAGAACAGAGAGCCATAACTTTTTCAGCAAGGGCCACAGTGGGCTTTGAGTGGCATTCCCATTTCAGAAGTATGTGAGCTGGGGCACAGAAGCCACCACAGCAAAAGCTAATTTTGATTGAGTTTAAATATTAATTTCATTACAGAAATAGAGTTAATAAGATTACCTTGCTGCGCTTAACAATATTTCCATTCCAATTCAGTGTCTGTATTCTATGGTGCTCCTTACTTCATCCAAGACTTTGGGGATTATATTCCTCCCTAAGACCTCATGTTCTGAACCCTGATAGAGACCAACAGCATTTCAATTCCTCCTTAGCCAGAAGCTCTCCTCTTACGCCATATGCTCTGCAGCCTAACTCGTGAAAGAGGCTTCAGAAAGCTTTTTTTTTTTTTTTTAAGTAAAAGTGGCCATTAGGTACATTACAAAGGCCAATATGTAATTCTTATCATATTGATTTCCATTACATACATTTTTATCTAGAAAGAAAATGGTGATTACAAACCTAAAATCCAGTTTTCTGGATGGTTTACCAAGAAAATCTGATGCATTGCCGCAAAAATTAAAAATCAAACATTATCAATGCTTTGGAAGCTAAAACAGTTTAAAAAAAGCCCTGAACCTTAACATTTTTTTAAAAAGGGGAAAATTAAAAAAGGATTTGTCTTAGCATTGAAGGGATAGTAGTGTATGTAGCAAGGGAGCCTTTCTAGGATGAGAGTCCTAGAAATGAGAAGAGAATCTTGCTAGAATCACCCATTTTTCAAAAAGGGCTTGGAGGTGAGATTACTGTGCTACATGGTCCAGCTGCCAGAGAGCTGATATGTGAGTTCACAAATGGAATAGAATGGTTGCTGCTAGTTATTTACATAATTAATTATAATTTTAGTCCCAGGGACAAGTCTTGTGGGAATCTACTACCTCAAATACCAAAATAACTTGACAAACCTTAGGAATAATCTACCTTGATTCTGGCAAGATCCAAAATGGCATTATTCTTCTCTTCTCCACAGCAATGTGTTTTAGGCCAGGCTGTGGGAAACTTGACTAAAAAACAGGAGTTTCCATCAGTAGTTCCCTCTGACTTAGGCTAAGCTGTTCCAACAGTTTTAAAATTTTGATTTTGTAGAACACATTTTTAAATGATAGTTGTGACTACATTGCTTAATTAAGACTTCTTTTTCTTTTTTCTTTTAATTAGAAAAAACTATTAGAGGTTCAGGAAAATCCTGAGCTTGGTTTATTTATTTATATATCAAATTTATATAGCCGCCCATCTCACAAGAAGTGACTCTGGGTGGCATACAACAAAGGTATAAAACAATAAACATGTAAAAAAAACAAAACCCAGTCATTATTAAAAAGTTTAAAAAGCATAAGGGACACAAGAGATTAGATTAGCAAAGGAGCCATTTCAAGATCTCCCCAGCCCCCTGGGACCCCCAGACCTGACGACATAGCCAGGTCTTGAGGAACTTCTGGAAAATAAGTAGGGATGGAGATGACCTCACATTTGGGGGTAGGTGGGGGGAGAAAGTTGCATAAAGTGGGCACCACGGTATATGATGGTTCATCAAATATTTTTAATATTACCCACATTTCACACAATAACTGTGAAGTACTTCTGTACTGTTAAGCTTTACTAACAACAGTCTATGTATTTGACAATCAAGCGTACAATTTCAGTGGCATCTCTATGATGAGAAATGCTGTATGCTTAAGTGTCTGCAGGAGGTACAAAATTATACATGGACTTTCCCCCCTGTAGATACTATCATCAGACTGACAACAGAAAACCTATTTCTTCCCAGTTTGTTAAACACAAAACCAGCAAATAGAGCCATGCTTTATTTTCACTGAAATTCTACAGCATACACAGCCAAGTTCAAGACAATCCTCAAAATGTACCTTTTCATTTGTGAAATATGAACTTTTCACCTCCATTGAAAGCACAATGCAGAGAAAGAAGCCGTGCTGCTCCTTTTGTGACTGAACTTCTGGCCTCGATAGACCAGCACCATTAGTCACGCTAAGTATCATCGACAGGGTTAATAAAGCAGTCTTTGTATGAGGCCTTCATTAGATGTTTTGAACAGCGCATAGCATCTCTGTGTTTGAAAGTAATTTAATGAGAAGGGCCCTTCAACATTTTTTAGGAACAATAAGAGAAAAATATATAAACTGCTTATCAAAACTCAGCAAAATGTCACTTACATTTTTCCAACCTTGGATTGTCTCAGTAATAAACACAATTGTTGCCTTTTATAAAATGTTCAAAACACTTCATTCCTTTATGCTGCAAATAGTTGACATTGACCGTGTACTTTAGCAGAGGGCTGACACTGAGAAATAGTGGCTTGCATCCAGAACAATGAGATTTGAACCATGGAGCCCTGGGCTCACAATGCTGCCTCATAGGCACTGACTCTGTGTTAGTGCTTACTCACATTGCTTGCTTGCTTATTTGTTTGTTTGTTTGTTTGTTTCTCTAGCACTCATTTCAGTTTATATGGCTGCCCACCTCATGACTCTGGCTGGCTGACAACAATTAAAAACTATACAAAACCATAGAACAATATAAAGCAGCACAAATACAAAAAACACTCACAACACATAAACATCACCACTGTTCTGTCACCACACATTCAGATCCCCAAGTCTAGTGACTAAAACCACGTCTTTAAAGTCTTGCAAAGGTCTGACAGGGTCAGAGTCAATTTAATCTTGGAAGGGATGATGTTCCGCAGGCCAGGCATCATGATAGAAAAGTCTTTCTTCCTGGATCTCACCAGAGGGTGCTCCCTAATGGATGGGACCCAGAGCATGCCTCTCCTCCAGACCTGATGGGACAGGTAGGCATAATCAAGGAGGGGTGATTGTACAAAATGCACAACTTGTACAAAAAAATCTCCCTTTTTATATTTTATGCCATACACCTATGTAATAGATCATCAGATGTTATAAGGTTTGTTTTTCTCTATTGTAAACCATGAGGGCTTAATCTTAACGATTATGCCTAGATGTGTGGGGCAACTTTTAGCCATCTGATGTAGAGGTCCTTACCAGAGCTGGAAATCGTCTATTGCAAAGCAGTGAAAAGGGGAAATTACCCCTGGGTGCCCTGTTGCAAAGAAGGAATTGCGGTTAAGATCATTGGGTAACTGAAAGAATGAAAGTCTTTGATAATCTATTGCCCAGGAATCCAAGATGTCTTGGTACACAACACATACACACATACACATTATTACAGTATCAGTGAACATAATTGGTATCTTCATAGGAGGGAGACAGAGGTTAAAGGCACTAGTGATCATAAGCGCCAGGCAAAAGCTTTCCAAAAACCATCAAAACTAGAGCTAAGTTGAAATTGTTCAGAAGACCTTCTGAACCCCACTCCAACAAAAATAAGTTTGCTGAATTTACTCTGAAAATATATAAATATGCTATTTCTTGGAGACAACCACCCTCACCATAACTCAGAATGACAGGTTACAATGGCAAAAGATGCAAAAGGATGGTCAGACTTCCAGCACAGTTGTAGCTGCCACTTATAGCAGCCGTAAAAACAACATATACTGATTATTTTTAGGTGATTTAAAAAAAAATTCTGGAAATGAAAGCCAGCAAAAAGCAATAATGCCTTTTACAAGATGAAGCTAAGCCTAATGAATTTTAACAAGGGTTTTGAAGATGAGTATGTATTCAAAGCATTGGGGTTCTGTGCACTGCACCTATCAACATTGCAGAGATTTATGTGGATGGAAGGATTCTCCCTCTCTCTAAGATTCTGTGCATGGCATCTCAAGCACTACCCCTTTCTGTTCTCCACAGCCATAGGGTGCTAGTTAAGAAAAGAGAAGGCTGCATTTTATCAGTGCTCCCCCAGCAAGATGAGGACTGTGTAGCTGCAATGATTGAAAGACCTGGGGGAAAGTAATCACTGTTCTTCTAAGTAAAGAGTAACAAGTGCACCTTCATTTTACAAATGAGATACCTGTGCAAGCACAAAAGTAGCTTGCAACAGGCCTTCCATAGGGAACCATAATTCAACAAAGCTGATCCCTATTGGGATTCTAGCTATTTTTTATACTGGAACCTTTGTGGCAATTCCTTATTTAATACAGGGTATGCAGTTAGCAGTCTAAGCCAGTGTGCTTAGACCCTCATTTGGTTTCCTGATCTTGACAAACACACAATTCAAGAAGAATTAGAGGATTTCATGAAATTGTATCAATAGTTAAGCCACAATGAACAAGTTACTAGACAAACTAAAGTTTAAAATAGCTCCATTCATTAAACATCCATACAAAGAACACAGGGGGATTATCAAGCTCCTCTTCTGAAAGAGCTGGACAGTATCAAACTACTATCAAACTAGTTAGTCCTGAAGGCAGGCAGAGAAGCTGTTCTGCTCTATTCAGTGCATATATTGGACCTTTGAGTTCTACCATCATTGTCCAAGAGCCAAACAAGACATGAAACTAGAACTGTATGTTTATATCCAGATCTGTAGCAATCAAAAGTTGCCAGAAGCTAGACATCCCATATTACTAACAAAAAATATGGTTATTAAATCCTGCTAAAACAATCTATTTACCCATAAGTCTGCATTCCCGGTGCTTTTCTTGTCTGCCAGACTTTGTTGCCAAAAATAAATTTAGTCAGGAGAAAAGCTTTTGGCACAAAGGGCTACAAGGAGATAATGTGGTAAGACAGCTTTGTACTCTCCATATCCCCCATTTACTATTAAACTGGATACTTCAACAGGGTTGAAGCCTAGCAGAACCACAGAGCACCTGCTTGCAGGCAGAAGATTCCAGGTTCAACTCCTGTCAACTATAGCTGAAAGGATTAGACAGCAGGTCTTGGAGAGCATGTCTCATTGACACCCTGAAGGAACCCATCAATCAAAGTAGGCTGTAAGGCATTGCTGGGCACAAATTGCCTTTCATCCCAGATCTGAGGAGACGGTTCCCTCTTAGTGGTGAAAATAGGGTTGCTGTGGATAAAGTCCAGCAGGAGGAACATTCTTGTGATGCCTCTGTTAGGATTTAACTGAAGTATGGGAAGGCAAGGAGAATGCAGACTGCTGGATGACATAGTACAACGAAAGACAGACCATTCACACATGCCCCTTGGACCCCTCACAACCAAGGAAGTTCAAAAGACCACATCACGTTCATGAACATATCTCAGAAATTCTCTTCTTTCAAAGAGTTTCTAAAGAAAACTCTTTCAACAAATTAAATAAGAACTAGTCAAATAAGTATACATGGAGAATTTATCCTCCTAGCAGTACTTTAAAATGTCTTATACTCCCAGAACAGTTGGGTTAGGTTCATACAATACACTAGGTTAAAATGTGGTTAGAAAGTTAGTGGCAAAGTATATTATACAGATCTAACTGCTATAGTTAGTTTATTATTAATTGTGTTATAATTAGATTAATTCGATAAGCCATTGTTCAGCCATGGATTACAATGCTGAGAAAGCACACCTCTTATATACTGCAACTGGGGAAGATCTTGATCACATGCAAAAATTTACCAATGTCAAATTTACTTCAGCAACTTAAAGAAGACTGACAGCTTAAAATTTCAATATGTTAGACTACAGTTAAAACGTCTACATGTTTAGGACTCAATTTTCATTTTTTACACCATTCCGAACAATGTTTGACCAAATATATGCCAATCCACACCGAGGGGAGGGCATGTATGTTATGGCTGTATTTTACATCCATTCTCAAAAACCCAAATCACTACAGAAAAGTTTTAGATTAGCCCTTGTAAAATGCCTGCCTCTGTGCGCATGGGATACCCAGCATTTCAATTCCCAGAGCTACTGAAACTTTCATTTTTAACCACCTGCATTCTTTGAACTCAAAAGCAGTGTAACACCCCTCCCCACAGAGAAATGCATATAAGGTAGAGGTATAAATGCATTAACCTATACATTTATTTTATTTAACACATTTATATATTAAACGTCTTTATCACGGAACTCGACTGATATACACAGAGTTTCAATGTACTTGCATTACTTGGGTTCAGCAAAGGAGCTGTATACTGCATCCTCAGGATAGAATAAAGATACAGATTTAAAGGGACACAGACTTTGTGAAATAGTTCCTTGATACTCTCTGAGCTCGGTTGTTTGCTTGCAGATGTTTCATTACCCGACTAGGTAACATCATCAGTGCTGATGATGTTACCTAGTTGAGTAGTGAAACATTCAACCCTCAGCTACAGATATTGTCCTCTATTGGAGTTCCTTGATAATTACTACTACTCAATTAAGCTTCAAAAAGAGATCTCTTATTAAAAGTAGAAAGATTCTTTCTTGGAGGATTGTATTTGGGTTTTCCTAGGAGGGGGTCCTTACTTACCTTTGTCTCTTTTATTTCAACAAACAGTACCCAGAAAGTAAATACATTTACACAGTATATTCATCCTTGCTCCTGACTGTCAACAGGCACGGTTTAACTTTTTTTGTCTCTCTCCTTCATGGGGCAATTTGATATTCTGCCCTCAATGGCTATTACAGGTGGATATCACAGTATTTCTTACCAGGATTGCCTTTGCATGTGCTCAGACCACAAGGCTGAGTCTGCAGCAAGTGCGTTACCACACTGCCCCCCTTTTTCACACCTTGTACCTTGATCTCATTGAATCACTTCTTAGTAAGCGTTCTCACCTATCACAATCAGTGGTTATAGATCAACTACTACAGTAACAACATACTGAAACTTCTAAGAAGGTTGCAAAATTCTTAGCCATAGCTAAGGCCATTAGAAACCAGGGGGTTTGCTCTACAACCAGCTGAGTTCTGATTTTTCTGTTCCATCCACTCACTTTACATTTGTTGACTGCCTTGTGCCAGGCTTTTCCACCAATCTGTGTATGGAATATTGACACCCTCCCCAACATTATTTTATTTATTTATTCATCATATTTATATAGCCTCACAAAATCTGACTCTGGGCGGCACACAATAAAAACATTAAAAAATAATATAAAAATAATCAACAATTATATATCAAGTATTATATAGGAATCTTGTTGCTGTAGTGTATTTGAATTCATATTTATTCTATTTGAATTCATATTTATTCTTTTACTGTAAACAGCTCAGAGTCGCTCTGTAGTCAAATGAGCGGTGACAAATTTGAAATATTAATTAATTAATTAAAAATTAATACTACAATTAAAAAAGTCAAGGAGAAAGCGACAGATATTAACAACAGTGGAGCCACCTCAACAAGCCACCATTCCCTTGGGGGCCCCAAGCCTGATATAATAGTCAAGTCTTGAGGGACTTGCAAAAAGTTAACAGGAATGGAGCCAGCCTGACCTCGCGGGGGGCAGGGGGAGGGATGATATTCCAAAAGGTAGGTGCCACAGCAGAAAAGGCTCATCTCTGTGGTCCCCCCAGATATAGCTTTTCAGCAGATGGGACCCGCAGCATACCCACTCTGCTGGATCTGATGGGATGGGCAGATGCAATCAGGAAGAGGCAGTCCCTCAGATAACCCAGCCCCATGCCATGAAGGGCTTTAAAAGTCAAAACCAGCACCTTGAATTGGACCTAGAAGCAAACTGGCAACCAGTGCAGATTGCAGACCAGAGGTGTAGCGTGTGCCATTCTAGGGACACACATAACTGCTTGTATCGCTGCATTCAGAACCAGTTCAAGCTTCCAGATACTCTTCAAGGGCAGCCCCATGTAGAGTGTGTTACAGTAGTCCATCCAGCAGGTGACTAGGGTATGAATGACTGTGAGCAGAGCTTCCCAATCTAGGAGCATTCTTTATTCTCTACTGAGTCTGCTTTACCCACATCATACTGGCTTTTGCTGTGCACTACATGCTGCTGCTTTTATGTTTTACTTCTCCCTAATTACTGTATAATTTCACTGATTTTTATTCTTTTGGCCTATGGCTATCTATCAAATACATACATATATTCATACATGGGATCCTTTTCAAGCCCTTTCCTCTGAATTCATTTGTTTTAGAATGTTGTGTATTTCCAATAACGAATTCTGATTGAGAATTCCTAGGATTCTATTCTGGTTCAGCTAAACCCATGCTTTAGTAGCAGCTTTTCATCATGAGAAGAATAGTTCTCTGGCATGATCAAATGCATAGTCTGAGGAACTTCCTCACTGAGAAAGGCCAAAACAGGCTTTTCTCTGGAGGGGGCAAGTGACCCATCTGATAGTTCTCTAGAGGAACCAGATTGGAACAAGAGTCAGTTTTCTTTCTTACCTGTTCTCCCCAGAATGTTATGGCACAATCCCTACAGACCACCACCCCAGGTTCCTACAAAACTTGGTCTTGGCTCTTGTTCCCTATACTTCTTATTTTCTGTTTTTTGTTTTTTTCCTCATCCAACTCTCTCTTCCCTCCCCTCATTAGTATCATTGTGTTCAAGCCACCCTTTTCTGCCTTCTTCCTTCATTCCTTGCTGTTCTCCGCACCATAGTAGGCACTCTCCTTGTTCCACTTCTTCCCTTTGGGAGCTTATATAAGGATCACACTGACACTGGAGCATCCTTTCTTTCCTGATCAGTTGCAGTACATCTTTCTTGCCCATCTAGTTAGCGGCTATCTAGCATCCATCATAATTTCATATGCCAGCTCTGCCTCTCACAGTCATGGTAGCTGGTATACCTTAGTGAGAAGAAAGTAGTGCAATTGGACAAACCATGTACTCTATCACAGTTTGCTAATATGATCATCAGTTGGGTGCAACTGCTGCAAAAACAGAGTTTAGCACAGCAAATCTTAATATCACTATATCTCCATCAGAAACCTTCCTTATAACACAGTAACAGGGATAAGCTGAACCATTGGCCAGCAGATTTTTAGACCTAGATTTGGACTTTTTAGATCTCAGGTTCCTCAACAGCAGATGTGAAACTAGAGGCATGAAACCAAAGCAACAGTTTGAGCAGAGTGGGAGACTACAAACAGCTTAAATACTACAGTTCCTATTCATATCATGTAGCTAGGCTCACAATAGTAATACCTACTCCAGAGTCTATATATTACCTGCCAACTTTCCTCAATTACAAGTCAGCTCAGTTGAGAGACAGTATACATACTACCTCCCAATTAAAGGGATAATTTTACACATCCCTATTTCTTTCCATATCTGCAGAAGGATTTGGAATTTAAGAATATACAATTGCAAACAGCCAAAACAGACCTGTCCCTAGTCTCACACTACAAAATTCCTAAATCTGGACCTTGTTAGTTCTTTAATACAAAATGCAGAGATAAAATAAGGGTTGGAAAGAGATGAATGTGGCATCTGGAGTTGTTGGCAGTCCATGGGAGATAAAGGACTATTAACTGAGCATTGTATCTCAAAGGTAGTAAAAACTGTATAATAGTGATGATTGCTTTTGCTCCATTGCTTAGCGCACAAAAATCAGTTCATAGAAATAAAACCCTAAGAGCTCAGTGCAAAATATGTACAATCTAAGCTTTCTTATTTGTAATCAGATATTCACAAAATTCATCTGGAATAGTCAGTACATTTATGTGGGAACACAACATTAAAAAAAGGAGGAAAGCATAGAATTAGTTACTTTTTTTGCCTGAAGCAGAGATTATGAGAGGATTTTGCACACTTATATTGAACAACTTTATCCTTTAAAGAACTATTTCAGTAAAGAAGATTGGTTCCAGTATCAACATTTGTTGCAAATCCATTTTATTGAGCATTTCATTTATTCATTTATTATCCATTTTATTGAGCAGTTCATTTATTGACCATTTTTCTATCAATTAAATTTACAAGACGTTAAGTTCTTGCATAAAACTGAGTAATTGGCCTAACTCATAGTTAATCACTAGAGAATATACAGGCAGATAGACTTGACATTTATGTCAAAACTGCTTTTTAATAATATACAGTAGGATTAAGAGGACACATATGGAAATACTTATTCATTTACCCCAGTCAGATTAGAGTGACAAGTCAAGAAGAAGTTAAGTTTCCAAGCTTAATAGAATCTTGTAGCATCTTAGAGATAGATATATTATAGCATGAAGTATATTTTGTGGGCTAGACTGCCCTTCATCAGTTGCATCAAGGAGTATCCTCAATCAATAGACTAGATAGACCAGTCTGCTGCAATTTGGTGCTGTCCAGTTGTATTGGGCACACCTGGAAGAACCAGGTGGATGAAGGTTGACAGCTATAAGAGCCCAACCAGCCACAAAGGCATTTTATAATGTGAGTATTAATCCATAAACATTTATATCAGTGTTTATGACTCCACCCATAGGATGTGTTGATTTTGCCACAAGAGCCTCCCCACAGATAGCTCTCGGAAATAAGCTGTTTTGTCAAATTGTTGAGGTGTTTTGAAAAAAGATCACTTAAGTCAGAAGTCCAACTTCCATACTGCAGATTTGAAACTGAAAATTGGAGGAAAAAGAAAAAAAAAGCAAGCTAAAAATGATTGCTCTCCATAGACAAAACTGAGCTAGGTTATGGTTTATTATCATCAGCCCCCTTGAATAACTTTATTAACATTATTTGTAATAATTTTATTTAAAGTAATAAAAATATCACCTGTGATATTTTTTCCCCTGTGGATAAAAGAAAAAGAAGAAATCAGGGTGGGAATAAATGCACCATGTGCACTTATAGCAAAACAGATGTTGCAGTGAAGTTCAAATGGGGAGATATACATATTGGATTACCTGCCTGGGTACCTTTAATCTGTGATATGTGGAATAGCCCTTACCATGCTGGCAGTTTTCTATTGCATTAAAATAATTAATATGATTCATTACATTAGACTGTAAGATCACCAACACCCTCAAGCACATACTAGAGTTAGCGATCCGTCTATATTTAGCATGCTCTTTTACTACATACACATGCACTAAGAAAGAGAGAAACTTCTCTCCTTTCATTGAAAAATCACTGTAGAGTTTACAAGGAAAATACAAATTGTACAGAGCTGTACACAAAGCCTCTATAATTTATGAAAGCTACAGAAAAGACTTTAAAGAGAGACTCCGTGCAAATGCCCATAGTTTCCAAGGTTACAAAGTCAAATTAATTACATGAAAGGGAACAAACACACCAAGCATGGAAGCCACAGCATAAAATTCAAGAAAATGGTCAAGATTTCTGCTCAGATTGATATCTTCACATTTGTGTGTGTGTGTGTGTGTGTGTGTGTCTTTTTGGTGTAAATCACATAAGTCTGAAGGATCAAGTTTCCTTAAAATAAAAATGAAAAGAAGCAGGAGGTCAAGGAACACAAGTAAGTCTTACTCACCAAAATCAGACTGCAAATCCTTTTTCAGCCCACAAAGCATGTCTGCTATTATCTATCAAAGCATTCGGCTAAACAGCAAAAGGCACTCCTCTTTGCCTTGCCTGGCACTGGAATCACGTTACAGCAGTCTCGCTCCCAGGCCGTCTCTCACAAGAAAACAGGGTTACACAGCACAAAAGATACACTCCTCCACTCAGAGAAAACAAAGTCCTCCACTGCTCTGACACCCAGCAAACACAACACTCCCACTGAAAAACAGCCACCACCTCAAAATCAGGCTGTGACCACTCAGAAGACTGAACGTCAAAAGGAATTCAGAACAAGGATAAGGTGTGAAAGTCTCTCCCGCTGCTCTTTAAGGAAAAACATCACTGGATCTGTCAAAGTGGTTTCCATGAGGGAGAGAAACAGAACAAAAGTTCTACATGTAGGCATTAAAAAAGGAGGAGCTGGTTGGAGGACAAGCAGCAGGAACCAGGCAGCCGGTGGGTCCTCTTGCTGGCATAGCAAATGCAAGGGGGTCCTTCACTGCCTGTTGTGTTCCAACTCAGACCATGCTGGAAGAGCGCAGCCATCATCCCACATGGGTGGTGTGCTCGTCTTTCAGATGGAGCCTTTTGTTTCTCTCACCCAGGAAATCCATAAAAATCACAAGAAGCTAGACTGAATTGTCCTGGCTGACAGCCATACAACTGAAGGTTCCTTTTTTGGCTCAAACCAGCAGCACTAGTTGGAAGACTTAAAGGTTCCCCCCAAATTCTTCTAACTTGCAGGCAGCAACATTTCAGAGTGCAAGAGAAGGCAGCTGTAAGTGCTGCAGCACAGCTCAAGACTCTTGGCTTCCCCCACCCCTTTTATCAGCTGGCTATATGGCTGCCAGCCCCTTTCAAAGCAATATCAAAGCTGCTGTTCAAGCATTATGCTTCCTTCTCTAACACAGAGGAAAGGCATAGAAGCAGGAAACAGCTAGTAATTTGATTTAATCCTTCTTTGCACCATCATGTCCTGTGTCCTCTCTCCTTTATGCCTTCAAAAAAATGGTACTTTAAATTATTTGGCTTTTTAGCTCTTGAATGACCAAGGAATTATACTAGAGACAAAAACAAAATACAGAAGGGATACCATGTAGTATTCACTTCTCAG